>NC_091982.1:5238673-5592914 GCF_044704955.1 Pristiophorus japonicus | reverse complement strand
CCAATATCGTTTCTCACTAACGCACAGTGTATATGATGGGTGCTAGTCACAGTGTACATGATGGGTGCTTTTGTCAGTGCATATGATGAGTGCTTTTGTCAGTGTATATGATTGGTGCTGTTCTCAGTGTATATGATGGGTGCTTGTCTCAGTGTATATGATGGGTGCGGCTCTCAGTGTATATGATGAGTCCATTTCTCAGTGTATATGATGAGTCCATTTCTCAGTGTATATGATGGGTGCAGCTCTCAGTGTATATGATGGGTGCTACTCTCAGTGTATATCAGATTATATTGGGGAAATAATTTTGCAGTTTTGCTATTCATGGCAAATCCATAAATTTGTGTTTAAATTCAATATTATAAATAGTGACAGAAATTGAAATCTTTAGATCGTTAATGACACCGAGATTGCTGACCATGTTTCCTTTTAACCCTCTAATGTTCCTCTTATTCTGCTCTCCTCTGGGCAAGCAAGAGGTTTTATCACTGGTCTAGAGATCGTGCAGTTAACTTGCTTGCAGAGGCTAAAGTACTGGTTTGTGCCAGTCCCCAACTTATTTGAGAGGTCAATATGAAGTCTGTGCGGATGTAACTGAGCACAGGTGGGGTTGCAGTTGAATAACTACAATTGCCGTAAGCATCTTTGGGGAGTATAAAAAAAAATCAGTCGATATTCCTAATACCTGATTGCTATTAAATGACTGTTGTGGATACTGGGGCTGAAATTGCCCCTTCCTATAGCCCTGTTTGCACCTGCGGGGGGCGCTAATGGGACAGAGGGGACTTTTCGCCCGGGGATTGGGGGCACTCCCGCCTCCCGGGGAAGTGGCGGAAGTTTGCAGAGGCGTTGCCACGTTTACTGCTCCGGGCCGCCACGCATCCGACAATGACGTCATTGCTGTGCACGACGACCCCTTAATGTCCCGCGGGGGAAATTGCCCTGCAAGCCGCGAGGCTGATGCCAGCGAATGTCAACACCGGCTTCATGAGTCGCGAATTCAGCGGCGGGGGCGGGATTGAACCTCCCTGGCTCCAGATGGTTACCATCCCCAATTGGGGCGCGGGGCAATTTCGCCCCCGCTATTTTTGGGTGTATATTGGGTGAGGACTGGATTGCGATGGTGATACCCCCACAGTATGTCTGCTAACAGTGACTGTCTGGACCCAATTTTCCTTCTCATTCAATGCAGAGGTAACATGGATGACATCAGAGTTAGGGGTGACCACCCACCCCGTATTGAGTCCGAAAATCGGGTTTATCCTGGTAATTTTGATCATTCAACACTGGACAGCAATACTAGTGTTTTTGATTACTGTCTTTTAATGGAAGACTGTGTGCCCAAATATACTGGGACCCATTCACTGCTTGAGCCCGAATCCAAACATGTGCTCGAGTCCTTTTGCGTTTCAGACCATGAGTGATTGTACCTGATTTAGACAGGGGCACAGCAGTTTTTTACTTACCCCACACCATCTAGTTTGGGTCTGTATAAAAGTACTTACCTCAACTCATTACAAGGCTGCACGGTCCACCCTGGCAACGTGTTTTGAAACCTCTTCATCAAACACTGGAAATTGTTTGAAACCAGTGCTAATTTTTTTAAACATTTATTGAAGATCATTTTTTTCTCTGGTTTGTATATTTCGGTGGGTTAGCCAAGCACAAGATCTAACAGTGAGGATGAGACGACCTACCTTGGTATACGACCGCAAGAACTATTTCTGAACACCCCAACTACACCGGATAAACCAGCCAAGTGGATTCAGGAAGTACCACCATCAACACCAGAGAAAAAGAGGTGGCACCGGACACAGGCGGTTCAGGCGGATCTCGTACCCATCAATGTAACTGGTATGACGCCTTCCCTTTTACGTTTGTCACAGACGCTCTGTTGGGTGGGTGGGGAATCAATGCAAAATGGGGCTGAGCAGTTGGGTGGATCAGTGCAGAGCGGGGCTGGAGATCAGACAAGGTCAATCAATGCAGAGTGGGGCTGGGATCAGAGAAGATCAATTAGTAGGAAAGTGGGTTGTGTAGAGGACACAGAGAGAAGCTGCAAAGAGATTTAGATAGGTGAAGCGAATGGGCTAAGGTTTGGCAGATGGAATACAATGTCGGAAAGTGTGAGGTCATCCACCTTGGAGAAAAAAAACAGTAAAAGGGAATATTATTTGAATGGGGAGAAATTACAACATGCTGCGGTGCAGAGGGACCTGGGGATCCTTGTGCATGAAACTCTTTTTGGAGTTCACCTGCAAAACATAAAACATTAAACGGTGCCACCCGACCTGGGTGACACTCCAGACATTTACAAGGCCCTTTTTTTTCCCCCCCTTTTTTTTGTTTTTTTTTGTGTTTTTCTTTTTTTGTTTTTTTTTTTTGGGCACTAAAATCACAATTTTTCCCCAGTGCCCCCTATAAAAGGGAAGGGGAACACTAAAAGCACCGGCAATTAAAACAAATTAAACTTAAAAACGTAAAATCAAATTAAAATTTGGTGGCCGGGCGTGATGATGCACTCCAGTCCCTCCGGTGCCCACCTCTCGCGGAAGGCCGCGAGCGTACCGGTGGACACCGCGTGCTCCATCTCCAAGGACACCCTGGACCGGATGTAAGAGCGGAAGAGAGGCAGGCAGTCAGGTTGAACGACCCCCTCGACCGCCCGCTGCCTGGACCGGCTGATGGCACCCTTGGCCATGCCCAGGAGCAGTCCTACGAGGAGGCCTTCGGACCTACCCGCTCCCCTCCGCACAGGGTGCCCAAAGATCAGGAGAGTGGGACTGAAGTGCAGCCAGAATTTCAGGAGCAGCCCCTTCAAATAATGGAACAGGGGCTGCAACCTCGTGCACTCAATAAAAACATGGAACACGGACTCCTCCAGACCGCAGAAATTGCAGGCGGCCTGGGAGTCCGTGAACCGGCTTAAAAATTTGTTGCACGGCACTGCTCCGTGCACCACCCTCCAGGCCAAGTCCCCGATGAATAGTGGGAGGACCCCTGCGTAGAGTGCCCTCCATCGGGGACCCCCGCCTCCTCCGGACGGCAAGATGGTACGCCATGGCGTGTCCGGACGGCCGGCGAGGATGGCAAAGTTGAGGGTGTGCAGGAGCAGCCCGTACAGGAAACCCCTCCGCGCGGAACTGAAAGGCACGGAGGGGATTTCCCCGAGGCGGCTCAAGTTGTGAGGCGCCGGCCCCCGAGGGAGGTTCCGGGGTTTGGCGCCGATGAGGAATTCCGTCCGGACGGGGGTCAGTTCGGACGGGATCTCCCCACGTGCTTGAGCCTCCTCGATGCACCTAACGGAGTCAGGGCCCAGAGCTGTTTTTAGCGACTCGATGGCATCGGCCGCGTGGCGGACGTTGGCAGAGTTTAGGCGCCGCGCCAGCATGTCTGGCGCCATCCAGCCCGCTCCTCCGCCATCGAGCAGGTCCCTGACCCTGGTCATCTCACCAGCCACAGCCCTCTCTTCCGACCGCCACATGAAACCTCGGCCGTGGAGGTACGGATTCCCGAGCAGCGGCTCCTGCAGGACGGCCGCCACTCCAGCCGGCGGAGAGCTGCGCTTGGTGGAGACTTTGTTCCAGACCCTGATGAGTTCCCTGTAAAAGACAGGCAGCTCCCGGAGGGCGGTCCTGGCACCCCCCAAGTTCACAAACAGGAGCTGCGTGTCATAATTGAGGTCGCGCTGCTGGCGGAAGAAATACCTCGCCAGAGCACACCACCTAGGAGGTGGCTCGACGTAAAGGTATCTCTGCAGGGTCTGAAGACGGAAAGTCGCGAGCTGGGCGCTGACGCACACCAACGACTGACCGCCCTCCTCAAGCGGGAGACTCAAGACCGCGGCAGAGACCCAGTGCTTCCTGTTGTTCCAGAAGAAGTCCACCAGCTTCTTCTGTATCTTGGCGACAAACGCAGGGGGAGGGGTCAAAGTGACCAGCCGGTACCACAACATTGCGGCCACCAGCTGGTTTATGACTAGCGCTCGACCCCTGTAGGACAGCACTCGGAGCAGTCCTGTCCAGCGCCCTAGGCGAGCGGCGACCTTGGCCTCCAGCTCCTGCCAGTTCGCTGGCCAGGCTCCCTCGTCAGGGCTAAGGTAGACTCCCAGATAGAGGAGATGGGTCGTGCTCCAGGCAAAAGGCCTGAGCTCCTCCGGCAGGGAGTCCACCCGCCACTGACCCACCAGGAGTCCGGAACATTTCTCCCAGTTGATCCTGGCGGAGGACGCGGCCGAGTAAATCTCCTGGCACTCACGCATCCTCCGCAGGTCAGCGGGATCCTCTACCGCGAGGAGCACGTCATCGGCGTAAGCCGAGAGGACGACCTCCACACCCGGCCCTTGCAGAGCCAGTCCCGTCAACCTCGTCCGCAAGAGGCGCAGGAAAGGCTCCACGCAAACGGCGTATAACTGGCCGGACATGGGGCATCCCTGGCGCACCCCTCTCCTAAACCGAAGGGGCGCCGTCAAGGACCCATTAACCTTAATCAGACACTCCGCGGCGGCATACAAAAGTCGGATCCGGGCGACGAAATGCGTCCCGAACCCGAAAGCGCGCAGAGATCCGAGCAGATAGTCGTGATCCACCCTGTCGAACGCCTTCTCTTGGTCGAGGGATAGGAAGGCGACCGACAGACCAGCCTCCTGGGAACAATGGATGAGGTCCCGGACCAGATGCCCTTGTGCATGAATCCCAAAAAGTTAGTTTGCAGGTGCAGCAGGTAATCAGGAAGGCGAATGGAATGTTGGCCTTCATTGCGAGAGAGATGGAGTACAAAAGCAGGGAGGTCCGGCTGCAACTGTATAGGGTATTGGTGAGGCCGCACCTGGAGTACTGCGTGCAGTTTTGGTCACCTTACTTAAGGAAGGATATACTGGCTTTGGAGGGGGTACAGAGACGATTCACTAGGCTGATTCCGGAGATGAGGGGCTTACCTTATGATGATAGATTGAGTAGACTGGGTCTTTATTCGTTGGAGTCCAGAAGGATGAGGGGTGATCTTATAGAAATATTTAAAATAATGAAAGGGATAGACAAGATAGAGGCAGAGGTTGTTTCCACTGGTCGGGGAGACTAGAACTAGGGGGCACAGCCTCAAAATACGGGAGAGCCAATTTAAAACCGAGTTGAGAAGGAATTTCTTCTCCCAGAGGGTTGTGAATCTGTGGAATTCTCTGCCCAAGGAAGCAGTTGAGGCTAGCTCATTGAATGTATTCAAGTCACAGATAGATAGATTTTTAATCAATAAGGGAATTAAGGGTTACGGGGAGCAGGTGGGTAAGTGGAGCTGAGTCCACGGCCAGATCAGCCATGATCTTGTTGAATGGCGGAGCAGGCTCGAGGGGCTAGATGGCCTTCTCCTGTTCCTAATTCTTATGTTCTTACATTCTTATGGTGCAGCGTGGAGCTGGGGGATCAGACAACAACAACTTTATATAGCGCCTTTAACATAGTGAAACATCTCAAGGCGCTTTACAGGAGTATTAGGAGATAGAAAATTTGACACCGAGCCACATAAATAGAAATTAGCGCAGGTGACCAAACACTAGGTCAAAGAGGTAGGTTTTAAGGAGCATCCTGAAGGAGGAAAGAGGTAGAGAGGCGGAGAGGTTTAGGGAGGGAGTTCCAGTGCTGGGGCCTAGGCAGCTGTAGGCACGGCCACCAATGGTGGAGCGATTATAATCAGAGATGCTCAAGAGGGCAGAATTAGAGGAGCGCAGACATCTCGGGGGGTTGTGGGGCTGGAGGAGATTACAGAGATGGGGAGGGGCGAGGCCATGGAGGGATTTGAAAACAAGGCTAAGAATTTTGAAATCGTGGCGTTGATTAACTGGAAGCCAACGTAGGTCAGCGAGCACAGGGGGTGATGGGTGATTGGTGCGAGTTAGGACATGGGCAGCCAGGTTTTGGATCACTTCTAGTTTACGTAGGGTAGAATATGCGAGACCAGCCAGGAGTACGTTGGAATAGTCAAGTCTAGCGGTAATAAAAGCAAGGATGAGTGCTTCAGCAGCGGATGAGCTGTGGCAAGGGTGGAGACAGGCAATGTTACGGAGGTGGAAATAGGCACTTTTACTTATGCTGTGAATATGTGGTCAAAGCTCATTTCAGGGTCAAATGTGACGCCAAGTTTGCGAACAGTCTGGTACAACTATTTTAGCTGAAACTTAAATCAAATGCCCCCTTTTTGCAAGGGCACCAGAACCCACAAATTAACAATTTAAAACTTTAACGAAAACCTTTAATCAAATTAGAATTTGATTGCCGGGGGTGATGATGCACTCCAGTCCCTCCGGCGCCCACCTCTCGTGGAAGGCCGCGAGCGTACCGGTGGACACCGCGTGCTCCATCTCCAGGGACACCCTGGCTCGGATGTAACCGCAGAAGAGAGGCAGGCAGTCGTGCTGAACGACCCCCTCGACCGCCCGCTGCCTGGACCGGCTGATGGACCCCTTGGCCGTGCCCAGGAGCAGTCCTACGAGGAGGCCTTCGATCTGCTCGCTCCCCTCCGCAGAGGGTGCCCAAAGATCAGGAGCGTGGGACTGACGTGCAACCAGAATTTGAGGAGCAGCCCCTTCAAATATTGAAAGAGGGGCTGCAATCTCACACATTGAACATACACATGGAACACGGACTCCTCCAGACCGCAGAAATTGCAGGCGGCCTGGGAGTTCGTGAACCGACTTAAAATCCGATTGCACGGGACTGCCCCATGCAACACCCTCCAGGCCAATAAATAAAGGGAGGACTCCCGTGTAGCGAGCACGCCACTGGGAACCCCTTCCTCCTCCGGATGGCAAGATGGTGCGCCATGGCGTGTCCGGATGGCAGAAGAAGATGGCAAAGTGGGGAGTGTGCAAGAGCAGCCCGTACAGGAATCCCCTCCGCACAGAACTGAAAGGCACAGAGGGGTTCAGCCTCAGACTGAAGTTGGGGAGAGGGATGGAATCAGTGGCTAGGGAACGGAGTTTGTGGTGGGGACCGAAAACAATGGCTTCGGTATTCCCAATATTCCCAATTGGAGAAAATTTCTGCTCATCCAGAACTAGATGTCGGACAAGCAAACTGACAATTTAGGGACTGAGAAGTGGTAGTGAGGTAGAGCTGGGTGTCATGAACATGTGGAAAATGACTGCGTGTTTTCGGATGGTGTCGCCAAGGGGCAGCAGGTAGATGAGAAATTGGGGGGTGCTAAGGATAGATCCTTAGGGGACACCAGAGGTAATGATTATGGGGGAGGGAAGAGAAGCCGTTGCAGGTGATTCTCTGGCTACGATAGATAAGAATGGAACCAGGTGAATGCAGTCCCAGCCAGTTGGACAACGGTTGGAGGAGGATAGAGTGCTCAACCGTGTCAAAGACCGCAGACTAATTAAGAAGGACGAGGAATGATCGTTTGCCTTTGTCGCAGTCACAAAAGAGGTCATTTGATCAATCAGTAGAGTGGGACGGGGATCTGAATCAATCAGTGCTTAAAAGGAGTGGGGAAAATGATCAGTAAATATTTAGTAGGGGCTGGGGAGCAACGTCAATCAGGGAATTTCAGGGATAGAAACATAGAAACATAGAAAATAGGTGCAGGAGTAGGCCATTCGGTTCTTCGAGCCTGCACCACCATTCAATAAGATCATGGCTGATCATTCACCTCAGTACCCCTTTCCTGCTTTCTCTCCATACCCCTTGATCCCTTTAGCCGTAAGGGCCATATCTAACTCCCTCTTGAATATATCCAATGAACTGGCATCAACAACTCTCTGTGGTAGAGAATTCCACAGGTTAACAACTCTCTGAGTGAAGAAGTTTCTCCTCATCTCAGTCCTAAATGGCCAACCCTTATCCTTAGACTGTGTCCCCTGGTTCTGGACTTCCACAAAATCGGGAACATTCTTCCCGCATTTAACCTGTCCAATCCCGTCAGAATCTTATACGTTTCTATGAGACCCCCCTCATCCTTCTAAACTCCAGTGTATAAAGGCCCAGTTGATCCAGTCTCTCCTCATATGTCAGTCCAGCCATCCCTGGAATCAGTCTGGTGAACCTTCGCTGCACTCCCTCTATAGCAAAAACGTCTTTCCTCAGATTAGGCGACCAAAACTGAACACAATATTCCAGGTGAGGCCTCACCAAGGCCCTGTACAATTGCAGTAAGACCTCCCTGCCCCTATACTCAAATCCCCTCGCTATGAAGGCCAACATGCCATTTGCCTTCTTCACCGCCTGCTGTACCTGCATGCCAACTTTCAATGACTGATGAACCATGACACCCAGGTCTCGTTGCACCTCCTCTTTTCCTAATCTGCCAGCATTCAGATAATATTCTGCCTTCGTGTTTTTTCCACCAAAGTGGATAACCTCACATTTATCTACATTATACTGCATCTGCCATGCATTTGCCCACTCACCTAACCTGTCCAAATCACCCTGCAGCCTCTTAGCGTCCTCCTCACAGCTCACACCGCCACCCAGTTTAGTGTCATGCGCAAACTTGGAGATATTACACTCAATTCCTTCATCCAAATCATTAATATACATTGTAAAGAGCTGGGGTCCCAGCACTGAGCCCTGTGGCACTCCACTAGTCACTGCCTCCCATTCCGAAAAGGACCTGTTTATCCCGACTCTCTGCTTCCTGTCTGCCAACCAATTCTCTATCCACGTCAATACATTACCCCAATACCATGTGCTTTGATTTTGCACACCAATCTCTCATGTGGGACCTTGTCAAAGGCCTTTTGAAAGTCCAAATACACCACATTCAATGGTTCTCCCTTGTCCACTCTACCAGTTGCATCCTCAAAAAATTCCAGAAGATTTGTCAAGCATGATTTCCCTTTCATAAATCCATGCTGACTTGGACCAATCCTGTCACTGCTCTGCAAATGCGATGCTATTTCATCTTTAATAATTGATTCCAACATTTTCCCCACTACTGATGTCAGGCTAACTGGTCTATAATTACCTGTTTTCTCTCTCCCTCCTTTTTTAAAAAGTGGTGTTACATTAGCTACCCTCCAGTCCATAGGAACTTCTGCAGAGTCGATAGACTGTTGGAAAATGATCACCAATGCATCCACTATTTCTAGGGCCACTTCCCTAAGTATTCTGGGATGCAGGCAGTCATGCCCTGGGGATTTATCGGCCTTCAATCCCATCAATTTTCCAACACAGTTTCCTGCCTAATAAGGATATCCTTCAGTTCCTCCTTCTTACTAGACCCTCGGTCCCCTAGTACCTCCGGAAGGTTATTTGTGTCTTCCTTCATGAAGACAGAACCAAAGTATTTGTTCAATTGGTCTGCCATTTCTTTGTTCCCCATTATAATTTCACCTGAGTCCAACTGCAAGGGACCTACGTTTGTTTTCACTCATCTTTTTCTCTTCACATAGCTATAGAAGCTTTTGCAGTCGTTTTTTATGTTCTCGGCATGCTTCCTCTCGTACTCTATTTTCCCCCTCCTAATTAAATCCTTTGTCCTCCTCTGCTGAATTCTAAATTTCTCCCAGTCCTCAGGTTTGCTGCTTTTTCTGGCCAATTTACATGCCTTTTCCTTGGATCTAACACTATCCTTAATTTCCCTTGTTAGCCACGGTTGAGCCACCTTCCCTGTTTTGTTTTTACTCCAGACCGGGATTTACACTTGTTGAAATTCATCCATGTGATCTATAAATGTTTGCCATTGCCTATCCACCATCAACCCTTTAAGTGTCCTTTGTCAGTCTATTTTAGCCAATTCACGCCTATACCGTCGAAGTTAGCTTTCCTTAAGTTCAGGACCCTAGTTTCTGAATTAACTGTGTCACTCTCCATCTTAATAAAGAATTCTACCATATTATGGTCACTCTTACCCAAGAGGCCTCGCACAACAAGATTGCTAATTAGTCCTTTCTCATTACACATCACCCAGTCTCGGATGGCCAGCTCTCTGGTTGGTTCCTCGACATATTGGTCAAGAAAACCATCCCATATACACTCCAGGAAATCCTCCTCCACCGCTTTGCTACCAGTTTGGTTAGCCCAATCAATATGTAATTTAAAGTCGCCCATGATGACTGCTGTACCTTTATTTCACACATCCCTTATTTCTTGTTTGACGCTGCCCCCAACCTCACTACTACTGTTTGGTGGTCTATACACAACTCCCACTAGCGTTTTCTGCCCTTTGGTATTCCGTAGCTCCACCCATACCGATTCCACATCATCCAAGCTAATGTCCCTCCTTACTATTGCATTAATTTCCTCTTTAACCAGCAATGCCACCCCGCCTCCTTTTCCTTTCTGTCTATCTTTCCTAAATGTTGAATACCCCTGGATGTTGAGTTCCCAGCCTTGGTCACCCTGGAGCCATATCTCTGTAATGCCAATTACATCATATCCATTAACTGCTATATTTTGTGAATAAAAATAGTGAGCCTAATTGTAATCCCACATGGATACATGGAACTACATTAACTTTTAAGAGTGAAATATTTTGATGCTATTTTGTAACCAAATGAATTGTGACTGAAGATGAACTGAGTATAGAATCTCAATCTTGGTATCAATGGAGGATACCTCAGGATGTCACATTACTGACCTTTCTCCACACGTCTGCTTTCAAGCTAATCAGCAATCTTAAAAGATAAAACCCGATAACAAATGCTGCCACAATGGCTCACAGAGAGCAACACGGGTCTAGGTTCCACTCCTGCTCTGTGTTAACGTAGCTGTTCTCAGTATCGCCTATAGGTGCTCCCATTGTCCTCCCCCAATCCAAGACAAGGAAACATTAGCACGTATCGTTGCACTTCATCACTGTCCAGTGAAATGTGAATTGTGTGAACTTTGGTCAGAAACAGGATCAGACTCAGTTGTGATTGCTCCCCAATAGACTGAGTAGCCACCAAGTCACACATGAATGGCCACTCGGATGATGTATCTGAAGAGCTGCTGGTGCCCATGGAACTATACAGTAGCATGAACCACCACCTTCATGTGAGGAAGGGAGAAATTAGAAAATAAATCTGAAAGGGAGGACAGCAGTAAATCTTCAGCCTCTCAAAACGAAAGATCTGCTATTTTTCGTGTTTGGTCAGATGACCTTTAAATCACCTGATGTCACTTGTCATGAATTTCCAATTGTGCTAGAGGCATCTACTGGAAGAAATCAGTACTGCAGTTTGTATAGATCTGTGCATTGGTGAATAGTCCGCAGATTTTGCATCGCACTCAAGCATTTCCTTTGCTATTTCCATGCCTTTTCTGATTAATTTTCTCTCCTCTTGAGGGTGTTGACTCCTTGATGGTGTACAGTTTGACAGGTGCCAGTCAGCCTCCAGTGCGTCACCCAAGTGGTTATTCTTCATGTGTAAAGCAGACAGACTGTTGGCAGGCTATTTGAACACAACAGCTGACCCTCGTTGGTCCACACAGTTTCGAGCACGGGTTGGGAAGGAGCAGGAGCCCCAGCTAATTTTCCCCTCCCTAACCCAGAGGCATTGAGGCTGATTTCAGTGCCCTAGCACCACATCACCTGGCATCAGCGAGCTCAACGCTGACTGCGAACCTTCCTGGTCTGTATGGCCAGGTACTGACTGCTTAAACTCACTAAACCATCAAGAAGGCATCATTGCTTTTGCAGGGCACCCATGCTGCATGATATGTATTTCTTCTCGGTCTTGAACAGTGATAAATATATTTAGTTGTAAAAGAAATCCTAATATGATTAGTTTTGATGATATTTGCTGTAATCTTGGAAAAAAATTTTTATTGGCCCGAATTTTGCATTGAGCATAACGGTGAGCCTATCAGCGCTCCCTGTTATTGTGAAGTAAATCGGACAGCAGCTTCCGGAATCCGCACATGCGCAGTTAAACGTGGAAATCAGGAAGTTGCTGTTTGATTTGCCCTGCTCCTCCACAAGCTGCACTACACCGGTACCTCGCTGAGACTCGGCAATGCAATCCATGTAAGGGAGTGAAGTTACCGTACTTATAGATTCATAGAAACTTAGAGCTCAGAAGGAGGCCATTCAGCCCGTCATGCTGAAAGAGCAGCCATGCTTCATTCCACATCCCTACCTTTTGTCCGTAACCCTGGAAGTTGCTCATCCCCAAGTACCTGTCCAATTCTGTTTTAAAATTATTTATAGAGTCAGCTTCCACCACTTACTCATTAGTTACCCAGTAAACACGCCAGAGAAAGTTAGGGCCGGTGCAATCAGGCGTAAGTGATTTTTTAATGGCGTGCTAAGTCTTAATTACTGCCAAACCATCTCTCTGGCCCTGAAAATGTAATTTTACAAGTGAGGAGTCTCCTTCCTTCAGAATGTAATTATTGTTGGAGATTTTTTTTAAATTAACTTTTTTAAAACTTTTTCATTCTGTCTCTTTTATCTCACTCTCTTAAACCCTTCTTTATTTCCCTCTCTTTATTTTGCTTTCTGTACATGATTTTACAATGAATTAAATATCCTAATTCATACTTCCTGGTTTGCGTGTCTCAGTGAGGATTCTTCAATCTGATTGGTTGCTTTCCCTGCTCATACACGCCACAGATTCCCTGTAGTGGGCACTGTGCTGGATCAGATGCCCGATGACAGCAGGTTGCCGCGAAAAATCTGCGGGCAGCTGTAAGCGTAGAGAACGCCGAGCACATTCCTTCACCGCTGACTGCTAAATCCGGGTCAATATGTTGTTTCGTCTGGGTAAAGTATAATTCTGGGGACTGAGTGGCGCCATGAATTAGATATTGACCGTTAATCTTCGGGACCCGAGTTGAAATACAGACCAGACTGGTGGGATTCAAGTCTGTTCTTGGCTATAAGGATCCTATGTTAAGTGATTTTGAGCACCCCACTGATACCTCATCCAAGTCACCATTCTTCATATATGAGCCCAGACAGTAATTGTCAGCAGGTAGATCAACCTTGGAGGGCATCGCAGCTGATACAGTCAGGATGCCATACCTGTCAGTGAACACGAGTGGCAATCCAAGCTGATCTTCCTCCCCAGACTAGGCGTATTGAGACTACTTGTAGCAACCCAAACAGGGTCTTGGCTGGGATCAACGCTGAGACCTTTCCTGTTCTGCGGCACACTGGACAGTTTAACTGAAGTATCGAGTGCTGTTCTTTGTAATGAGTGAGTCCTTATCAGGCATTAACAAACTCCCATGGAAAAATAGCCTGCTGACATTTGCTGCACATGAAGCACGGCCACTTGAGGGGGTACAGGAAGGCTTTTTGGCATCCACACCCTGGAATCGGTCAGTTCCTGCAACATAATCAAGGGAAAAATGTAGAGTGCGGATGGCACCAATGACAGACAGACCTCATTTGTAAAGTGAATGGCTTCGAGGAAGATTCATTTGTTTTCAACTTTGTTCTTGTTCAGGAGAGGCTCTTGAGCGACATGCAAACACGCGGCACTCTTTGTTCAACACAGAAACTGCGATGAACCCAAAGAGTACACTGAGGAGGAGACGGACAATCATTGGCCTGCCCGAGTCAGCTCAGCCTCAGCAAGGTGAGCTGCCCTCTCTGAGCAAATCCTGCCATTCTCTTCCCTGCATAGTAAAGAGCTGAGAAGATCAATGCTTGTACCGCTCAATTTGTGGGCAATTGCAGGACCCACAGCAAAGCCACTTTTGTAAGGAAAATGGGAAGTTTTGTCTTTAGGTTGTATAAAATTCGAATAGAGCCCAAGATTTGGGGCAAAGCTGATGTAGTATAGGGGTCACATATACGTCAGAGTTACACCCTTTCTAAAATGCACATTAAATACCAGTGGAACGGGAGTGGTGCCCTCCCCGGAATGGAGCATGTATACAAAAGACAGAACATTGATAGCAAAAGCCGCTGTTCCAGAAATCACACCATTTACGGCAGAATTGCACCCGACTTAAGCCTGCACGAAAGACGGCTAAGATTCCTGCATGACTTGACTGTCGGGATGGGGTTGAATTCACAGACTTTAAGGGGGCGAAATTGTGTATCGCCCCATTTTGGGGCGGTAACCTTGGCGAGGCGGGACTTCCTGTGCCCGGCGCAGAAGTCCCGCCCCGGCAGTGAAATTGGGGTTACCGCCCACGAGAGGAAGTGGAGCATAATGTCGGGCGCTCCACTTCCTCCCGGGGGCACTACTGGGGCGGTAAGCGGGCGGGGATGTTGCAATGCTGTGCGGCCTCTCCACGTAGCACCGACGCGAGTATAGGGCCCTCCCCTTTCGTTAAAGGGGAGGGCACACTGCGAGCTCTGCAGAGGGGGTGAGGGGCCTCCAGTAGGCCACTGAGGATGTGGGGTGTTGGGGCTGCAGCCCAGCACAGAAGCGGAGTGCCAGGCTGCCCCATTGCGGCACGGACCCCGCGAAACGAATAACGGAAGGCCGGACCGGTGGAGAGGGCAAAATGGCGTCGCGCACCTCCACTTTTAAATTTTGGCCTGCGAACGGACTGCAGCTCAGTTCGCGACCCGCCCGCGGTGGCCTCACGGGGCGCTGGCCAAATTCCGCCGTGGAGCGAAAACGGGTCGCCGCGCACGGCAATGACGTCATCCCCGGAGGCACAGTGGCCCAGGGTGCTACCAGTCTTATGCCTCCGCTAATTCCCGTGCAATTTCGCGGGAGGCAGTAGCCTCCCCCCGCCCCCACAGGCAAGAAATCATTTGTGCCTGCGAATTTCTGCCCCTAACTGTCCACAAACCCTAGTCTGAAATATAAGCTTTGCCTGGAGTGATTTAATACAACCATGATCGTATTAAATGGCGGAGCAGGCTCGAGGGGCTATGTGGCCTACTCCTGCTCCTATTTCGTACTTTCTTATGTTCTTATGATTGAAGATAACTTTTCTCAGTTGTGTCAGTCGGTTATCAAACACCTCATGCATTGCTGTTGCCCCACAATGTCTCACTTCCTGCTTGTTTAGGTGCTTATTCATTATAGCTGTGTGGTAGCTTCAGATTGGTTCCAATGCTGTACGTCAGAATAAATAGTGTCTGTGGCGGGACAGTAACTGTGTCTATTTACCATCATAGAGGGTAGAAATCTCAATTAGTGAAGTTCCTGTATGAATGCTTAATGCGCTTCTGCTACATTCATGCTATTTTCATAAAGGCATGAGATTATTTTCACAAAGGCATTAGATTATTTTTAACAGGTTAATCTATGTATAAATAACACACACAGGAATGTAATGTGAGCACGTTAAGCATCCTTGACTGTCAGGATGGGGTTGAATTCACAGACTTTAAGGGGGCGAAATTGTGTATTGCCCCATTTTGGGGCAGTAACATTGGCGAGGCTTTCTATCCTTGTAAATGCTAAATCTGCTACCATTTTAAAATTGGCACCCCTCTGAGCTCTGTGTAAGATTGGCAAGTCCTCCATCTAGTGGATAAAGTGGTATCGCAGAATTTTCACTCACTCGCGGTACAGTACCATACATTCTTCTTCTTCTTAGGTGGTCCTTCGTATCAAGGATGACTTGCTTCCACACAAAAAAGGGATGAGTTCACAGTTGTTTCAATGAAGGACCTGATATTCCAGATCCCGAACTACATGTTGAGGGTGGAAGATGCCTGTGCGTGGATTTTTTTTTGAGGTGGGGTGGTCGTTGCACACCAGCCACCACACGGGCTTGACAGAGCTCGGTCTTGGTCCAGTGGCAAGGGTTAACCAAGACAACTAGAGACCAGCTCTGCTGCACGGACCTAGTGCGCACACATATCGCAGTGTGGGCTGGGCCCGTGCTGCCCCGACCCACTACCCAGTGAAGCACAACCAGCTCAGGTACAGCATGGGGTGAATCGAGGAATCAAGAGATATGGGATGGTGCAGGAAAAAGGAGTTGAGGTAGAAGATCAGCCATGATCCCATGGATCAGCAGTGGAGGCACAAGGGGCCAAATGCAGCAGCCAATTTGTGCACAGCAAGCTCCCACAAACAGCAATGTGATAATGACCAGATAATCTGTTTTTGTGATGTTGATTGAGGGATAAATATTGACCAGGGCACTGGGGATAACGCCTCTGCTCTTTTTCTAAATGATATCATAGGATTTTTTTATGCCCACTTGAGAAAGCAGACCGAGCCTTGGTTTAACGTCTCATCTGAAAGACGGCACCTCCTACAATACATTATTAATTTGCTGGTTTTCATGCATTTTCTGCGTGTATGCATCTGAGGACAAACAGCAAGAAAATGAGTGAACATAAAGCAAAATACTGCATATATTGGAAATCTGAAACAAAACCAGAAAATACTGGCAACACTCAGCAGGTCGGGCATCATCTGTGGTGAGAATGGACGTTAGTATTTGATTCAACTTGATCAGCCAAGCCAAGGTTGGCAAAAATGTAATGTCTCCAAATTTCGAGAGGGTTAGATTTGAAAAAGTAACAGAGGGCTTGAATTGGATAAAAAAAAAACATGGGGCTAGATTTTCCATTATTTTTGCATGCATACCGCTCACTTAACGTCCATTTTAATGCTGAAATGAGCTGTGACACCCAAATATCACCCATTTAGCCACAAAATGGAAAGTAACGCCCATTTTTGGCCGATTTGCACAAAAGTGGAAAGTCTAGCCCATGGAATACCTTTCAAACCCTCTTGAGTGCAAAAGGAAGCCATGACTGTTCCTCGAGTGAAAAGAAGCACATCTTCTCAGCATAAGGCAATAAAAAATGCCCTCAAAGCAGCCAAAAGATAATTGCAGTAGCAGTATTACATAGAAAAACGTAGGTGCAGGAGTAGGCCATTCGGCCCTTCGAGCCAGCACCACCATTCAATATGATCATGGCTGATCATTCACCTCAGTACCCCTTTCCTGCTCTCTCTTCACACCCCTTGATCTCTTTAGCTGTAAGGGCCATATCTACTCCCTCTTGAATACATCCAATGAACCGGCATCAAAAACTCTCTGCGGTAGAGAATTCCACAGGTTAACAACTCTCTGAGTGAAGAAGTTTCTCCTCATCTCGGTCCTAAATGGCTTACCCCTTATCTTTAGACTGAGTCTCCTGGTTCTGGATTTCCCCAACATCAGGAATATTCTTCCTGCATCTAACCTGTCCAGTCCCGTCAGTATTTTATATGTTTCGATGAGATCCCCTCTCATTCTTCTAAACTCCAGTGAATATAGGCCCAGTCGATCCAGTCTCTCCTCATATGTCATTCCTGCCATCCCGGGAATCAGTCTGGTGATTGTTTCTAGCTAAAATTGTTTTTAGCTAGGTTAGGAGTCAGAGGGCGATTGAGGACTCTGTGGGCCGTTGAACAACTCCTCAGGGCCGTTTCAGGTGAAGCCCCAGGATATGCCAGAGGTTTTACATGGCTACATTGAATCAATCTTCACTCCAATAGACTATGCTCAATTACCATTAATGCAATGTTCAGTTTACTCTAAAGTTGCAAGTGTCAAAGTGGACACAGATATAATCCTGGAGAGAATAAAGGGACTCAAAACAGATCAAGGTGCTGGTCCTTTTGACATTTACCCGAGATTACCCAAAGAAATGGGAGCCCCTTGCTCAAACATTTATCATAGAAACATAGAAACATAGAAAATAGGTGCAGGAGTAGGCCATTTGGCCCTTTGAGCCTGCACCACCATTCAATATGATCATGGCTGAACATGCAACTTCAGTACCCCATTCCTGCTTTCTCTCCATACCCCTTGATCCCTTTAGCCGTAAGGACCACATCTAACTCCCTTTTGAATATATCTAACGAACTGGCCTCAACAACTTTCTGTGGTAGAGAATTCCACAGGTTCACCACTCTCTGAGTGAAGAAGTTTCTCTTCATCTCGGTCCTAAATGGCTTACCCCTTATCCTTAAACTGTGACCCCTGGTTCTGGACTTCCCCAACATCGGGAACATTCTTCCTGCATCTAACCTGTCCAGTCCCGTCGTTTCTATGAGATCCCCTCTCATTCACATTTACACTGAAAGTACATCTTCAGAATTTTGTCCATATAAAATGGCTGTTCAGGGTTTCTGGGCTCTGCCTTTCAATGGAAAGAGATTTAAAGGAAATATTAGGACAGCCACATTCAAGAGCAAATGTAATTTTTTTTTCTTTTTTCTAATTTTTTGTGTGGTCAATTTGTAGATGAAGTGGATTTGTAGGAAGTCTTTCACTTTTTGAAAGCATTTCATTCCTCAAGACATTGGATGACCCTAACAGAATCCCTCTCTTTATGTGCTACCTGTTGAGTATGATAGCACAGAAAGAGATGATCTTCTTATTTAGAAAACTTGATACAATGATAACCTGGAAGAAGACATGTTATGTAGAATCCTCTCTGCAGCAGCATCATGATGTTACCAAAGACTGTGGGAAATTGTACACAAGGTGGCTGATTCCAGCAGCCTCTGCCTAGCAGTTGCAAAATATAAAAACAGGAACCAGTAAGTGTCCAGGTTTATGTGGTAATTCAGAACAATTATAACTTCCCTTTAAAACTTAATAATACTTCTACATCTAAACTAGGTTGAATATCTTTGTAATACAGCTGTAACCGCTGCTGTTTTTTTAGTGGCAATTTTCTCTGCTCATCTTCTGAAATACTGACTCTTACTGTGGCAGAGTTTCACAGGCTCTGGTAGCCCATGCATACCTCGCACAAAAGGGTATTCTTCAGATGTGAGTTGGGACAGTCAGTGTTAGCCCAGTCTGATCCTGTTCTCACCTGACAAGGACTTGCCAGTAGGAGTCACTGGATACCAATCAGGGACAATAATCATAACTGGCTTTCCTCTCCATGGGACAAATTGTACTACTCCAGTTGTGGCTTTAAGTGAGGTCATCTTACTTAACACATACTGGTACTTGAGCCTGGGACCGTCTGCATTGCTTAATGTTGCACTGTGTAGTGACCCATGAGCCCATCAGGGGGCTTGTTATCTTTGTGCTTAGTTGAATTTATAACACATACTCTGCTTCATTCTGGGTGCAAATTATTGAATAGAACTGTATATGATTAACATGCACAAGCTGTAGCATTTGGCATAATAAATATTGTTAAAGGAGATCCACACCATAATTAAAATTGCTAAGTCTTTAATGGTCAGTTATCCTGAACAATTTTTTTACTGAAAAGAGTTTATTGACCTGACCTCTGCTGCTACAGGTTGAACTTCTTTGGTCCGGCACCCTCGGGACCTGACCGGTGCCGAACCAGAGAATTTTCCGAACCACAGGAGGTCAGTATATGACTGTACTGATACACCCTACATAAGTATACACCTAGCCTCGGCCTACCAGTATCTGTAGCGTGCTGCTCATTGCTCTCCTGGGCTATCTTTAATATTCTTTCATTTGTATCTGTCCGCTTGTGTTTTGCTCTTTGGGCACTACTGATAATAACAGAGAAACTGTCTAATAATGAGGCCCACTGTCTCCAGACATAAAATAGCATGATCACTGAAGCACCTCGGGTTGGAGTTTGCCCATCTACAGGCATGGGAGAAGATGGCCGAAAGCGGCAGTTCCACAAACTAATGCTGAACCATGGATATTTCCAAACCAGAGAGTCCCAGACCAGAGAGGTTCAACCTGTATTTTAGAATTACGACTGCAGTCAACCAGGTTGTCCCAGCAGGCATTTGGTGCAGTAACTAGTTGATCTTAGGAATCATGTCCAAGTTCAGTATCACAGGCTTAGAGGGCAGGACGGTCATTGAATTGGACCAAGTAGGATGGGGGGTGGAAGAGGCAGATGGGAAGGCAGAGGAAGGTGGAGGGAGGTGGGGAGGGTGAGAGAGGGAGGTAGAGGAGGGAGGAAGGAGGTGGGGAGACAGAGTGGAACAGAGGGACAGGAGAGAGGGAGAGGAGGGAATAGGAGAGAATGGAGGAGGAATTTCTTTTCCCCAACATCGCCAGCTGTGCCTAGGCCCCATGCACTGGAATTCCCTCTCTAAATCTCTGCATCTCTCTCCACCTTTAAGTGGCTCCTTAAAACCTACCTGTCCTAATCTCTCCTTTTGTGGCTTAATATCAAACTTTGTCTGATAACGCTCTTGTGAAGTCCCTTGGGAAGTTTTACTATGCTAAAAGCGCTATATTACTACAGGTTGTTGTTGAACAGAGAATATGGAGGGGGAGGAGAAACTGTATTTTCTTTACAGACGGTAGAGTGTGCTACCTGTGGGGTTTTTTTGTGTTTGGAAAGTTATTTCTGCTGCAAGGAGTTAGGAAAAACTTACCTTTCTTCATTTTTACCAAGAGGTCTATCATTGCCAAGGAAAGGAGTGCCACACGGTGGACAAAGTCAGCAACTGCACTGCATTTTCACAGAAGAAGCTTAAGATCAGTTCCTAATGGTCACAAACATTAGTGTCCTCGTCTAGGCCAACATCCCCAGCATTGAAGCACTGACCACACTTTATCAGCTCCGCTGGGCAGGCCACATAGTTCGCATGCCAGACACGAGAGACTCCCAAAACAAGGGCTCTACTCAGAACGCATCCACGGCAAACGAGCCAAAGGCGGGCAGAGGAATCGTTACAAGGACACCCTCAAAGCCTCCCTGATAAAGTGCGACAACCCCACCGACACCTGGGAGTCCCTGGCCAAAGACCGCCCTAAGTGGAGGAAGTGCAATCCGGGAGGGCGCTGAGCACCTCGAGTATCGTCGCCGAGAGCATGCAGAAATCAAGCGCAGGCAGCGGAAGGAGCGTGCGGCAAACCAGACTCCCTGCCCACCCTTTCCTTCAACGACTATCTGTCCCACCTGTGACAGAGACTGTGGTTCTCGTATTGGACTGTACAGCCACCTAAGAACTCATGCTAAGAGTGGAAGCAAGTCCTCCTCGATCCCGAGGGACTGCCTGTGACGATGGTGATGATAAACTTTGGCTGGGCTGCCACTTTCACTAACCAGTCACTTATGTCACTGTAACAGTACCACAGCACATTGAGGACATTGCAACCACACACTATTTTAATGTGTAATAGATATATTAGCAGCATTATTTCAAAGAAAACCATGGCTTGCCTGTACCCTGCAGCTAACATTGCCAAGCTAGTTACGCTTCATTTATGGTATGGAGCTCCTTTGAAATATTCAAACAAATGCCATTTCAATCAAAGGATCCAGTGTTACCAACATTTGCTTGCGATTCCCGCAGGGAATTTAAATGTGTTGAAAGCTACATTTCAATTCTTTATGTCATTTGGGAGCACTAAAAAGAATTATGTAAATCGCGGGGCTCGAGCTGTGCTGGTAATTAATGCTCTCTGATCTACATACACAGTGTTCATCAGGTCAATTCTTCTTACATTCTAGGTCCTTCAACTGAAGTTTCCACATCTCCTCATGTGCTAATGAATGCAGAGGCAACCCAGCATCTCTTTACTTTTGATGAAGATATGAGTGTTACCAATGGGAAAAGGGACTCAGCCAGCAATCAGTCTTTCCCCACAACTCTCAGGAAGGTACATAGTGATCTGGGCCAAATAACCAACCCAAATCTATCTCAATCTTCAGGGAATATCACATTCACAATGAACAATACCCAGATGATGCATGGATCTGTAAGTGAACACAGTTTCTCTTCACTTAATACTCCTTGGGATCAATTGAAAGGATCCAGTTTTTCTTCTTCCTGGAACAATTCGAGTGGTGTAAACCCACCAAACTCTGTGTCAGTGGAAGCCATGCATGTTGATGGACGTGCTCCAGTGACATTCAGTCAAACTTACCGCAATGGCCAGTCTTACACAAAGCAAACAATTTGTTCCTCAGCTCAAAGACAACTGTTGCCTCCTGCTAACATGTCCAATACAGGAAGACCATGTCATTGCCCAGATAAAAACATGCAGAATCATCATTCTTCCAGTGGAGCTTGGAATGGCAACAATTTGATGTGTGCTCCTCACGTTTCAGATATGGCTCTATCCATGTCACTTCAATGCTTGAAACATTCTTCACAGCGTGACTCCGGGCTGTCACTGAATGCCAGCTCCCATCCAGAGTGCAATGTTGCATTATCAACATTTTTACCAAGGGAAGGCCAAACACAAAATACCAGAGGTCCTGCCGTTGGCTCTTTCATATCAGCTCCAGTGGAAACAGCAGTGAGAGCTCAAAATCTTAAGGATATAAGGACTAACCATGAACGAATTATAGTTTACACAACCAATGACCCAGATGAAGAAAAAAACTCAAACCTGGAACTCCCGAGTCATTCTAGTGCAGATATCTGCAAGTATCGTGAGAGATCACTGTCAACTCCAACAGATTCTGGATCATGTTGTTCATCAGATGCTGTAAGAAGCTATGATTCCAAGTGTTACGACCACTCCCGCCGACATAGTGAGAATTACATCATGCGTTATCCAAGTGCCAGCTCAGAGGACAGCCACAGCACAGAGAATGTATCTGTGATAACAGATCAGGAGGGATCACAGAAAACAAGGACTCGGTCAAGAAGTATCTCTCTGAAAAAGCCAAAGAAGAAGCCCCTTCCACCAGTGCGTAGTGTCTCTCTGAAGAAATGTGGAGCTAGTCCGAGACTTGAAAATGCACAAAAAATCTCTCCTAAAGAAAATAGACCTTCAAAGCTCTTTCTCCCTTCAGAGAAGCAAGTAGTTCAAAGTGAATCAATAGATAGCAATGAATCCAGTGGCTTTATATCAGATGCACGTTCCAGCTCTGCTACACCCACACTGAGAGATGGAGAACCCATACGGTATCCAGAGCATTGGTTCCTTAATGACTGGAAGTCCAATGATCCATACAGATCATTATCAAACTCTAGTACTGCAACAGGTATAACTGTGATTGAATGTGTCAAGTCTCGTGGCAGTTCCGAATCCTTGACCTCTCCATCTATTTCGAGAGCTACAACTCCATCCCAGTTATTTGTGGAGGCTGAATCTAAATTGTCTTCTCCAGGGAAGCTCCCTGGTCTGATGTCACCATCCAGTGGTTATTCAAGCCAGTCAGAAACTCCAACATCTTCTTTCCCTATGTCTGTTTATCAAGGCCCAATACCACAACCAGGTGGCAAAGCAAAGCCCAAAGTGCCAGAGCGGAAGTCTTCATTGCAACCAACATCCCCCAACGAGAAGAGCCCCAAGTCAAAGCGTGTCTTTGATTTGCCCATTACTCCACCTCCTCATTTGGATCTGTCAGGATTTAAGCTATCTTTTAAAAGCAAATCCAAAGCCAGCAGACGACATTCTGATTCCTCAAATAGTAGTAAATCTAGCCAGAAACATAGCCCGAACCAACCTTCTATGCCAGTCATAACGCAGACTGTTTTGGAGTCAGTCCATCTTCGCTCAGTCAGCAGGTCAGAAACTGAGGGCAATACGGGTATTTTAGAGTCACCACAGGAAGCCCACATGGAATCCTCTGAAACACCCCAGAAAAAAGTCCGACCACCTGTTCCTGGAAAGCCACCAATGTCAAAGAGACCTTCGAGTATTGTACTGAAGGTTTCTCCCACTGAGCAGACATCTTCTGCCGCTTCACGACCTTCACCGGCTACTTCAAGGAAAAGTTTTGTGACGGTCTTTAGAAAGGTTGGGGTAAAGAAACAAGAGTCCATAGATGGCGCATCAAGTCAGAAACCTTTGGCATCACCAGTAACTGCACCTCCTCAAACTAATTATCTTGAAAGTAACCACATAGGTAACACGCAAACTAGTCGAGTACCAGCCACCGCAGATGAGAGTCAAAGGAAAAATTTTATGGGGCTAACCAGGAGTTCTACTCAATACATTGAGAAGAAGAAAAGTAAGACTCCGCCACCTGTCCCGAAGAAACCAAATGTGCTGATTGTACCAACAAGTACAGCACACATACTTGTAGTCACAGAGAGATCAGAGCGGAGTCCACTACAAAGCCCAGCTGTCACTCCGGATTACAACAGTGCAAATGTTTCATTTACCAACGTTACATTAAGTGTGGAAAAAGATTTGACAGCGACCAAGGTAAATAAACTACATGATCGGAACATTGGTATAAGTGTAGAGACGATACCAAGTACCAACATTCATCCGGAGGAAATCAGGAGTAAAGAACACAATGATGGATTTGGGATATGCCAAAATATAACACTGAGCACTGCTCCGGGTCAAAATCCTGCAGGTATGTGAGATGTCAGAATAGAAGCTGATTCTTTACAAATTAAAAAGCTATAGATTTCCTGCTCATGGGTGCCATTTTGGTGGTATGAACTAGGTGGCAGGTAGTGGAAAATTCAATTTGCACCACCACAGTGGCACCCAGAACTCCACTGACTGTACGGTGGTGGAGCTGGTGATGGGGAGGGACGAGCGGTGGAGGTGACATCCACCTCAAACAGGTGGAAAATATCTTTAAATAATCATTTTGCAGTGGGAACATCCTGAATACCATTTTGACATTTGAACATGCAAGGTGTAATTTATAAAGGAGGTGATATGAAGAATACAGGTAAGTAAATTGAATTTGCGATATTTTAGTCATTTTTGAAAGTTCTTGCAATTTGTTTTTGTTTGCACTTAGATTCTCAATGAGCCTTTGTGCCAATTGTCAAGTTTTGTTTGCCCCCAGTACCATTACTTACACCAGTGGTTTCCCTATAGAAAAGTCCTTAATTGAGGTGTCTAGAAGAAGCAAAGGGTCAATGGAGGGATGCCAGGCAAGTCATGTTACACAAGAGATGCACTGTACCTACCCATCAAGATGCTCAGACTCACATCTGCAGGCATGGGGAACTGTCTTCAAAGCTAGTTGAAGAGCCAGTTGTACCATCTTCTGCAAGGGCACATGCAGCTAAGAGGCAGTGTCGGGTTGGCATGTGCCCTGAAACCAGGCTCCACCTTCTTGCAGGCCTGCTGCACTACTGACTTTTCGGGATAATGCCATAGAGTGGCACAGAATGCCATCTTCCTTGAGACTACCTCATGCAGCATCACCCACACCTCCACTGGCACCAAACGGGTTTGGACGCTGGGATGCTGCCATTTGTCTCCAGACTCGTACTTTATATGGTCCCTTCCATTAAATTTTGCCTGTCACAATGTAATCCCCTACCCCTTCAGCTTTTACAAAGATTGATATTGATCTGAGATGCCTTCTGAGCATATCCAGAACTGCTGTCACCCTATTCTGACAATCCCCTTTAATTGCCCCCTTCCCTTTAAATTTCACTGTCAGACAATTTTTAACTGTCGCGACAAAGGGTTGTTATCTGTGCCTGACTCTGTGGAAGGAATGAACCACAGAAAATTGATGCAAACAGCATACTACCATTTGAATCTGTCTAAACCCCACTGGGACAAAAATTAAGTCTTTCAGTTTTGTTTGAGCTTGGTAGAAGTTGCTTTAACTCATTCTCAAGCTATAAGAGGCTCGATTTTCCTCCTTTTAACTGCCATTTTCCTGCTGACCATGGCATGGGTGAGGATGGAGAATTGGGCAGAGGAGCGTGCTGCCTGCCCATTTCTGTGCAGTTAGTGGATTTACCCACAGTAACTGTCGCGACAGTAACTCCGCTCAGATTCCAGCCCGAGTGGGTTTTAAACTACAAGCTTTATTTACATTGATTAATACAGTATTTGGTTTTATATAACTGTTCTACAGTATTATATTAAATGACAAGATGTCATGCAAATAATACAGCATACATTTGCTGGAGAGCTAAAAATGATAAAAACAAAACATGCTGGGGTACAATTGATCAATTTAAACCATTCCAACATGCGCCCATAGCAAACTTCCAGCAACAGGTAGAAAGCACCAGCCCAAATACAGGCGGGCATATTAATTTCACATTTTCCATGATAACTGCCTTAGTAATACTGCACATTAATGATTTTTGTGTATAACAGATAGCCAGCACGGCAAGACAATGGGGAAAACAGCAGCAAATTTATAACAGCCTGACCTCAGTAGTGGGTAAAATGATGGAATCAATTATTAAGGATGTCATAGCAGCGCATTTGGAAAGAGGTGACATGATAGGTCTAAGTCAGCATGGATTTGTGAAAGGGAAATCATGCTTGACAAATCTTCTGGAAATTTTTGAGGATGTTTCCAGTAGAGTGGACAAGGGAGAACCAGTTGATGTGGTGTATTTGGACTTTCAGAAGGCTTTTGACAAGGTCCCACACAAGAGATTAATGCACAAAGTTAAAGCACATGGGATTGGGGGTAGTGTGCTGACGTGGATTGAGAACTGGTTGTCAGACAGGAAGCAAAGAGTAGGAGTAAATGGGTACTTTTCAGAATGGCAGGCGGTGACTAGTGGGGTACCGCAAGGTTCTGTGCTGGGGCCCCAGCTGTTTACATTGTACATTAATGATTTAGACGAGGGGATTAAATGTAGTATCTCCAAATTCGCGGATGACACTAAGTTGGGTGGCAGTGTGAGCTGCGAGGAGGATGCTATGAGGCTGCAGAGTGACTTGGATAGGTTAGGTGAGTGGGCAAATGCATGGCAGATGAAGTATAATGTGGATAAATGTGAGGTTATCCACTTTGGTGTTAAAAACAGAGAGACAGACTATTATCTGAATGGTGACAGATTAGGAAAAGGGGAGGTGCAACGAGACCTGGGTGTCATGGTACATCAGTCATTGAAGGTTGGCATGCAGGTACAGCAGGCGGTTAAGAAAGCAAATGGCATGTTGGCCTTCATAGCAAGGGGATTTGAGTACAGGGGCAGGGAGGTGTTGCTACAGTTGTACAGGGCCTTGGTGAGGCCACACCTAGAGTACTGTGTACAGTTTTGGTCTCCTAACTTGAGGAAGGACATTCTTGCTATTGAGGGAGTGCAGCAAAGATTCACCAGACTGATTCCCGGGATGGTGGGACTGACCTATCAAGAAAGACTGGATCAACTGGGCTTGTATTCACTGGAGTTCAGAAGAATGAGAGGGGACCTCATAGAAATGTTTAAAATTCTGACGGGTTTAGACAGGTTAGATGCAGGAAGAATGTTCCCAATGTTGGGGAAGTCCAGAACCAGGGGTCACAGTCTAAGGATAAGGGGTAAGCCATTTAGGACCGAGATGAGGAGAAACTTCTTCACCCAGAGAGTGGTGAACCTGTGGAATTCTCTACACAGAAAGTAGTTGAGGCCAATTCACTAAATATATTCAAAAGGGAGTTAGATGAAGTCCTTACTACTAGGGGGATCAAGGGGTATGGCGAGAAAGCAGGAAGCGGGTAATGAAGTTGCATGTTCAGCCATGAACTCATTGAATGGCGGTGCAGGCTAGAAGGGCTGAGTGGCCTACTCCTGCACCTATTTTCTATGTTTCTATGTTTCTATGTAACAACACAACAGGTACAATATAAGAGCAGGACATTCCTTTTGATAACCCTTATCGGCTGCAATAAAGTTTCAAAGTGCAGGCAGTAGGATGAGGAACATTGTGGATGTTGTGGGGTCCTTTCAGCTACTACAGGCAGTGTAATTCTGTACAACCTGCCATTCCCACCCCACCCCTCCCAACCACCACTGGTGAGCTCCCAAGTGGAGCTGGCAACATCTGGGGAGCCTGCCAAATATATTTTAGCGATTTATCAGGATCAGGATTTGATCAGATGGACAGGTGGAAGTCACACCTGCCACATTTGGCAATTGCTTTTGGGTCCATTTCATGAGCTGAACTAAGGCTGAGCTGAGTGCAGTGGATCTGAATGGAGGAGAGTTGAGTCAGTCAGTTGGAAACTTCACACAAAGATAGGTTAGACCAGCTAGCTCCTAGAATTAGAAAAGCCTGCCAGAAGAAAAATAACTGTGTGAATATAAGTTATCTACAAATAAAAGCTTAGTAGATAGATTGCAACCCTTATTGTTTATTGTTCAAAGAGGTGGTCAATATAATATCGATTGTAAATATACACATGCACAATATTGCTGTTATGTATTCATTTGTTCATCTTTTGTTCAATAAAGTTGCTTAACAATTAAAACAATGTTTTGAAGCTCTACCACTTTTGAAAGAAGAAAGAAAGCTCCTGTGGAGATACAGCACTGATCCAGTGACCAAAGTAATTCCGAGTATTTCTCATTATTATCCTGAGCATTGCCTCAAGGGAGAGAGAAAAAATTAATCATCAGAATAAATGGTTCAGAAATATTATTTAAACTGGTGTTAATAATGGAACTACTGAACTCTTTAAATGCCCCTCCACATTCTCTTGACCATCAAAGCAATGCTGGCTAATGAGAAGGAAAGACTGTAAGAGAGGGGATAACCATCCGTGGCTAACTAAGGAAATAAGGGAAAGGTATCAAATTAAAAACAAGGACATACAATGTGGCCAAGACTAGTGGGAGGCCAGAGGATTGGGAAACTTTTAAAAGTCAGCAAAGAATGACTACAAAAAGAATAAAGAGAGAGAAGATAGGTTATGAAAGTAAGCTAGCACGAAATATAAAACAGATAGTATGAGTTTCTACAGGTACATAAAAAGGAAAAGAGTAGCTAAAGTAAATGATGGTTCCCTAAAGGATGAGACTGGGGAATTAATAATGGGGAACAGGGAAATGGCAGAAACTTTAAACAAATATTATGCATCAGTCTTCATGGTAGAAGACACTAAAAACATCCCGATAGTGGATAATCAAGGGGCCATAGGGAGAGAGGAACTAAATACAATCACTATCACTAAAGAAGTAGTACTCGGTAAAATAATGGGACTAAAGGTGGACAAATCCCCTGGACCTGATGGTTTACATCCTAAGGTCCCAAAAGACATGGCTGCAGAGATAGTGGATGCATTGGTTGTAATCTATCAAAATTCCCTGAATTCTGGGGTGGTCCCAGCAGATTGGAAAACCACAAATGGAACACCCCTATTTAAAAAAGGAGGGAGACAAAAGGCAGGAAACTATAGACCAGTTAGCCTAACATCTGTCATTGGGAAAATGCTGGACTTCATTATTAAGGAAGCAGTAGCAGGACATTTGGAAAAGCATGATTCAATCAAGCAGAGTCAGCATGGTTTTATGAAAGGGAAATCGTGCTTGACAGATTTTCTGGAGTTCTTTAAGGATGTAACGAGCAGGGTGGATAAGGGGGAACCAGTGGATGTGGTGTATTTGGATTTCCAGAAGCCATTTATTAAGGTGCCACATAAAAGGTTACTGCACAAGATAAAAGTTCACAGGGTTGGGGGTAATATATTAGCATGGATAGAGGATTGGCTAACTAACAGAAAACAGAGTCGGGATAAATGGGTAATTTTCCGGTTGGCAAACAGTAACTAGTGGGGTGCCGCAGGGATCGATGCTGGGGCCTCAACTATTTACAATCTATATTAATAACTTGGATGAAGGGACCGAGTATAATGTAGCCAAGTTTGCTGATGGGTGGGAAAGCAAATTGTGAGGAGGACACAAAAAATTTGCAAAGGAATATAGGCAGGCTAAGTGAGTGGGCAAAAATTTGGCAGATGGAGTACAATGTGGGAAAATGTGAGGTTATCCACTTTCTCAGAAAAAATAGAAAAGCAAATTTTAATTTAATTTAAATGGAGAAAAACAAAAAGTTAGTATGTAGGTACAGCAAGTAATTAGGAAGGCAAATGGAATGTTGGCCTTTATTGCAAGGGGGATAGAGTATAAAAGCAGAGAAGTCCTGCTACAACTGTACAGGGTATTGGTGAAGCCACACCTGGAGTACTGCATACAGTTTTGGTCTCCGCATTTAAGGAAGGATATACTTGCATTGAAGGCAGGTTAGAGAAGGTTCACTAGGTTGATTCCGGAGATGAGGGGGTTGACTTATGAGGATAGGTTGAGTAGGTTGGGCCTCTACTCATTGGAGTTCAGAAGAATGAGAGGTGATCTTATCGCAACACCTAAGATAATGCAAGGGCTCGATAAGGTGGATGCAGAGAGGATATTTCCACTCATAGAGGAAACTAAAACTAGGGGGCATCGTCTCAGAACAAGGGGCCGCCCATTTAAAACTGAGATGAGGAGGAATTTCTTCTCTCAGAGGGTTGTAAATCTATGGAATTCTCTGCCCCAGAGAGCTGTGGAGGCTGGGTCATTGAATATATTTAAGGCGGCGATAAACAGATTTTTGAGCGATAAGGGAATAAAGGGTTATGGGGAGCGGGCAGGGAAGTGGAGCTGAGTCCATGATCAGATCGGCCATGATCTTATTAAATGGCGGAGCAGGCTCGAGGGGCCAAATGGCCAGTCCTGCTCCTATTTCTTTTGTTCTTACACATTTTAGACGAGTGAGAACAAAAGTGAGTACTTTTTCCAGCTGCTAGAATGCGGGAACAGGTGGAAGAATGGATGGTCAATAAGTGCAATTATTCCCATCCCATTTCCAAATTGGTTTAGCCCAATTTTCCCTTGCTTCAGGGTCAGCAACCTGCTCAATGTTGGTATGGATGCTGATCCCATTCTACACCGATGCCCTTTTCAACAGGATTGTCTTGGATAATATATTCTGGAGAATGTTGGCTGATTTGCTCCTATCCAGACGGAGGCTTCGAGGCCATTTGTAGCATACTGACTGCTGCCCTGGCTGTCAGTTTACTTGGCACAGACTGACTATCAAATCTGGAACTCTCTTGGTGTGTATCGCTCAGTACCACACTGGGCAGTGCATGTATCCACTGAATCACAGAGCTGCTTAGGTTAGGAAGATGTTTGCAACCAGGCAATGTAGTCTAGATGTTCCGATATAGGTGCAGTTTAGAGCTGACTAGATGGTTGTGGTGTGAATTGCTTGGTCTTTTCTGCCTCTCGTAGTTCAGATTCTTTGACTCTATATTTTGGATTCCAATGACTGCTGGCAACAGAACTGAGCTTTAATTTTATCTATTGACACACTTGCACAACTGCTGTGTTATTTGAAGTCTTGGGATCTCCTATGATAGCTCAAATCTATCTAATTTTCTCTAGACATTTCCCTGAATCCGAATGCAAAGCATAGAAGTCCCACAGATGCACAGAGCGGAGACATTGCAACGGAAGATGATGATGAAGTCTTTGTCTCCTTGGGCACCCAACGCTCCACGGAAGATCTCTTCACTGTTATTCACAGGTAAGAGTTAATCACTGGCTGGAGTTATAACTAGCACAAAGGAAGATGGTTGTGGTTGTTGGAGGCCAATCATCTCAGCTCCAGGACATTGTTGCAGGAGTTCCTCAGAGCAGTGTCCTAGGCCCAACCATAGAATCATAGCATAGTTACAACACGGAAGGCAGCCATTCGGCCCGTCAAGCCCATGCTGACTCTCAGCTAGTCCCACTCCCCTGCTCTTTCCCCGTAGTACTGCAAATTATTTTCCTTCAGATGCCTATCCAACTCCCTTTTGAAAGATAAGATTGAGTCTGTCTCTAGCACCCTTTCAGGCAGTGCATTCCAGACCTTAACCACTCGCTGCATAAAAAAGCTTTTTCTTACATCGCCTTTGGAACTTTTGCCACTCACCTTAAATCATGTCCACTGGTTCTCGACCCTTCTGCCAATGGGAACAGTTCCTCTCTCTCTACTCTGTCCAGACCCCTCATGATTTTAAACACCTCGATCAAATCTCCTCTCAATCTTCGCTGCTCCAAGGAGAACAATCCCAGCTTCTCCAGTTTACCAACGTAACTGAAGTCACTCATTCCTCGAACCATTCTCGGAAATCTTTTCTGCACCCTCGCTAAGGCCTTCACATCCTTCCTAAAGTGCGGTGCCCAGAATTGGACACAGTACTTCAGATGGGGCCAAACCAGTGTTTTAATTTCCACACTTTTGTACTCTATACCTCTATTTATGAAGCCCAAGATTCCATAAGCCTTTTTAACCCCTTTCTCAACCTGCCCTGCCACCCTCAACGATTTGTGCCCACATAGCCCCAGGTCTCTCTGTTCATGCACCCACTTTAGGATTGTACCATTTAGTTTATATGTCCTCTCCTCATTCTTTCTACAAAATGTATCACTTCACATTTTTTTGCATTTCATTTCATCTGCCACGTGTCCGCCCATTTCACCAACCTGACTATGTCTTCCTGAAGTTTATCACTTTCCTCCTCACTGTTCACTGTACCTCCAAATTCAGCCACCAACTTCAGTTTTTTTCATCGTAAGGTCAGAAGTGGGGATGTTCGCTGATGATTGCACAGTGTTCAGTTCTTTTTGCAACTCCTCAGATAATGGAGCAGTCCATGCCCACATGCAACAAGACCTGGACGACATTCAGGCTTAGGCTGATAAGTGGCAAGTAACATTCGCACCACACAAGTGCCAAGCAACGTCTATCTCCAACAAGAGAGAGTCTAACCACCGACCCTTGACATTCATCTACATTGCCATCACCGAATCCCCCACCACCAACATCCTGGGGGTCACTTGACCATAAACTTAATCGGACCAGCCACATAAATACTGTGGCAACAAGAGCAGGTCAGAGGCTGGGTATTCTGTGGCGAGTGTCTCACTTCTTGACTCCCCAAAGCCTTTCAACCCTCTACAAGGCAGAAGTCAGGACTTTGATGGAATACTTGTCACTTGCCTGGATGAGTGCCGCTCCAACAGCACTCAAGAAGCTCGACACCATCCAGGACAAAGCAGCCCACTTGATTGGCCCTCCATTCACCATCTTAAACATTCACTCCCTCCACCATGGCACTCCATGGCTGCAGTGTGTACCATATACACGGCAGCAACTTGCCACGGCTTCTTCGACAGCACCTCCCAAACCCGCAATCTCTACCGCCTTGAGGGGAAAGGGCAGCAAGCGCCATGGGAACACCATTATCTCCAAGTTCCTCTCCAAGTCACACACCATCCTTCATCGTCACTGGGTCAAAATCCTGGAACTCCCTCCCTAACAGCACTGTGGGAATACCTTCACCACAAGGACTGCAACAGTTCAAGAAGGTGGCTCACCACCACCTTCTCAAGGACAATTAGGGATGAGCAATAGATGCTGGCCTTGCCAGTGACACCCACATCCCATGAATGAATGAAAAGAAAGAGAAAAGTTAAAGGTGGCTCCTGACATGTGAGATGATATGAAGAATCAGTGAGAGCTCCCTTGATAGCTTAGCTGATGAAGTAGTGATAATTTACTCGGTCTATCTGGAGTTTCTGCTGATCTTCCTGCAAAGTTATGGCAGCAGATCAGGAAAACCCTGAGGTAATTCCTGGTGCTGATTCTATTGATCATCATTAACTGATTAGCTAATATTATACCCCACTGCAGTAGGATTGTCAGTGACTGACATTACAATCCATTACAGTGGGTTTGTCACCCACTGACATTACAATCCATTACAGTGGGATTGTCACCCACTGACATTACAATCCATTACAGTGGGATTTTCACTGACTGGCATTACAATCCATTACAATGGGATTGTCGCCCGCTGACATTACAATCCATTACAGTGGGAATGTCACTGACTGACATTAAAATCTATTACAGTGGGCTTGTCGCTCACTAACTGATATTCTAGCTGACTGCAGTGGTCTGAGAGTGAAAAATAAAAAATCTAAATGAGGACTTTATTAAAGGAGATGTTTTTCTTGCTTCACTCTTCCTGAACACACATTTGAAGCAGTTCTGTGCCTAAGTGGGCTGTTTGATTCTGTAATGACATTGAAAGGTTATACTTATATAAATGTGTTAATTAATCAGTGACTGGGACCCAGCATTCTTGTAACATTTAGCATCATTCTCCGGCACTATTACATTCTGAAAATGAGTATGGAAGGGAACTCTGCATGGTGTTCTCTGCTCCTTCGCCTTGGGGATAATTGTATCTTCACTATTAACACCTCAGTAGACAGCCTAAGTCAGCAGACATGGAACCTGAGGCCTTGTCTAAATGGCTCAGAATCACACCACATGCTATATTTGCCCTCTGTACCAGAGTCCCTTTGAAATGACTTGAAGTCAGCCTGTTAGAATTTTGTTTTGTGATCTTTTTTTTCAATAGGTCGAAGAGGAAGGTGCTGGGATGGAAGGAAGCTGGAGAATCACTCACTGTCAGGCATGTGGCTGTTTCACCCGCCAAACCCCCCGCAACACCTCCCGGCAGCGGACTCCGGCTTTCCCCCTCGGCGAGTGGAAGTGGGTCCAAAACCAGCACCACCAACGAGAACTTTAAGGCCTTATTGCAAAAGAAGGGCAGCAAGCCTGCATCTGGCACACGCATGTCCGCAGCTGAGCTCCTGAAAAGCACCAACCCGCTTGCGAGAAGGATTGCAACAGAGTTTACACAGGAGTCAGAAAGGAGCCAGCCCATGCTGGAGCCAGCCTCGCCTGAAAACACCTCGCGGTGTTAGAGCTGTACCAATTCCCGAGGAGTGAGGAGTGGAGGTTAATGTTACTCTGTCCCGTTGATTGTAAATGTTTTAATTTTGCCCGACCAATGGAGCTGTGGTCTGGTGAGACGGAAGGAGGCAGCTTTGCACAATGCTGTGAACCGCCAGCTGCAGTGATGACCCTGTTCTTCATTTGGAAACCTACAGAAATTTGAAAAATTCAAGTGACTGATTTTTAGTGTGAACAATATTTTTGGATCAAGAACTCTGAGGAAATTCCTCAAAGTGAAGTGGAGGATGAAGGATGGTCTGATTGATCTGAGGCTAGTTTTAGTTAGATTGGAAAAGCTTGAAGCATTTATAAAAATGTACAGCAGACAAGCTACATTCCAGCCTGGCAACCGAGGTGAACTAAGGCCTTATTGGAACTAAGCATTTAAAAGTGTGTTCCATGCACGATACTACGAACAGCCCTGCTTAGGTTTTGTTTGTAAATTTGACATGCATCTCCAGTGATTCTTGCTTAACAACTGTTAGCCAATCCAGCAGTAAACTGAATTTGGCGGGGGGGTTTCACCATTGTTTACTCCTGATACGATGAAGGAAAGGTTTCTTCCCAGAGATGTTGGGAGGTCTGCGAACTCTGATCAAAGGTGTTCATATTATAAGAAACTTGGGAAGAAAATGACATGATTAAAGTCACGCTGCAGCTCCACACTGCCACTGCACCCACGTTTACTCTGCAAGTCTCAACCCACAATGAGGCTTCAGGAGGAGGAGGACCCTTCTTTAGGATTGAAAATTTTGCTCTGTGACTGAGACTATGCCCATGTGCACGGAGGATAAAGAAATCGTATCTTGCCTTTCTCCCTTTCCCCGCATCTTCCCTCTAAAGAAAGCCACGGAGACCGGAGCAGAGGCAAAATGCAGGGTCCAGGAGGTACATTGCTGAGGTCTTCAAACTGGCTAGCAGTATGCTGATTTTTTTGACTATTTGCTTAAGAAGCAGTTGTTTGCCTGATCTGTAATGTTTATTGGAATAGTGCCTCCTATTTTGTTGTTAATTTTATCAATATACTGTAATATGTAATATGGCATCAATATATACGAATTATTTCAAAGTTTTTCTGAATTAGATCAAAGGATAGAACTTTGAATCTGGAAGCTTTCAAAGGCACCTTTACTGTGATATACAGCAGTGATCTGAATGTAGAAACTCTGCATTTTTAGCCTTGGTTTGAGCTGGTCTGCTGTTAGCCCATAGGTTCTAATCAGATATATTGTTTAAATATTTCAGAAACTTGTAGCCCTTGTATTTTTTCTTGTTAATTTTATTTTATTCACAGGGTAAACAAAGTCTCTTTGAAATGGAAGGTGAACTGCACCTTGAGATGGAAACTTCTCGTTCCAGATCCAGAGCCACAGCTGGATTCATCCCGGCCATAAGCAGAACTGTGCTCAACCCAGTCCACAATCAACCCAGTGCACAGTGAGTGCTGTGCTCAACCCAGTGCACAGTGAGTGCTGTGCTCAACCCAGTGCACAGTGAGTGCTGTGCTCAACCCAGTGCACAGTGAGTGCTGTGCTCAACCCAGTGCACAGTGAGTGCTGTGCTCAACCCAGTGCACAGTGAGTGCTGTGCTCAACCCAGTGCACAGTGAGTGCTGTGCTCAACCCAGTGCACACCCAGTGCTGTGCTCCTCCCAGCCCACACCCAATGCACTCCCAGCCCACACCCAATGCTGTGCTCCTCCCAGCCCACACCCAATGCTGTGCTCCTCCCAGCCCACACCCAGTGCTGTGCTCCTCCCAGCCCACACCCAATGCTGTGCTCCTCCCAGCCCACACCCAGTGCTGTGCTCCCAGTGCGCACCCAGTGCTGTGCTCCTGTCAGTCTAGAACCAGAGTTATGCCCATCCTCGTCCTGAGCCAGAGCTATGCTTGTTCTAGTGCCGAGCCAAAGCTGCACTTATCTCAGCCCAGAGACAGAGTTGTGCCCATCCAGGCCCATAGCCAGTGCTTGTCCATTCCACTCTAGAACCAGAGTTGTGCCCATCCCAGGCCCGAGCCAGGTTTGTGCACAGTGGCACCCCAGTTGCAACCAATACTGGCAGTAACTCCATATATGGGGGCATGAGGCAGAGTATTTAATATACAAGTTTCTACTGGTAATTAGAAATATTAATAGAGGTAATTAGAAAGGTTCACAGAGTTTTCTTATCAAAATATTTTTGTTCCTACCAATGAGGACAAGCTGAAGCCCACCATCCCATCCTCTTGAGGGCACATTAGCATACCTTCCAGTCCCTGTATGAGTCTCATATTTATCTCAGGGTACTCTGTGTCTGGAGGAAATTCAATTGGTTAAAGAGTTAAATATCTCTGATTAGTTAAAAATATATTGGTGATGGTAAAACTGTGTCTTCATAATTCGCACAGGGTGTGTTATCATCCTGAGTGATTCACATTTTGCCAGTCAATTGATTGAAGCTTTCTGTAAATATTCATATTTTACCTTATTCTTGAATATATGAGATTTCCCCTGCTTCCCCCCCCTCCCCGCCCCACCGCATCAAGCGTCACGCATTGAGAGCATCGACATTTCTTAACCAGACTGTGCTAGCAATGTCGCAGCGTGGTGGGAATAAGCAATCGAATGCACCTTGTTATAAAAGCCATGTTTCACCATGTCAGAATACAGTGACTGTTTGTCCTGCGTACTTAACTCGGGAGGACTCCATCGCTTTGTGTCTGTGATGTCTTGCACTTAAATATTTGAAATGAATTGTGCGCTTTAAAAGTGACTCAGGAAATTGGGAATGATCTATAATTATTTTTACATCTATTAGAAAATGCATTTCCCTCCCCCTTAGCTTAGAGTGATAAATAAATATTAATTGTATAATCTTTTGGGACAATCATTAAAAAAATAATTTGAAGCAAATTTTATTTCAAGCTAGTTTTTCTTTCTCAAACCCCCTTTCGACCTCCTTAAAAGATTCCAGAACAAGGTTTGTGAAAGTTTAAATCTGCTCCAAAACACACATTAGTTTCAAATGAAGTGAGAAGCTGTCTTGAATTTTAAAACTATGGGGACGATATTGCTCCTTTTTATAGCGTCTCCGGGGAGCTCAACGGGGCACAATGGTGTTTTTGCCTGGAGGAGGGGGGCGCCCCCGGGGAAATTGCCCTGGAGGTTTGGGGAGGCACTGTCCCAGAGCACTGCGCCCCGCGATTAGCGCCCCGGGCCGGCACACAACCGGTGATGACGGTATCGGTGTACGCGCCAACGCCTCACTGCCCCATACCAACCCCTTTGCACCCCACGGGGGAAATTGCCCCACGGGTCGCAAAGCTGGCGGACATCCGGTGCTGGGACACCTTTAGGGGGGGGGGGGCGTCTTCAGCGCCCCAGGCCGCCATTTTAATTTGTCGGCCGACTCTTGCGTCGACCCGACAATGGCGGCCCTCGCGTCGACCTAGCCGCCATCATGCAGCCCCGCACTCCGTTTTGGGTGCCGGACTGCTGGCCCAGTCGCTCGTGTCCCTGGTGGCCCAGTGGCTGGCCACCAAACGTCACATCGTGGTGGGGATAGGCAAGAGTGTGCCGCAGCCCTCCCCTTTAATGGAAGGGGAGGAGCGTTGTAGCGCATTAGCGCTATGCGGAGCATTTGCGTAGCGATGGCCCCTTCAGTGCGGTGCTGCAGTCAGCCTCATGCTGCCACCCCAGGAGAGCCCCTCCCAGGAAGCGGAGCACCGGAGACAGCGTTCCACTTCCTTGCAGGGGCGCACGGCCCAATTCTGCGTCGGGGGAGGGGCTTCCGGGCCGGGCAATAAAAGTCCCAGCCCCGGAAGGTTTCTGCCCCAACCGGGACACCCCTATATTTAATAATATTTTTAATTGTTTTGCCTCTTCTCATAAAAGTGTTGTTACGGGGGTATCGTTGTACAGGTGCCAGCGCCTTTCTGGTACTTTGACAAAGTAGCCGTTCATCACATTTGAGCCTGGACTGTGATTAGGCTAATTGGCTGCTAGGGGCATCACAGCTACACTTGATTCTAAGACCATAAGAACATAAGAAATAGGAGCAAGAGTAGGCCTCATTGACATCCACACACATACACACACACATTTTCCGGCTGGGGCTACTGCTTAGTGATCTGGAGTGGAATCCCTGGCTGATTCCTCCTTGTCCCAACTCAGGGAGACTAAGGTCCATTGTAACGCCTCACCTCTGTGGTCAGCTTTGGCACACAGTGGGTCAAGCCTGACACCTTCTTGGTTAGTATGGTTCAGTACCATGCCATGTTATTCATTTAGCCGCTGAACCATCAGGTGAATCTTTGGTTAAAACTATCTCGCGATATTCCCCTCTAGTCTCCACAAAACATGCCACCAGGATGAGAAAGTAGGTATGTAATGCACTCCTGGGCTTCTACTGATTCTTTAAAGCAGCTATGAGGGAGCAACTCCTTGGTGCCTGTCTATCTGGCTTCTCCGCATTGTTGATATGAGGAATTTTGGAACTTAATGTGCCGAGTCATGACCCGAGTCTTACAACCTGCTTCACCACTAACCAGATATGTGACATAAACACATTTTAATTTGTTTCAAGAATAGTTTGAGGGAGACATAAAACTGGAGCGAGTTTCTGTGGTGCTGAGTACAATTTTCAAGTATTATTCTGAAAAGAAATGTCCTCGTTCCATTCCAGTGACACCAATGCTGCCCACAGCCAATCATACGCACACTATCACTAGAATTCAACTTTATAATGTTCTATTCAAATGGGTTGCTCCTCAGCTTCCTCTAACCAGCAGTTTGATAAATATAACTAGGGTAGGCTTAGACACAAAGGTAATTGTAGAGATATCTCCATTTGCAGCATTAAGGAATATGTCATGACTCAATAGAAAACACTTTACCTTAGGGTTCCTATTAGCAAGCAGTCCTCTGAGTAACACCATTCATCTGGAAATAAGGAGGAGCCTGACAATGGTTGACATATCAGAAGAAGGTATAAATAGTTCAGGCAAAATCTTCGGTACCATAATTTATCTCCCAACAATTATGCGTCATCCCTTCTATATCATCATTAGAAAGAAAGACTTGAATTTATATAGCGCTTTTCATGACAACCGGACGTCTCAAAGTGCTTTACAGCCAATGAAGTACTTTTGATAGCTTTACTTATACCTGATGGTACTTAATAGCTGTTATTATTACTCCATTGTTTCATAGATTATATTATTTGGCAAAAAGTCATTAGTGTGACTTTTTTTGGAGGTACTATCAAACGTTAACGTTTTTAATGCTGTGGCTGAATATATATATATAGAGAAGGAAAGGAACATCTACAATATGCTGTCATAATTACTCTTTAATTATTAAGTTCTGCTTTCCCTGAATAACCTAATGAAGGTTCAAGACCTATAATGCCAAATGGTCAGCTTTGAAAAGAGTATGATAAAAGATAGGCTAAATCAAGAAACAGTGTTTAGATGATGGCAAAGGTCAATTTTGAAAGCCTATTGACTGCTGGAAGAAGTGGAGATTGAGAAAGATGAGGAGTTCCACAGTTCAGAGGTCTTAGGAAAGAATGAGTTAGAGTAGAACATGGTACAATGAGTCTTAATTTCAACATTCCATCAGACCACCACTATCACAATGGTCACAATATGACATCATTTAGACACTGAGAACCTCTCAATCTAATTTGTGGCGGTCACACTTAATCAGTACAATCAAATATTTCAGATCATGATAGTAGTCGATTAGTTCATCCATTTTCACACTGCTGGTATGGTCTTCAGCAGTCCATTGGACAGATGCTGGGAATGAGGAATATCTGAGAGAGGATTGACTCAGGACAGTCCCACAGTCCTGCCAGCGAGACACTCTGGCAGAAACGCTCAGCACAGGGTAATGTACCAGGTGGACACACTGCCAGTTACACTAAATACAGGGTAATGTACCAGGTGGACCTACTCTCTGTTATGGCAGAGTTGGGTACTGCACAAGGCAGACACCAAATACAGGGTAATATATCAGGTAGTCATTCTGCTTGTATTATAATCAGGTACACATACTGCCTGTTGCATTCAATACAAGGTAACGTACCAACTGGACACTGCCAGTACAGGGTAATAGCAAAAACACTGCCAATGCTCACTACAAGGTAAGCACATGAAGTGACTGTTCCTGCAGAAGGACTGGAGCTGTGAAACTAACTCAGTGCGGCAATTCTACTCTGAAATATATATCTTTTAATTAAAGAAACAGTTTTTGTTTTACAGGTAAGTATCAAAGACCCTTGTAGGGGGCCCCAATACTAAAAGTTAAAATATCCCTCTGGAATATTAGACTTGGGAAAAGAAGCACTCTTGGTGAAACCATGAAACGCTGTCCATTGACATCATGAATGGGTATGCATTAAGGGTAGATTGAATCATTCATGTTGCCAATGGGCAGAAGTTCAATATGTTGCAGGAAAAGCAAAGCTGCACAAAGTGTCTGCTTCCAGGCTGCCTTAAAGCAGCAACAAAATATGTGGGGTGAGTATTGGATATTGTGAAGTGCACACATGTCTCTTTATACGCTTAGGCTTGTGGAGTAAAATATTTGCCTTTCATTTGAAGCTGTGGATTGTCTAACTTGCCTTCTTAAAAATGTATGTAATTAGTATGTGTTCAGAAAGAGGATAATTAGCACCAAATGATAGTTGCACCAGAGTCATTCCACAAGCTTTTTGTGAGGTTATATATTTCTCTTCAATGATTTCTCTTCCTTAGCCAGGGCTTTTTGTTGTTTTAGGGAGGGCAGATGAGTGGAATTCAGGATAGCCACGTCCACTTTTTGAGCCGTGTGCCTGCTTTCTCCACTTCTGTATCTTACGATCTGTATCTTTCAGTTATTAAAGTTATCGATTAATTTGCATCAGAAGCAAAGTCAGTATCAAAACTCAAACCATGTTCCATCTGGACATTGGATACAATAAAAGGTGGCAGCTCAAATGCCATTGTGTCCGTGAGATTCATGTTCATAGAATCTTACAGCACAGAAGGAGGCCATTCGGCCCATCGTGCCTGTGCTGGCTCTTTGAAAGATCTATCCAATTAGTCCCACTCCCCTGCTCTTCCCCATAACCCTGCAAATGTTTCCTTTTCAACTATATGTCGAATCCATGTTCCAGAAATCAGTGGGCATGTATTCCACTACCATGTCGTGTGCCTCACAATAATGACACTATTTGCTAGCTGCTTGGCAGTTCTGTGGAGGTAAATTAGAATCCCATATTACATTCAGGCTGTTCCCCATTTTTAAATTATGCATGCAATTGGAATCTCTAAGAAATGTCTTTTCATGTATTCAGTTAATTTTCTTGTTTATTTGTCTGGATTATTGCTTTAACACTCATGCTGGTTCATTAATGGTGTAAATGTAAGCAGGTTTTTTTGATTTGGATTGTGAGTGTAAAACTAAAGGGCATCAGTTCAAAGTTAATCAGCATCAAGTGATAATAGAGATTAGAAGACACCCTTTTTACCGGAAAGATGTGGAACAGAATCCATGTAAATTCTGTTAAGCCTGTGGCAATTAACCCTTTGAGATGAAAAAGCTGAATAACTGCTAGGGTGCAGAATTGAAGGCAATTGGGCAAAAGTATAGGCTGAGATGATAACTCTACTGGGTGCAGTGGTTCCTGTCTTGATGGGAGGAGGGAATGTGGTGTCGATAGAAGTTATGATTTGGGTATCATTTTTTGCACAGTGCTTATGAGCAGGTCTCACTCCACATCACAACCAGCAAATGCAGTCCATGGACCAGGATTAACAATTACTTTTGATTGCACTGAACTTTATGTAGATAACCAATTCCTTCAAGTGGGCCAAATATCAAATGTAAGGCCTGTGGTTATATAGGCTACAAAGTGATATTAATAACGGCATAAATGAAACACAAGGAAAAAATAACAGCTCCAGGACCAATATCACGCAGCACCTCCTGGAATAATATTGCTTTATATATTGTTTAGTTGCCCCTTTTTAAATTTCTCTTGTTGTACTGAGGCAAACATTAAGAAACCTAGGGGTATATTTTATGCATTACTGCTATTGGTGCAGAGTCTGTATGATGGGAGCACAGAGCAGTGTCCACCGCATGATTTGCCATCTATAAAATATACCTGGGAAAGTCTTTTTGACTTTCAACAAAATTCATAGAAAAAACTCTGACAATGCTGAACCTCATTCTCTTCCTTCTGTTACCAGTTGCTGAGTCAGTGAGTCCTTCCCACACACCACTTTCCCAGATTATACAGCTTGTGCAGCGAGCCAAATTAACTTTTCTCACTCTATGATTTTCTTTGTTCTTGAAGACTGCAGACTAGATTGTGACTGCCACTGAACTCTGCCGAAGTTCAAGGGGTTGGGGTGATCTCGTAATCAGGCCTGTGGGAAAATCTGTGTTGCCCCCTCATGGATGACTCTGGTAATGTCAAAAGAGTTTGCCAGTTTAGGGGGTTGGCGGGAGAGCGGGATTGATGGATCCCACCCCAGGAAAATGAATCAGCATGCCCCGTGCCTTTGTGTACTTTAAAATGAAAAAAATAGGAATCCCTTAACCTTCAGGAGTCCAGTTGGGCCCCACATCTGCTACTGGCCATTGTAGTCTTGGTGAGGACAGGCATACCCGGGCCATTGATAGACTGGGTTCTGACTGAGAGCCTAGAAATGGGAAATCCTGATTTAGGAAGTCCCTGCTCCCCCTCCCCCGCTTATGTCAGTGGCCTTGTAGGGGTGGTCCGCCCACAGGAAACGTCCTTAAGACTGAGAACCTGGTGTATCCAGGTCCCTGGCATTTCCAGCCATTTCAGTGGATTTATGCTACGCTTACGGAGGATTCTGCTGGATTATGGGACCAGCTTCCGTACACCCTTGTTAATTGACAGCTAACTGTTCTGGCAGCTCAGTGGAGCTCACACACTACAACATGGAATGGTAGTGGCTGATTCTCTTTTTGCAGCCCCCCACCCCACCTTCATGACTCAATGGTCCCCATTTTAGAGTTTTTTCAGGTGAGAGAATGGGTTGGAGTGAAAGTGCTGCAGAAATAAAATGTATTCTACTGAATAGTTAGACCATCTTAACCGTCTTAAAGGCAGATATATGTTCCGTTACTGTGGTGGCCTCTGAACCATTACTATTCATGTTCAAGAACACACTAGAGATAATGCTAGAATTCCGACTGCAGTCAATCCATCAATAGATGGTGCTGCCTTTACTAACTATTCACGAGGTCAATGAGTGGGACTTCATGGTAACACATCTGTACAACATGGATACCCCAAAACTGCATCTACACTGCAGTTTGAAAACAAAACACAATAGGGAGGGACAATGGAGAAAGACCAATAAATGTACAGGCACCTCTTTCTCTTCAAAACATTTAGCATCATTTGACATTTTACCAGGAAACACTTTGCCTTTTGAGATCTACATGAATGTGATATGGAAGAATGATCTTTCTGGCTCTTGCCACTAGTTTTGTAATGGGTAAAGGTGATAGTTTTTGGAAGATCAGGCCCTACATGTTAAAACTATTGCAAATAACCTTAATTATGTTGCGCATTTGTACAATCACATGGCATGGTGCGCCAAACTGAAATGCCAAAGCTGACAAATTGCTTTCCCACTGGCATTGTGACATGTTCCTGTTCCATTTCATTTCATATAGAAGGGGGAGGGTGATAATTCTGTTGTGTATTATCTCTCTTTGTTTTGGGCCTCTCTCAGGCCAACCTGCTCTCAGACCTCTGTCACTGGTACTCTAACCAGCCTGTATGACGAGGCATATATTTTATCTCTTGGATAAACCGAGACAGGCATGATGACATGATAAGCTTTCTGATATAATTGCCGTGTCAACCTTGTCTTCTGTTCTAACTTACTCCTTCTGATAGTTTTACCATTTTTTAAAACGAAAACAAAAGTTGGCACAGTGAGTCAGTATCTTTCAGTTCTGGGTTCTAATCCTGGTGAAAGTGTCCTCTGTCTGCCAACTGTAAAGGTGCTTTGTAAAATGATTCTTGGCAGTTTTAAAGGGGCAGTGCCTTCAGGAAAAATAATCTGACAAATCCGTTTAATTTGATGAGAGATATATATACTACACACACATACATTTAAATTGAATTGAAACACATTATTGCATTACTTGCAAGAGAGTCAATGACATGTGTTTCTGGTTTGGATTCTCCTTCTCCCAAAATATGCTGTTTTTATATGAGGATGTACCCCATTAACTGAATCCTTAGTTGGTCCATGTAGAGAGAACAAAAGTACCCTTAATTTGGCACTGCTCAACACAAATTGCCAATTTCCCTCCGAAGCTGTTGGAGAGTACAAATCTCTCACTAGTGCAGTAAGGGATATTGTTCTGAGATTGGGATTAAGGTGCATTATAGAGGGGACTTTACCCCACGCATAACTCATGCTGTACCTGGCTTGTCAGTGCTTGATTGGATCATGTAGAGGAATTATTGTCCTGCATGAAATCCTTGCTATTATCAGAGCTGGAAGTTTTCAGTGCTAACCAGAGTGCCAAAAAAAGTAAAGGTTCCTATTATATGTAAATAAAATTGAAATATAGGCTCCGTATGGTTGTAATGTATATCCATGTACACAGATACTGTATCTTTATGCTTCTGTACATTTGTAAGCTTGGTGTTCTGTAAAATATTTATTTTTTTGAGTACAAATGTTTGGCCTTATTCTGCCGTGGAAAGATTGCTTTGTCAATAAAATATATCATATAATTTCAGTGGCTATATAGAATGTATTTCCCTCTGTTGGACTTTTATAAATGCTCAAAAAGGTGGGCCTAGAAATTGGGCCTTGCCAGAATCGGGACACGATCCCAGCACAGCAATTGATGCAGCGTCCAATGAGGCCAGTGGCAGGACCACGGCAAATTGATGAGCTGTGAGTGTCATTCACGGCCGTAGGAGCAACGCGTCAGTCACATGGATGCAGCAAGACTGGCCGGCTCGAATACTGGCAAAAGGCGTGAGGAAAGTCTGGGGCGAGGGGAGCGGAGTGTGTGCGTGTGCATTTCTGCTCCTTCCATCGCCACGATAAGTTAAGTAAAAATCCTTTCTGATGGCAGGTCAGCGTCATTTGGTTTGGCTGCTGAGCACATGAAGAAACCGACAACAGCATGCATGGAAATCTTACGTAACGTTGCCTGTAATGTGATTTCAGACTCTGGCCTGCATGTGCTGCGGAGCTAGTTTCTGAAGTCCACATGTGACCTTGCATTTATATTTAAAAAATGTTATTCACCAACTGGCCATCGGCAACACCATGGGCAATTTACCAGTTCTAAAGAAATATTTTGTTCAAAAGTTATTTCTCGTTATTAAAAACTGAAAAACATCAAACATTTCCCAAAGTGGTGGCTTGCATGCAATTTACAGACCCACTGGGAATAAAGTGATGATTCTCCTCCCACATTACCAACCAGCTCCTTGCAGATGTATTTTAGTTTTTGAAGTGCAATTGTTCTTTGTAGATATTGCTTTCTGATTCAAATAACTGAGAAAATCTGCCAAAATTCCCTGGATTCTGGGGAGGTCCCAGCGGATTGGAAAACCGCAAATGTAACGCCCCTATTTAAAAAAGGAGGCAGACAGAAAGCAGGAAACTATAAACCAATTAGCTTAACATCTGTGGTTGGGAAAATGCTGGAGTCCATTATTAAGGAAGCAGTAGCAGGATATTTGGAAAAGCATGATTCATTCAAGCAGAGTCAGCATGGTTTTATGAAAGGGAAATCATGTTTGACAAATTTGTTGGAGTTCTTTGAGGCTGTAACGAGCAGAGTGGATAAGGGGGAACCAGTGGGTGTGGTGTATTTTGATTTCCAGATGGCATTCGATAAGGTGCCACATAAAAGGTTACTGCACAAGATAAAAGTTCATGGGATTGGGGGTAATATATTAGCATGGATAGAGGATTGGCTAACTAACAGAAAACAGAGAGTCAGGATAAATGGGTAATTTTCCAGTTGGCAAACAGTGACTAGTGGGGTGTCTCAGGGATCAGTGCTGGGGCTTCAACTATTTACAACCTATATTAATGACTTGGCCAATGTAGCCAAGTTTGCTGATGATACAAAGATGGGTATGAGAGCAAATTGTGAAGAGGACAAAAGAAATCTGCAAAGGGATATAGATAGACAAAAATTTGGCAGATGGAGTATAATGTGAGAAAATGTGAGGTTATCCATTTTGGCAGTAAAAATAGAAAAGCAAATTATAATTTAAATGGAGAAAAATTGCAGAGTGCTGCAGTACAGAGGCACTTAGGGGTCCTTGTGCATGAAACACAAAATGTTAATATGCAGTTACAGCAAGTAATCAGGAAGGCAAATGGAATGTTGTCCTTTATTGCAAGGGGGATGGGGTATAAAAGCAGAGAAGTCCTGCTACAACTGTACAGGGTATTGGTGAGGCCACACCTGGAGTCACAACACATTAAACTCTGCGACGAACAACAAAAAAGGGGCAGCTGACCCGCTGCAAGGGCACATCTGCCCCTCACCGCAACCCATGCAGTGGAGAAAAACTACAAAAAACGGAAGTTGCGGCCATTTCGAGCATAAGTCAATTTCTACCCCCAAGTGTGCTGAAAGTTACAGGGAACATGTTTCTGCTGACATGTTCCGTTATCTCTCTTATATCTACACAAAATATTTTTCCCATAAATTGTCTCATTGCACCAGCATAACATATGGTAAAATTAAAGACTTTGGCTGGAATATTTGCCTGCCAGTGTGCTGGGAGCGATGAGGTCCAGTAGCACATGGGAAACCCAGAAATAGTTGCAGCCTGTCTGTCAGTGGCTTTTTAATCCAGCCACTGCATTCACATCTGACTTCCGGTGTTGTTTGTGATGTCGTAAAGAATATATCACATTTGACGACGTAGGACAGGATTTCTGGATACCCTAGCTGAATGATCCAGTCAATCAACAGAGCGACTTTGAGAGCTTCTTTGTTGTGCAGCACAGCTAAAAATCCAAGGTAAATTACAAGCACACTTGGCTGAACTATCAGAGTCCAGATGGCCATGCCTATGGGAATAATAGGGCACTTAGGTGAATTCCATCGTGCCTGGGAGACTTTTGGAGCATATGTGGAGCGGCTAGAAATGTCTTTCACCACGAATAGTATCGTTGAAGTCCCCGATGATGAAAATCATAACCAGGTAGTGTTAGAAAGAAAATGGGTTATTTTCTTGACTGAAGCAGGCCCCGAGGTGTATGAAACCCTGTAAAATGTGTTTGGGCCCATCAAGCCAAAGCACACACTACTGTTGGAGATTCTATCCAGCACTACAGTCCTGAGCCCCTGGAAATTATTGAAAGTTATCGTTTTGGAACATGAGATCAATTAATTGACAAGAGTATCAGTGAGTACATTGTAGCTTTAAAGAAGCTATCCATTCAGTTTCATTTCAGAAACTTTCAGGACCAAGCATTGCATGACTGCTTTGTTTGTGGGATGCAAAATGAAGCAATCAGAAGAAAGTTGTTGAAAACCCCTAACTTGACGTTTAATTTAGCTTGTCTGGCAGCTATCTTGATGGATATAGCCAACCAACACTCTCGAGAATTTCGCACCATTTCCAGTCATCAGATAATCAAAGTGAATCGGCTTCAGGTTAAAAGTAAAAGACAGTTGGACCCCCAAAGCCTCAGCAACTGACCACGATAACAATACATTGAATTCATGCTATCGGTGCCTAGGACAACACATTTCTCAAAGCTGTCCATATGTGAAGGCAGAGTGATTCTACTACAAGAAAACTGGACATCTTGAGAAGGCATGTCGACCGAAGAATAAACCATCTTTCAATGATATAAGTAGAAATCGCTGGAGACTACATAGCATTGAAGAGAAGCAACACTATGAGGAGATTCTGGAGATACACATCATCAGGAGCAAGATGGTATCTAACAGTGCTTCAAGATGTATCGCCATCCAAGTTGATGCTGCAGGAACCAGGATACCGACACTGATGCATCCATGAGCATTGTACTGGAATCGCTATATCACGACGTTGAATGATTTTCCGATGGAGAAGTCGAAGATAGAGCTGCGAGGCTACTCAGGAGAGCAATTCCTTGTGGTAAAATGTATCACCGTACCGGTGAAATACAAGGATCAGTTTCAGAGCTTGCCTCTCTTAGTAGTGGCAGGAGACGTCTGCCTTAATAGGTGGAAATTGGTTGGGATCACTGAAGCTGGTTTGGAATGAGATTTTTCATGTTGAAATTAGATATGCATCAAAAGATGATATCATCAAACAGTATTGCAAGGTGTTCCGAGAAGCAGGCAGTCCAATCCAAGGTTTCAAGGTGAGTGTCAGGGTACAGAAGGACACTAGACCAGTTCACTGCAAGTCATGGCTCATACCATACTCACTCAAGGAGAAAGTTGAGCAAGAATTCAAAAGAATAGAAACTGAGAACATTATCTCTAAGGTAGATCTAAGTAATTGGGCTACACATACTGTTGTTGTAACTAAGTCAGATGGTAATACTGATGCTATGTCAAGATTGACATCCCCATCACAAGTTACATCCAATAGGGAAGAGTGTTCTATTTTTCAAACATTGATGAACTGCCAGTCACAGCTGAAGAGATTGGTAGAGAAACCAAATGTGATCTATTTATGTCAAAGGTGTATGATTACATAACATAGGAATGAATTATCAGTGGATAAAGATTGTATCATGTGGGGTGGAAGAGCGGTTATGCCAAATAAATTCAGGTCCAAATTGTTAGGAGATCTTCATGACCAGCACCTGGGAATGTGCTTGACCAAGAGTTTTGAATGCAGTTATTTATGGTGGCCAGGTTTAGATAAAGATATAGAGTACATCATCAGTAAGCGTAAAACATATAAATCGGTAAACAAGAAAACACCATCAGTACCATTACAGCCAAGGAAATGGCCTCCCAGGGTTGCAAAGGATACATGTAGATTTTGCTGAGCAAGAAGGACAACAATTGTTCACTGTGATTGATAACAATTCGAAGTGGGTAGAGGTGTTTCCAATGCAGGAAATAACAAGTAAAACGCTAGACAATTTGCAAAGATTGCTTTTTTCATATAACCTCCCAGAAGAAATTGTGTCTGATAATGGGCCGCAATTTTGTTCAGAAGAATTTGCACAGTTCATGAGCAGAAATGGTGTGAAACATACCAAAGTTCCACCATACCAACCTGCTTCAAATGGTACAGCAGAACATACAGTACAAATTGTAAAATGTGCCCTCATCAAACAAATGTTGGATCCAAATCCAAAGAAACGACAGCTGTCGTTGGACCACAAACTAGCAAACTTTCTGATTACTTATTGTAATACTACACATACAACTACTGGTCGAACACCAGCAGAGTTGTTTCTCAAATGACAGCCACAAACCAGGTTCTCGTTGTTAAAGCCAAACTTGCACAGTCAGTAGAAGAGAAACAATTAAGACAGAAAGATAATCATGATAGAGTTGGAGTAAGAGAGAGAAGTGTGAAATTGAATCAGAAAGTGAGAGTGAAGAACCTCACCATAAATGGTTAAACATAAGAACATAAGAAATAGAAACAGGAGTAGGACATATGGCCCCTCGAGCCTGCTCCGCCATTCAATAAGATCATGGCTGATCTGATCATGGACTCAACTCCATTTCCTCGCCCACTCCCCATAACCCCTATCCCCTTATCGTTTAAGAAACTGTCTATTTCTGTCTTAAATTTATTCAATATCCCAGCTTCCACAGCTTTCTGAAGCAACGAATTCCACAGATTTACAACCCTCTGAGAAAAGAAATTTCTCATTTCTGTTTTAAATGTGTGAACCCTTATTCTAAGATCATGCCCTCTAGTTCTAGTCTCCCCCATCAGTGGAAATATCCTCTCTGCATCCACCTTGTCAAGCCCCCTCATAATCTTATATGTTTCGATAAGATCACCTCTCATTTTTCTGAATTCCGATGAGTAGAGGCCCAACCTACTCAACCTTTCCTCATAAGTCAACTCCCTCATCTCCGGAATCAATCTAGTAAACCTTCTCTGAACTGTCTCCAAAGCAAATATATCCTTTCATAAATATGGAAACCAAAACTGCACGCAGTATTTCAGGTGTGGCCTCACCAATACCCTGTATAGCTGTAGCAAGACTTCCCTGCTTTTATACTCCATCCCCTTTGCAATAAAGACCAAGATACCATTGGCCTTCCTGATCACTTGCTGTACCTGCATACTATTCTTTTGTGTTTCATGCACAAGTACCCCCAGGTCCTGCTGTACTGCAGCACTTTGCAATCTTTCTCCATTTAAATAATAAGTTACTCTTTGATTTTTTCTGCCCAAGTGCATGACCTCACACTTTCCAACATTATATTCCATCTGCCAAATTTTTGCCCACTCACTTAGCCTGTCTATGTCCTTTTGCAGATTTTTTGTGTCCTCCTCACACATTGCTTTTCCTCCCATCTTTGTATCATCAGCAAACTTGGCTACTTTATACTCGGTCCCTTCTTCCAAGTCTTTAGTATAGATTGGAAATAATTGGGGTTCCAGCACTGATCCCTGCGGCACCCCAGTAGTTACTGGTTGCCAACCTGAGAATGAACCATTTATCCCAACTCTCTGTTCTCTGATAGTTAGCCAATCCTCTATCCATGCTAATATATTACCCCCAGCCCCGTGAACTTTTATCTTGTGCAGTAACCTTTTATGCAGCACCTTGTCAAATGCCTTCTGGAAGTCCAAATACACCACATTCACTGGTTCCCCTTTATCCACCCTGTTCGTTACATCCTCAAAGAACTGCAACAAATTTGTCAAACATGACTTCCCCTTCATAAAGTGGTTACCAAGAAGAGTAGTGAAGATATGTGGCCCTCGCACATAGTTGGTCAAGATGTTTGATCATGGAACAGTTAGGATTGTTCACATTGATCATATATTACCTACAGATGTGGAAGGTGTTGAAAGTTGGAATGATTCGATTATTTTTGATGAGTCAGATAATCTTGTTGCAAGTAAAGTTCCTGTCGCAAATCTTGCATCAGATGTACAAGAAACAAGTCCAAGAGAAAGTCAGAATTTAGGTCTGAGTCCACGTCGGGCAGACAAACGGTCTGAAGTTATAGAGAGTTCAAATGTAAATCAAGGGTTAACCTTGGAGAAAAATTCTCCTCAGGCTCAGCCAAGAATGAGTCTTCATTTGACAGCATATTTGGGAAGTTCTGTTCAAGAGTGAATGTATCCTCTTCGAAGCAGAAAATCAGTGGTTAAGTTTGATTTGTAAATAAGTCCATGGGGTTGAAATTGTCCCTTCCCTTAAGGCCTGTTATCACTGTAAATCAGCGGCCATGCTGTGGAGTGGAGTGGCCGGCGACATTTTGTGGAATGGTTGCCGATAGTCCAATTGCCCTTCCGCGGTTTCCCGGCAGTGAGCATCACCGCACTTCCGCCGCGGTGCTGACCAGCACAACTACCGGCGGCATCACTGCGCGCACCGCCTAGGTCCCGGGTCGGAAGCGACATTCTGCTATAAAAATCTTCCGACCGCTCGGCGGTGCCAAGAGTAGGTTTTTTCGGGTGGTGCATAGCTCCTGATATACACCGCCCGAGTGCCTTCAAGGTGTGTTGCTTTGTGTTGATTTTGTGTCGGCGACTTTTTCCTGTTGTGTCAGAAGCAGTGCAAGGATACAGGGCCCGCTGCTCTGCGAGTGCTGGAGGTGCCTCCACCTGCAGAACAGGGAGGCCACCGAGGAGGCTGGGCTTGGGGAGGGCTTTGAATTGGGGGCAGTGCTGGCAGGCCAACACCTCCTGTACATTGTGCATGTCGCCGAGGCACGCAGGAGAAGGCGGTGTCAGAGGCAATGGCTGCAGAGGCAGCGAGCCAAGGGCCGCAGCTATCATTGCGGCCCAGCATGGAGAGGGCCAGGGAGATGGCCACAGAGAGCTGCCACAGGAAGGTCCTCAGCAAAGGCGGCCCCTAAGGAGGAGTGTTAGGTACACGGACCCCTCCACACCAGATACTGGGCCAGCAGCCAGGAAGCAGCCTGCAACAGAGCCAGATGCTGGGCAGCAGCTGCCGTGTAAGTTTGGAGCCGGGTTGGAAGACATGCTGCGTGACATCTTTGTAATAGGCATAAACCACGAGGTGATCCTGCGGAAGCTGCTGGCTGTGGAGATGCTGGATCTGAGCAGGGCCATCACGATCGCCCAGGCTTGCCTGACCACGGTCGATAGTACAAAGCAGATATCCTCGCAGAGTCGGAACTCCACGGCAAGTACTGCGCACCAGATTGTGTCGTCGGTTGGCAGAGCTGCACCTGGCAGGGCTTACCCGACTGTGTTTGTGAAACCTGTAGCTGCTCAAAGTCCGCCATTGGGCATGAATCCCATTTCACTGTTGGTGTTGTGGGGGCAATCATCGGCCTCATCAGTGCCGTTTCAGACAGTATATTTGTAGAGGCTGTGTGAAAATGGGGCACCTTCAGCAGATGTGTCTGTAGCTCAGCAAGCGTGCTGCGACACACCACGTGGATGATGATGACCGATCCGGAGCAGATCCGGCAATGCAACCCCAGATACGCGAGGAGGAAGTGTAAAGTGAACCTTCGTTCCAGACAAAGAGCCAACCGATAATGATTGAAGTAAAATTGAACGGCATGCCGGTATCTATGGAATTAGGCATGGATGCAATTCAGTCAATTATGAGCCAGAGGACTTTCGAAAAGCTGTGGGACACCAAGGCCGTGAAACCCAAGTTGAGTCCAGCAAATGCAAAATTGCGTACCTACACCAAAGAGCTCACACCAGTGACTGGCAGTGCAGCAGTCAAGGTGTCGTACGATGGGGTGGTTCATGATCTATCGCTGTGGATCATTCCAGGCAATGGTCCAACGCTGTTTGGCAGGAGTTGGCTAGAAAAAATAATGTGGAACTGGAACGATATTAAAGCTTTGTCACTGGTGGATGATGCTTCGTGAGCTCAAGTGCTGAGCAAATTTCCCTCGCTGTTCGAACCAGGCATCGGCAACTTCACGGGAGCCAAGGTGCAGATCCACCTGGACTCAGATGCAAGACCCGTCCATCACAAAGCCCGGGCCGTCCTGTACATGATGAGGGAGAAGGTCGAAATTGAACTGGACAGACTCCAACGTGAAGGGGTCGAATTTAACGAATGGGTTAGTCCCATTGTTCCTGTGCTGAAGAGTGATGGAATTGTCAGGATTTGTGGAGACTACAAGGTTACGATCAACCGAGTTTTGAAACAGGATCAGTAGCCGTTACCAAAGGCTGTTTGCAATGCTAGCCAGGGGGAAAGTCATTCACCAAAGTGGATTTGACGTCGGCCTATATGACACAGGAACTTGTCGAATCGTCGAAGAAACTTACCTGCATCAATACGCATAAAGGGCTGTTCATTTACAACAGGTGTCCTTTCGGAATTCGCTCAGCTGCAGCCATATTTCAGAGAAACATGGAGAGTTTACTGAAGTCCGTCCCTAGAACCATGGTGTTCCAAGACATTCTGGTCACAGGCCGTGACACTGCCGAACACCTGCACAAACTGGAAGAGGTTCTACGTCGTCTGGACAAAGTGGGGCTCAGGCTGAAACGTTCAAAGTGCGTCTCTATGGCACTGGAAGTCGAGTTCCTGGGAAGGAAGATTGCTGCAGACGGCATCAGGCCTACAGACTCAAAAACAGAGACCATCAAAAATGCACCCAGACCCCAGAATGTGACGGGGCTGCATTCATTCCTTGGTCTTCTCAATTACTTCGGTAATTTCTTACCTAAATTGAGCACATTATTAGAGCCACTGCACAGGCTGCTCAGAAAAGGCGGCAACTGGGTTTGGGGTGTATCTCAAGGCAGAGCCCTCGAGAAGGCTAGAAATCTGCTTTGTTCCAACAAATTGCTGATACATTATGACCCGTGCAAGCGTTTAGCATTGGCCTGTGACGCTTCATCACATGGGGTTGGTTGTGTGCTCCAACAATCCAATGAGTCGGGCAAACGACAACCCGTTGTGTACGCGTCGAGAAGCATGTCTAAAATGGAAAGAGCCTATGGCATAGTAGAGAAAGAAGCTTTAGCCTGCGTATATGGGGTTAAAAAGATGCAACAGTATCTGGTTGGGCTTCGTTTTGAGCTTGAAACCGATCACAAGCTGCTCATATGTTTGTTTTCAGAGCATAGAGGTAGCAATACCAACGCGTTGTCCCGCATCCAGAGGTGGGTGCTGACATTATCTGCCTATGATTATGTCATTCGCCATAGACCTGGCACCGAGAATTGTGCTGATGCATTGAGCCGTTTACCACTGCCTACGCCGGAGCTGGAAACGTCACAGCCCACAGACCTACTGTTGGTCATGGATGCCTTTGAGAGTGAAGGGTCACCTGTCACTGCTCAACAAGTTAGGACCTGGACCAGCCAGGATCCGATCTTATCAGTTGTAAAATGTTGTGTCCTTAGTGGTGATTGGTCGGCCATTCCCAGGGAAATGTGTGATGAGACCAAACCGTACAACTGTCGCAAAGACGAACTATCCATTCAATCTGATTGTTTGCTATGGGGTAATCGTGTTGTTATGCCCAAGAAAGGCAGGGAGAGATTTGTACAGGATTTACACAGTACTCATTCCGGTATTGCGATGATGAAGGCCATTGCCAGGTCTCACGTTTGGTGGCCTGGCATTGACTCTGATTTGAAGTCATGTGCATCAGTGCAACACTTGCATGCAGTTAAGCAATGCACCAGTGGAATCTTCGCTAAGTCTGTGGTCGTGGCCATCCAAACCATGGTCGAGGATCCACACCGAATATGCAGGTCCTTTCCTGGGCAAAATGATTTTGGTGGTGGTGGATGCATATTCCAAATGGATATAATGTGTAATCGTGTCATCCCAGCACATCCACAGCCACCACTGAAAGCCTTCGTGCCATGTTCGCCACTCATGGTCTGCCCGACATCGTTGTGAGCTATACCGGACCGTGCTTCACGAGTTTGGAGTTTCAAGAGTTTATGAGACTCAATGGTATCAAGCAACGTAAGATCAGCACCATTCAAACCCGCGTCCAATGGTCAAGCGGAGCGAGCCGTCCAAACCATCAAGCAGAGTCTGAAATGCGTAACTCACAGTTCTTTGCAGACTCGCTTGTCACGCATACTGCTTAGTTACAGGACGAGACCCCACACGCTTACCGGGGACCCCCTGCTAAACTGTTGATGAAGAGAGGTCTCAAGACCAGGTTCTCGCTTGTCCACCCTGATCTTAACGATCACGTCGAAAACAGACGTCAACATCAGCAGTGGTATCATGATTGCACGGCTGTGTCACGTGACATCTCTATTAATGTATGTGCTAAATTATGGTCAAGGCCCCAAGTGGGCCACTGGCACTGTTACGGCCAAGGATGCTAACAGGGTGCTTATTGTCAGGCTCACTAATGGGCAAACATGCAGGAGGCACATTGATCAGACAAAATTGCGGTACACAGACAAACCGGAACAGCTTGAAGAAGACACCATCAATGACCAACCGATTCATATTCAGCCATCAGAAGACCCTGCTGTTTTCAATGAATCTGGACCTTCAATCCCCGACATGGACACTGCCACTCCCATTAGATCGGCTACCCAGCCTCAAGTCATGAATGACTCGGAGAGCTCACCCAGATCTGGAATTGAACTGAGACGATCAACTAGGGAGCGGAAAGCCCCGGACCAGCTCAATTTGTAAATAGGACTGATACCAAGATCTTGGGAGGAAATTATGTAATGTATGTATGCCTGGGTTTATCTGTCACCAGGGGGAGCGACTGTCGGAAGTCATTGGGCCACAGACACACATGTGCAGCCCTTGTATATAAAGAAAGCCTCCATGTTTAATTCTCACTTTGAGAGCTAATAAAGTAGAGTCAGGTCGCACCTGATTGAGTTCACGGTACTAAGCCTATTGAGTTATTGCATACGCAACATACTCCAAGGTACCTTTGTTCCTCTAGACTTCTCAATGTTCTACCATTTAATGTTGGTCGGCACGGTTGTACGCTACCTTGGCCTGCAAAGCAACGAAGGGTTGGTAAGTGGCAGTTTCCAGAGGCCTCGGCAATGAATAGGTCCATTACATGCAGCTGTAAATCTCCGATGCAAGGGAGCCTCCATTGTGAGTGTGCACACATACAGGCCCAGCAAACAACAAGCACTTCAGCTACGATATAGCATTGGTGAGAAACAGGTTAAGGTGAAGGAGAGTCTAGTACATGTAATGTGAGGAGTTAGGGGAACATGTACTCATTTTCATCACTCGAATCAGGTCGGTGAACCTTTTCACGCATTGGTTGGGGTTCCGCTGGTGAATTAAGGTCCCGGAAACCTCCTCCGCAATCTCCCTCCAGACTTCGGTGAAGACGCTCCAACTTGGTCTCCCACGACTTCGGGAAAGAGTAGCCGCCTCCTTCCCGCCACAGCTTCCATTAGAGTCTCGAGCTCTGTGTCGCTGAAGTGGCTCACCCTCCTCAAACTTCCCCCTGCAGCCATTTCCTCCGATGCAAGTCAGAATGAACTCAAGGCACAGCTGCAAAACCTGTCCTTTAAGATAGGAGCAGAATTTCACGGTCCAAGCGCCATCCACTGCCACACCACTGAAACCAGCCCATTGCACCAGTCCGCTCCTTTTTTGAGCCGAGAAAGCAGAATTTCCCTCTTAATTCACCGCATCCATCTCGGCGGTAAGGGACGCTAAAATGCGGTGCGCCCGTTTTGGGCGGAGGGCAATTTCGGCCCCATATCTTTTGTTGTGTATAACCATGCACGTTATGTATGATGATTATTTTGTTAAAATTACTTTTTCATTAAGGGGGGAGAAGTGTAATATAGACTTCCACCTAGTGGACTACTGTGGTAATGCAACCGCTGATGTAAATATAATAAATTCACAGTCAGATGAGCAGTTTGGAACATGAGGCTGGAGCTGTGGGCAAATCAAAAAAAGCCTGACTTCGTGGGACAGGCAGAGGTGCAGTTTGGAGTTTGGAGCACGAGGGTCGAGCTGTGGGCAAATCAAAAAAATCTAGCCACTGCAGTAGCAGAATCAACAACGGTCTCGAGAGGGCAACAAAACCAAAGTGGGCAACAAAATTAGATGTCATCAGAATGCAGGTAGATGATTGGTGGCGTCTCTTGGAGCTTGGTGGAGCTTGGTGGAGGGGCTGGGACCCAGGAGCAAAAGCGGGAGAAGCAGAAGTCGGAACCTACGTCGGAAGCGGCGAGGAGCGGAGGCTGGAAGCGGCGAGCAGCGGAAGTCAGAATTGGGGAGGAGCGGAAATCGGAAGCAGCATGGAGCGGAGGTCGGGACCGACGAGATCCGGAGGTCGGGACTGGTGTGGTCCGGAGATCAGAAGCGGAAAGGAAAGGGCGGACGAGGGCTGGAGGAGCAGAGAGGTCGGAGCCCAGAGGTGGGGCAACATGGACAAGACCAAGGGAAGTCACAGCACGGGCCAATAGCGAGACTGTGAGGTTGTGAGGCTCACATTGCGTACTATGCCACGTAGAGAGATCCCCTGTGGGAAGGAGGAAGAAAGGAGGACAGTAGGAGTAGGTTTGAGTTTGCGTGTGTGTATTGGCACATGCGGCGAAGCCTGGTCTCCAGTCGTCTTGGATCCCCTTGCCACTGGACCAAGACCTTGCTCCACCAAGCCCGCTTGGTGGCTGGTGTGCAACGGCCATCCCACGTTAAAAGAATTTACGCACAGGCTTCTTCCACCGTTTAAAATGAGTTCATCAGTCACATGAGAACTCATTTTTAGTGTGGAAGCAAGTCATCCTCGACCCTGAGGGACTGCTTGTGAAATTCACATGATGTGTTGGAGCCACCTTGTAGTGTGTGTTGTGATCTGGTAAAGAATATATCACACCGACCAATTAGTGTGAGCGGCCGTGATGACAACATGCGTGAGTCCATTTCAGCCGAGGGATTGAAAGAACTACTGCAAAGATGAGAGTTGAAGGATTGTGGACGTGGGAGAAACGTAGCAAACAATAAAGAATAGAGTCTCAGTGGACAGAAGCTGCCCCTCGCTTCACTGATGGGTTCCTAGACCTGATGTGGAAGGTGTAAGGGCCCACAGGGAGATATTATTCCCTGCTGATGGGAGGAAGAAGCCAGCCTCAATGACCAAGGAGGCGTGGCTGGAGATCGCAGAGGAGGTCAGCAGCAGAAGTGAGGTGCCACGCTCCTGGATACTGTGCAGGGAGCGCTTTCATTACCAAATGAGGCAGGAAAGGTGAGTACAATGGCACATTCAGCTACATTCTGATTCCGTGTTACCCCAACCTCCTCACTCTACCTTCCCAAGCCTACTCCCGCACACCACTCCTCACACTAACATAACTTGCAGGTGCGCCCATCTCTCTCTGTCTATGCACTCCCTCATATACCCATCTGACCATCAACAACGGACACATACTTTCATCTTAAAGCAATGTCACGCCTCTCTCTCATAGTCATTCTCAACAGATGTTGTCCATCCATCCGATCCACTCGTTCCATGACTCTCACTCAAATTTATCTTGCTTCCCTCCTTGCAGGAGAACTCCAGGGAGAGACCAAGGACCGGTGGTGGCCCATCAATTATCGCCACGCTGACAGCTGCAGAGGAGGATGCTCTGGAGATAAGCAGTCCGAGGTGGAGAGATGGGGGCCTCCCAGCTTCCTGGTGCAGAATTAAATATCACACAGATGCATGGAGTACAACAGTCATTCATGTTGACTTGATGTCAGCAACCGGTGAAATATGATCATGTGCATAATGTTAACTTAAAACATTTTCACTGTGACTGTTCTAATTCATGTCTTGAATCTCCGACAGGCTCATCAAGTATCCCACAGGGTGCTGGAGGAGGATGCCGACTCCTCAGAGGAGGTCACTCACTCTGAGGGTACACCGTCACAGGACTCATGCACACCATGCACAGGTGCAGATACACACGTCGATGGGAACAGCAAGACAGACAGTTGTGTTGTCACCTAGTCTCTCACACTTCACAAGTGAGCAAGAGCAGATGGTGGAGACAGGGACAGCAGTGGAGACTCCTCGCCGGAGGGTGCAGGATGCTCTCAGCTTTGCTCAGCTGGACGTAGATGTTGAACCCTCGGGAGGCCGTCGATGAAGAGGATGGTTCTGCAGCAGCAGCAAAGAATGTCGAGGCTCTGGCAGAATTTCCAGCTATGATGTGCACACTTGCAGAGAGAATGGAGCAGTCCATCTCAAGCATGACTGGCATGATGTCACAGGCCTTTGTTGTGAAGTATTCGTCCATGGCAAGAGTGGCCACCTGCTTGGGGCATCACACACAGCAGTCAAATCAAATGAGTGCATGCTGGCCTTCACCAATGGCTTGCACACTCTGAATGCCACCCGAACTAGGATAGATCAAAACCTAGCCTTGACCATTCATCACCGCACTATATGCAGTAAAGTGCTCACCAGCTCATTGCTAGGAGGGAAGTATGGATGGGCCATGAGAGGGAAGCTGGAGAAAGGGACGCAGAAGTGGGGACTCTGCTCGAAGCTCTTCCACTTCTCACCCATTGCCAGCCCCCACTCGGTGCACCACATGCTGCCTCTTGTCCCGATGGCCCAGTCTGCCCCTGCACAGGTGCAGGTGGAGCAGTGTTTGGCAAGCTCCTCACAGGAGCATCTCAGCAGTCAGAGCAGGGATATATGGCAGCCTGCTTCTACCTCTGCTGATGCCACAGGGGCTGTATGTTGTAGGAGTAGTTGGAAACAGTAGATAAAAGATTAGTAGTTGCACATGGGTATGTTACACTGATAAATTCAGCTCGAAGTTTTGAGCCACATTTCTTTGCACCACTTTTCCATTTTTGCCTGCTGCCTGGCAACTTGCCTTCTCAGTTCTGATGAATGGTAAGACAAGACTTAAATCCAAGCAATGGGCGTCTGTGAAAGGATGCTTTGTTGATTGCAGGACTGCTTTGTGCTGGGGGAGGCGGGGGCTAAAGTGGGTTCAGCATGTGGCAGCCAGATGGATGCAATGGTGCAACCTAACTAAACCTTGCCATGCACACCATGGTACATCCCGGGCAGCAACCTAACTAAACCTTGCCATGCACACCATGGTACATCCCGGGCAGCAACCTAACTAAACCTTGCCATGCACACCATGGTACATCCCGGGCAGCAATCTAACTAAACCTTGCCATGCACACCATGGTACATCCCGGGCAGCAACCTAACTAAACCTTGCCATGCACACCATGGTACATCCCGGGCAGCAACCTAACTAAACCTTGCCATGCACACCATGGTACATCCCGGGCAGCAATCTGCGTTGCTGCATCTGCCATGGTCATGAACACTCCTGAGTCATCTCGCGGTGCCTTGATTCCAACATGTGTGCCCTGCACCTGTGCGAACCCAGGCAGAGACGAAAAGCCAAGCGCCCGCTCAGACTGACTGGCTTCATCAGTGGCTAAGTGTACATAAGTGCCTATCCTGGCAAACATGGCATCGGTCGCCTGGGTGTTGCATTTGTGGGCGGCCGACTGCAAAATCCTGCAAATGTCTGCAGCAGATCCCTAGAAGGAGCCTGAGGCGAAGAAGTTGAGGGTGGGTTTTGACTTTGACTGCCACTGGTAAAGCGAGTCCATCAGGTCCCAAGTGCAGCAGGTCTTGTTCCAGCAGGGAGAAAATGTCTGTCACGATCTGACGCGATAACCTGAGCCTCCTCAAGTACTGCTGTTCGGACATGTCAAGGAAGCTGAACCTCTGCCTGTGTTGGGGGTATCGCTTCCTGCGAGCTGCACCCATGTGCTCATCCTCTCTCTCTCCTGTCAAGCGGAAGGTCTGTGAAGCTGCACCTGGTGTTGCTGCTGGGGCTCATCTTGGTCCTCATCTGAAGTCCGAGGTGAAACAGCATCGGCGGCACTCATGCTGATCTGATATATGACCGATGCAAAGTGGAGATCAGATGCACAAATCTCCAATGTTGTGAGAGTGACCTCCAAAGTAGTAGAAAACCACCCCAAATAAATCACCTGCAAAGTACTGACAGCAAACTTTCAGAACAAGTGTGGTGAGCAAAAGCCTTTCACTTAGGCAAGGAAGCAGGTGTGTGGTCTCAGTTCTTCTGCGATTTTTTTGCCTGCCATTTGTTCAGCCTCCTCAATTGCCGCTGTGCTCTCGCCTTGCTTTCACTGGCGAGGTCCAGGAAGCCCGGGAATCCCATGCACCCACAGTGAAAGTAGAAAACCCTTGTTAAAAAAGCAGCTAATTACCTCTTAACTACCTCCTAACATCTTTAAATTGGTAACCCACCTCTCCCAAGGGGGTTTCCTGCTTGCAGCCGAATGCGCTGCTCAAATGAAAAGCGGAAATCGGTGGGTTGGAGCCGGCTTTCCGACGAGCTGTCAATTTCACATTTAACCACCCACCTGCCTGCGAACCCACTTACTCTTTGCTGTTAGTGTACCCCCTTGTGTCTATCATGGGCCATCAGTACGTAAATTGTGCATCACATTAAAAATGTCACGATTGTCTCAAATTTCCCAGGAAAAAAAAATCAAAAAACATATGAACACTTCACTGTTGCCAGTTTTTTCTGAAACATCTTTCCACATTCTTTAAGTAGTTGTGTTGCTTTCTTGCCTATTTTTAAATTTATAAACATGTTCTATAATGCATCAAGGATGAACTACAACAATCGTACATCCCTGTCTGGCATAAAAATAAAAAGGGGAAGGTGGCTCAACTGTGACTAACAAGGGAAATTAGAGAAAGTGTTAAATCCAAGGAACAGACATATAAATTGGCCAGAAAAAGCAGCAAACCTGAGGACTGGGAGAAATTTAGAATCCAGCAGAGGAGGACTAAGGGTTTAATTAGGAGGGGGAAAATAGAGTATGAGAGTAAGCTTGCAGGGAACATAAAAACTGACTGCTAAAGCTTCTATAGATATGTGAAGAGAAAAAGATTAGTGAAGACTAATGTAGGTCCCTTGCAGTCAGAATCAGGTGAATTCATAATGGGGAACAACGAAATGGCAGACCAATTGAACAAATACTTTGGTTCTGTCTTCACTAAAGAAGACACAAATACCCTCCCGAAAATAATAGGGGACCGAGGATCTAGCGAGAAGGAGGAACTGAAGGAAATCCTTATTAGTCAGCAAATTGTGTTCGGGAAATTGATAGGATTGAAGGCCGATAAATCCCCAGGGCATGATAGTCTGCATCCCAGAGTACTTAAGGAAGTGGCCCTAGAAGAAGTGGATGCATTGGTGGTCATTTTCCAACATTCGATAGACTCTGGTTCAGTTCCTATGGACTGAAGGGTAGCTAATGTAACCCCACTTTTAAAAAGAGTGAAAGAGAAAACAGGAAATTATACACCAGTTAGCCTGACATCGGTAGTGGGGAAAATGTTGGAATCAATTATTAAAGATGTAATAGCAGCGCATTTGGAAAGCAGTGACAGGATTGGTCCAAGTCAGCATGGATTTATGAAAGGGAAATCATGTTTGACAAATCTTCTAGACATTTTTGAGGATGTAACTAGTAGAGTGGACAAGGGAGAACCAGTGGATGTGGTGTATTTGACTTTCAAAAGGCTTTTGACAAGATCCCACACAAGAGATTAGTGTGCAAAATTAAAGCACATGGTATTGGAGGTAATGTACTGACGTGGATAGAGAACTGGTTGGCAGACAGGAAGCAAAGAGTAGGAATAAACGGGTCCTTTTCAGAATGGCAGGCAGTGACTAGTGGGATACCGCAAGGTTCAGTGCTGGGACCCCAGCTATTTACAATATACATTAATGATTTAGACAAAGGAATTGAATGTAATATCTCCAAGATTGCAGATGACACTAAGCTGGGTGGCAGTGCGAACTGTGAGGAGGATGCTAAGAGGCTGCAGGATGACTTGGACAAGTTAGGTGAGTGGGCAAATGCATGGCAGATGCAGTATAATGTAGATAAATGTAAGGTTATCCACTTTGGTGGCAAAACCAGGAAGGCAGAATATTATCTGAATGGTGACAGATTAGGAAAAGGGGAGATGCAATGAGATCTGGATGCCATGGTTCTTCAGTCATTGAAAGTTGGCATGCAGGTGGTGAAGAAGGCAAATCGCATGTTGGCCTTCATAGCGATAGGAATTGCGTATAGGAGCAGGGAAGTCTTACTGCAGTTATACAGGGCATTGGTGAGGCCACACCTTGAATATTCAGTACAGTTTTGGTCTCCTAAGCTGAGGAAGGACATTCTTGCTATTGGGGGAGTGCAGCGAAGGTTCACCAGACTGATTCCCGGGATGGCAAGACTGACATATGAAGAAAGACTGGATCGACTAGGCTAATAGTCACTGGAATTTAAAAGAATGGCAGGGGATCTCATAGAAGCATATAAAATTCTGATGGGATTGGACAGGTTCGATGCAGGAAGAATGTTCCCGATGTTGGGGAAGTCCAGAACCAGGGGTCACAGTCTAAGGATAAGGGGTAAGCCATTTAGGACCGAGATGAGGAGAAACTTCTTCACTCAGAGAATTGTGAACCTTGGAATTCTGTACCACAGAAAGTTGTTGAGGCCAGTTCGTTGGATATATTCAAAAGGGAGTTAGATGTGGCCCTTATGGCTAAAGGGATCAAGGGGTATGGAGAGAAAGCAGGAATCGGGTACTGAAGTTGCATGATCAGCCATGATCATATTGAATGTTGGTGCAGGCTCAAAGGGCCGAATGGCCTTCTCCTACACCTATTTTCGATGTTTCTATGTTTCTATGTAACACAATGGGATATCCACTGTACATTATTAAAATCAATACCCCTGTCACATCTTCTATTGAAACCTCCTATGTAAACACATCCCTCTGGGTTTTCAAAGTTTAAATGTCTTCACACCTACCCGTTAACATTTGTATGTAACCATTTTCCCTTGATTTCTCCAATCTCGAATAGAATTTTCCAATTGCAGTCTGGGAGGTTAAAAAACTTGTTTAAAAGCTTCCTTGAGTCTGTCGACAGTTGCAGGCTCTGGCCATGGAATGGCACTGCAGTCCAGTCATTTGCCATCCCTCTGAACTGAAAAGTTATGTTTATTTTTCCCCTCCAGGTTTTATTGCTCCATTGCCAATTGTGTGGTGCTATATTTTCTTGCCTTTTGTTCTGTCCCCCACCAGGCAGTTGTTCTGCAGCCGTTGCTTGCTGCTGGCATCTTTTCTTGAAAATATTGCTTTGTTGTGGCTTTACTTACTGCGGAGTGGGTGATCCACAGCTGGTTATTGCTGCTGTTGGTGCTCTGAACCTCCTCCCCATCTCTCGAGAGTATTTTTCTGATGGCCATGTATGGGTCAGTGATGACCACATGGTCCATGGCCCTTTCCTGGGCCATTCATTATGGCCACAGATGGTCTTTAGGTCCAGAGAGAAAAGGGTAAAGAAGACGGTAAAGACTGTCGGCCGGCGGTAAGAGACTTGGGACGGGGAAACAAAGATACAGGGGCCGGAATTGCCCCTTCCAAAAGGGCCGAGGTCGCCTGAAAGTGGCAGCCATCGGTCGGTGTGAACTGACCACCCAGTTGCGTGGATTGTCCGACACTCGTGAAATTGCCCTGTGTTTTTTCCGGCGGTGTTCGTCACTGCCTCACTCCCCCCACCTCTGCCCGGCAACTGCATATGCACCAGTAACAACGCAATCAAAGTGCCCGGCAACTGCATATACACCAGTAACAACGCAATCAAAGTGCCCGGCAACTGCATATACACCAGTAACAACGCAATCAAAGTGCCCGGCAACTGCATATGCACCAGTAACAACGCAATCAAAGTGCCCGGCAACTGCATATACACCAGTAACAACGCAATCAAAGTGCCCGGCAACTGCATATACACCAGTAACAACGCAATCAAAGTGCCCGGCAACTGCATATGCACCAGTAACAACGCAATCAAAGTGCCCGGCAACTGCATATGCACCAGTAACAACGCAATCAAAGTGCGCACCGCCTAGGCCCCGCCCCGGCAGCCAAATTGCCCTGAAATCGGCTTCCGGCCGCTTGCTGGGACAACGACAGGTTTTTGGGTCAATGCACACTGTGGGACGAAGACCGCCAGCGGCGGCTAAAGGCGCGGTGCGGCTCCCACCATTGGCGGTCATATTTTTTTCGGAGGCTAACAAGCATTGAAAGTTGTGTTGGTGCGAATGGATTTGGACATTAGTGGGCCAGTCTCTTCATAGTCAGCAACAGAGAGCACTGATTGAGGAGGTTGTGCTTGAACATGTTTAAAAGAATGGGCGCAGTGCTGGCAGTGGAACGTCTCCTGTACATTGTGCGTGGTATTGAGGCACGCAGGAGAAGGCAGCGTCGGCTCCAATGGTTGGCCAGGCAGCGGCCAAGGGATCCAGCTGACATGAGTGAGCAAGGTGCTGAACTCCATAGAGATGGCGTCAGAGCACAAAATAGAGAGGTGCTCCAGGAAGGACCTGCCGTCAGGAGGAGGGTCAGGTACGCAGACCCCCCGCACCACAGAGTGGGGCAGATGGAGAGCAGGCAGCACGCACAGGAAGCACGTGTTTGCCAGCAGCAGGCTGCAGACAACAGCAGGAGGGAGAAGGCAATGAGGCAGCTGTCAGAGGAAGACACCTACAAAGACGTGGTAGCAGAGGCCCTGACGTCAAAGGGTCTACAGACAGCAGCTCTCCTACATGGACCTGACGGATGACCAGTGTCTCTGGAGACTGCGATTTCGCAAGGACATCGTGACGGAGCTGTGCAATCTCCTGCAGCCAGACCTGCAGCCTCAAACAGATTGAGGACAGCCCTGACCATCGCAGCAAAGGTCACCATCGCACTCAATTTCTAAGCGACTGGATCTTTTCCAGCTGCATATCTAACATATCACAATTTGCTGTGCATTGCTCCATCCATCAGGTCAAAGATGCTCTGTATGAGAGGAGGAAGATTCAGCGTGCCATAGACTGCACCCACATGGCATTGCGGGTGCCACAGAACAACCCCGAGATCTTCTGTAACTGCAAGGGATTCCACTCCCTCAATGTTCAGCTGGGTGTGTGACCACAACCGCAAAATCATGGCAGTTGATGCCTGGTATCCTTGGCATCAGCCACGATGCTTTCATCCTGCGCTAGACTGGTGCCAGGTATGTCTGATGCCCCAAATCTACATAAGAAACAGGAGCAGGAGCAGGAGGTGGACATTTGGCCCCTCGAGCCTGCTCCGCCATTCAAAAAGATCATGACCTCAACTCCACTTCCCTGCTCGCTCCCCATAACCCTTGGCTCCCTTATCGTTCAAAAGTCTGTCTATCACCACATTAAATATATTCAACCTCACATATTCCCACACTATAATCCATCAGGATTGCAGCTGGCTCCTTGGAGACAAGGGCTAACCACTCTGCACTTGGCTGCTGACTCCCCTTTGCCACCCCAGAACGGCTGCACAGCAATCGTACAATGACTCGCATTCAGCCGCCAGGTGCTTCATTGAGCAGAACATCGGAATCCTTTGACAGAGGTTCCGTTGCCTGGATCGCTCAGAAGGAGTGCTGCACGTACTCGCCTGAGCAGGTGTCCCTATTCATGGTCGTCTTCTGCATGCTGCACAACCTGGCAATCATGAGGGTACAACCTTTGGAGGACGAGGCAGCAGTACCACCTGAGGAGGAGGTGCAGGAGGATGAGGTACAGGAGCATGACGCACAGTAGGAGGAGGAGGAGGAGGAGGAGTCACAGGAGGAGGACCAAGATGCAGGTCGGCGGTCACGCAAGGGAAGTCCTAATCCGTCTCATTGCTGCTCATTTCCGTTGAGTTCAAGCGCACTTTAGCCTTCATTTGTGCATCTCCATGGGCAAACCAATGAGCCCTTTCACACAGCATTCCTCACGGTGAAATGAGAGACCTGCACAGATATTCAAACCCAAAATAAAGATTTATTAAACCAGAAATAATGGATCCACAAAACATACACGTTATCAGTTCTCACCCTCGTGCATTTCCTGATAACCCCTCTTATGCATATCTGTTCTGGAACTACACCGCAGTGTCTCCCCTGTGGCTGCATCATGGCTCTGGGAATGCTGCTGTGTTTGAGCTGTAGAAGCTATGGATGTCCGTCTAGGACGCCCTCAACCATTCTCCACGCCATCAGTCTGGATTGGCTGGGGTGAAGCCATGGTTGGCACCAATGGTGGAGTGGGAGAGCTCGGCTCAGGACTGCCGTGGTCATGAGAGAACACATCAGGATACTGCTCCAAGCACCTGGCACCACTGACCCGGGGCAGTACCTCAGCATCTCCACCAATCTGCTGGAGTACAGTTCGGTGGGGTGGGACAACACCGGAAGATCCCTGGTGGGCTGTGGTGGTCCCAGCCGCGATGGCAGCAGTCAGATCTCATGTGGCATCCAGCTGAGACTGCCCGAGAGCAGACACAGTCTCGATGCCACCAGACCCGACAGCAGTATGACGCTCTGTGGCCTGTTGCCCAGAGTGCATGAGAGCATTCTGAGCTTCCAGGCCAGCAGCCATCCTCTCCAAAGCAGCACTCAGACGCTCGTTCCCTTGCGCCTGAGCTGTAATGGCAGCTGCCACATCGCCCACGACACGTGTCATCGCAGCTGGATCCGCACGCTCACTCTGGGAGTCTGTCATCGTCTGCACACTGGCAGTGATGGGCCCCATGGTGCACAGAGCTGTCCACTATGCGGGAGTCAGACTCCTCCATGCTCCTGATCACTCGCGACAGGCTCTCGGGCACCCTTGCCATTGCCCCAAAAATCTGCGAATACACATCTTGCACCCTTTTCAAAAGCTGCCACATCCATGGACTCATTTGAGTCCTCTCCAGCAGAACTCGCGTGCGGACTTGCCCTCTGGAGGGCTGGCACCCAAGGTTGCCTTTGCCTTTGACCACGCTACAGCCTGCTAGGCCCCGCTGCATCACCCAGTGCAGACCCCTCTGCTAAATCTAACTGACTCAACTGCGTACTCCCAGTATCTGAGCTGGCACGTGTCGGAAGCAATGATGTGGTGCTGCCAGCAGTGTCCCCCTCTTCCTCGGCCTCATCGGACATGTCGCCAATGTCTGCACTCGCTCAGTGATCTCCATCTGACTCTGGCCCACACTCGGGGTATCATCTGCAATCATAAATGGCACAAGGGTTCCGAGAGGGTGAGATTGCACATTGCACCATCCAGCAAGCAACATTCGTCACCGATTGAGTGGTAGGTGTTTGCACATTTAGGGAGAGATGGCATTAAAGGAAGGCCTTCTCTTGCCAGTGCTGCCCCCATTGGGATCCACATTGCCTGCGGCCACAGGAAAGGCAACATGTGGGCCCACTAGCTGATGCACCCTCTCGTCGATGTCAGTGAGCTGCTGGATATCGGCCTCGTCCCCACCAGTCCTCTGTTGCTCCAAAAGGTCATGTGACACATTGAATTGCAAAGCAAAGAAGGGTTGGTGTGTAGCAGTGTAATGAGGCATTGGCAATTAGTGCAAGTGTGGGTCCATTACATTCAGGTGTAATTCTCACATGAAAGAGACCCTCCATTGCGAGTATGCACACATCGATATAGATGCCTCAGCACTCAAATGGTGCTTCACTGACTATATCATGAAGGTGGGAAATAAGAGTAGGTGAAGGAGAGGCTCAGAGATGGAAGGCCAGGCGTTGGAGGAACATGTACTCACTTTCACCTTTCGAGTGATGTCGTTAAACCTTTTGCGGCATTGGGTGGCACTGAGATCATGAACTGAGGTCCCCAGCACCTCAACAGCTACCTCCCTCCACATGTTCACGAACACCGCGGACTGGGTCTTCCTGAGTCTGGATACAGTACACGCCTCCTTCCCTCCACAGCTTGAACGAGGGTTTCAATTTCTGCATCGGAGAAGCGGCTGGCCCTCCTTGAAGCTCTTGCATTAGCCATTCCATCAGAAGCGCCAAAGACAAACTCAATGTACGGGACCTAGCTGCAAAACCTGCCCTTTAAGAAGGGCAGGGAGTAGCTGCCTTGTCATCACTCAACGGGAATGAGTTGATTTCTTGGCCTCACACCACTGCAAAGAGCCCATTTCCACCACCAACACCGCCCTGCTCATTTTTTTCCTTCAAAGTCCTGAATTTCGCTCTAATGTCCGCCCCATCCATTGGGTGGTGATGTACACAGAAAATCGGTAGGTGCGCCCCGTTTTGGGCGGAGAGCAATTTCAGCCCCAGTGACTCTAAGAGGACAGAAAGAGACAGGCACTAGGGACAGAAAGATAAATAGAAATGAGGAGATTAAAAACAGACATTGGGAAGACAGGGAGAGAGACTGAGTCAAAGGGAAAGTGATTGGGAACATGAACGCGATTAGCTGTTGGGGCCACACAGAGTAAAACATCATCAGTCAGAGAGAGAAAGAGAGATTCAAGGGACAGAAAGGGGATTAGGCAGATTGAGAGAGCATTAGGGAATCAAAGACAAAGATTATGGAGTTTGAAAAAGAAGTTGAGGGAGAGAGAAATGAAGGGGACGGAAAGATAATTGGGAACACAAACAGAAAAAGAGGGTTCAGCGCAGTAGAAGACAGATGGGCAAGAGATAAAGACTAAGCTGAAAGACAAATAGAGGTGCTGCACACAGACCCCAAACAGTGTAGGAAGGCAGTGCAATCAGGAAAGAGAGACAAATAAATCAGATGGGGGGGGGGGGGGTGACACAGAAATAAATATCCACAAGATACAGACTGATATAGATATATCAGATATATCAGATGACACAGAGACAAATCAAGCCACTAGTGCACCGAAATATGTGGGCAGAGACAAAGATCAAGTCAGATGTTTAATGTCCATCTAAACCACAGAAATAGGCAAATGGGACCATGGTTTTGCAACACATCTGAACAGCACCTACAACACTGTATTGTCCTAGATTTCAACTTAGATTTTTGTATTTCCGTCCTCGACTGAGATTTGAACACTTGCTGACACTACTGTCTAGGTTTACACAAAGAATGGGCGGGCTGCGACGACTGAGGGTAAATGTGGAGCTGTTACAGTAGAAACTAGTGCCTCAGGAGATGAAGGAGGGCAATCAACCGGGGAGCGGGGAATGGACAGACACATAAATAGAGGTATTTGATTATTAAATAGATGCCGCTTTAGCTGTAGCATCTGAGAGCTCAGATTAACCTGTAAACCTGTAATGGGTGACACGTTTGACCCTGACTGGAGGTATGTACTGAACCTATTAAATTAATAACTCACTATAGAGTCTAGTTATTGTGTGCTATCTGAGAATCAGCCAGATAGTGCATTATAGTGTGATGCAGAGAGCTCTATTTATTCCCAATGCTATGCCACATGCAGCTTCAGCCAACTTTCACCACTCCCATGAAAGTGAAGGAAATACAATTGTTTGATTTCGGACTGACAACTTTAAGGGGCAAACTAGAGCAAAGGCACAAACATCAATTGTACATCTATCAAAACGTTGAAGCACTGACCACACTTGATCAACTCCGCTGGGCAGGCCACATTGTTCGCATGCTTGACACGAGACTCCCAAAGCAAGCGCTCTACTCGGAACTCCTTCACGGCAAACGAGCCAAAGGTGGGCAGAAGAAACGTTACAGGGGACCACCCTCAAAGCCTCCCTGATAAAGTGCAACATCCCCACCGACACCTGGGAATCCCTGGCCAAAGACCTCCCTAAGTGGAGGAAGTGCATCCGGGAGGGCGCTGAGCACCTCGAGTCTCATCGCCGAGAGCGCGCAGAAATCAAGCGCAGGCAGTGGAAGGAGCGTGCGGCAAACCAGTCTCACCCACCCCTTCCCTCAACGATTATCTGCCCCACCTGTGATAGAGTCTGTGGTTCTTGTATTGGACTGTACAGCCATCTAAGAACTCATTTTAAGAGTGGAAGCAAGTTCTCCTCGATTCCGAGGGACTGCCTATGACGATGATGATGGAGTACCTATACAGAGACAGAGCATATTTAAAGGAAAAATATCTTCGACTGAATTGCCCCCTAATATTCTGTTAAAAGGGCAACATTCTACACTGTTAATAGTCTATCTCAGTTGCCACTTGCTAGCACGATAAAGATAGTCTTGGAGCAGATAGTTTGTATTGGGCATTTTGTTATGTAACCTCATGAACGTTAAGTGTTATCTTTAATTACCTTCCTATTCATGCCACCCACCAGCATCTCAGCAAAACCCCAGTCCTGCACGAGGTAGAAAAGGCCATTCATCAGCTCAAGAACAACAAGGCATCAGGAGCAGATGGAATCCTTGCTGAGGCACTAAAGTATGGCGGAGAAGCACAATTGACTCCAAAGCATGACCTCAACTCTTTTATCTGAAAGGAGGAGAGCATGCCGGGAGATCTCAGAGATGCCGTAATCATGACCATCTTCAAAAAGGGGGACAAGTCTGACTGCGGTAATTACAGAGGAATCTCCCTGCTGTTGGTCACTGGGAAAATCATCGCTAGAATCCTATTCAACCGTCGTCTCTCTGTGGCTGAAGAGCTCCTCCCGGAGTCACAGTGCGGATTCTGTTCACTAAGAGGTACAACGGACATGATCTTCACGGCGCAACAACTACAAGAGAAATGCAGGGAACCACACCAACCCTTGTACATGGCCTTCTTTGACCTCACAAAGGCCTTTGACACTGTCAACCATAAGGGATTATGGAGCATCCTCAATGTTTCGGCTACCCAAAAGGTTTGTCACCATCATCCGCCTGTTCCACGACACCATGCAAGCCATGATTCTGACCAATAGATCCACCACAGACCCAATCCATGTCCGGACCGGAGACAAGCAGGGCTGCGTCATCGCGCCAACACTCTTCTCGATCTTCCGCGCTGCAACGCTCCATTTCACTCTCAACAAGTTCCCCGCTGGAGTGCAACTAAACTATAGAACCAATGGGAACCTGTTCAACCTTCATTGCCTCCAGGCTAGATCCAAGGTCATCCCATCCTCTGTCATCGCACGATAGTACGCAGATGACACTTGCGTCTGTGCACACTCAGAGGCCGAACTCCAAACCATCGTCAACATCTTCACCGAGGCATATGAAAGCATGGGCCTTACACTAAACATTTGTAAGACAAGGGGCTAGGAACCTCCACTTTTTTTGCATGCCACTTAACACCCATTTTACCGCTGAAATGACATATAACGCCCATATATCGGCCATTTTGGCACAAAATGGAAACTGACGGGCATTTTTAGGAAACTTATCACTGAGCGTTACTTTCCCCATGTGCTTAACGCCGGGAAAAAATATTACTGCCCGCCCAATTTTTTTGGGTGGAATCAGCAAAATGGGCAAAATCTACGTCCATAATATCGCCCAGCATTACTTTCCGCATGGAATTAACGGTGAGATTCAATATTAACTCCCGCCCACTGTTTTTTGTCATAAAGAGCATATTTACCCAAACTAGTGGCCATGGAGATCGCCCATCATCAATTTCACCACCTCGCACACATATCGGCCACAATATCGCTCGCTCGAAAAACTGCCCAGGAAAAGTGGAACGAACCGGAACGAATGCCAGCGGTGTGGCTGGCATTTGTTAAATCCTACTCTTATGTGCAGTGCCCCTTTGGGGGGGATGAAGGCAGATGCGGTGGTTGTACGGGTACGGGAGCAGGGGGTGCCGAGGGGGCAACATCCTCTGATGCAGAAGCAGGATCTTGGTCCTTGCTCTCATCTGTCGTTCGCAGTGGTCGTGCGGAATCTAGGGGTGGAGTGCCGCGCTCGGGGACCACTGGGAGGCCTGTGGCAGCAGTGTTCCTGGCTATCGCATCCAGGGACTCCGCCATGCGCGGAATGTACTCGGTTATGGTGGCCAGCTGTCGGGATATGTCCCCCAGTGCTTCGATGAGCTGGTCACCACTGTCTACAGTCCTCCTGGACACTGTACCATCTCTCCGCTGTCACGTCGCGCTTGTGGAACAGACCTGCCATGTCCATGAGGCCTCCGCGGGATCGGCGCCATCCTGGGGACAAACGGGGTGCCCTGTGGAGAGGTGCTTGGGCCCGGTACCTCCAGAGTGGAGGTGGAAATGACTGGAGGACCACTTGGGGTGGAATGGCTTCTGGAGCGTGGCGATGCAGGTTCTTCGAAGTCCGCGCTCTCATCCATGGAGAACAGACCCAGCGGATTGACGGGCGAGAATCGGAGCTCCTCAGAACCAGATGTAGGGTTGTCCCCCCGACTCCTGCCCCACGCCCCCACCTTCTGGCCTCTGTGGTCTTACCTGGGGCCGCGCTGCTGGCTGAGCTGCAAGATACAAATGAGGTTATTAGAGGAGAAAGGGGGCTAGGGTCACAAGGTGAGTCCAGCGCTACACACAGCATATGCACGACAAAAGCACCACTGCTATCAAAATCATCACAGGCATCACATTTCATGACCATCAACACATTGTGCATTGCAATGATTTTCATTAGGCCAGCATTATTTCTATGACACTTTTAGAAATCATCTATCATATGTGATTCTTCGGATATGAGTTGGTGTGGCATCTATTGACTTTACATTACGCAATGGTGTAAGCTTTACTCACATGGCATCACTTCAGGGTCTGCAGCTGCCTGCGTGACTGTCCGGGGGTGCTTCCCCACGAGTGCGAGCAGCGCTCCTCCATCTCAGTGATGTCGCTGGGGACTGGTGGCCCCCCACCCGTTCACCTCTGCATGGACCTCATCGTCGATAGCTTCTTCTGTAAAAGGTGACAGGACGACATGGCATGAGATCATTGCATGATATCATTGCTAGGTACTGTCACAGACACTGATACAACACATAACCGACAGATGTAATCAAGATTATTATGATTATTTTCATTTTTTACCGAAAGACGTACACCGTGACCGTAGGCTTTGAGTAAAACATTTATCGTAAAAGTACAAGACCTCACATCTGATGATAGTCACTCATGATTGTTACAAATCAAATTATATAAATACATAAGTGCATGTAAATCAATGAATACTTACTCTTGCGGATCCCACAAAGTCGTTCCATCGTTTGCGGCATTGGTTGCCCTCATGCACCTTGTTGGTCGCTGATGAGACCACCTCTGCTATTTCGGTCCATATCTTCTGGTAGGCCTTTGGGGTGGGCTTCCCACGCCCTCCCTGTGTCAAATCACCCCAGCGTAACTCGACCTCCTGCAGGAGGGAGGCATTTGCCTCATCTGCGAACCTCCTGACTCTTTTGCAACCTCCAATGTGCTCCTCTCCCTGACCTCACTGCTCTCTCCAGCATCAGTCTCCACAGCGTGCTGTGATGCCTCCTCCTCTCCCTCCATTATAGGCCAAATTTGGTCAAATATGTGGCTGGTAACACCTACTTTTTGTTTGCCTACTTGCTGTGAAGCTCGAAAGTCTCCCTACTTCCTCCACCACACCCAGCCACACCTTCAGTCCCTCTGAGCTCCCTCTCTCTCTCTCTCTCTCCCCTTCTGCGCATGTCATGGTGACCCTTGACCTTCAGAATCGCGGGAATTGAGCGTTGTCATGCCGTTGCTAAGGATGGCCACACTTTACGGCAGAAGATCAAAAAAATTTAGCGCCACTGCCCATTTTATATGGCTCATGGTGACGCCCATTCTCAAAAGTGGAGACTCGGTGTTTTGAGAATGGGCGAGAAGCCAGTGATCTGAAAACCCTTTTTAACCACCCACGCCGGAAATATCGCCCATATGGGCGATAACCACAAAAGTGGAGGTTTTAGCCCATAGGTCCTCCACCAACCTGACCCCGCCTCACAGCACTGCGCCCCGGTCATCAAAATCCACGGTGCGGCCTTGGACAATGTGGACCATTTTCCATACCTCGGGAGCCTACTATCAGCAAGGGCAGACATCGACAACAAGGTCCAACACTGCCTCCATTGCGCCAGCACAGCCTTCGGTCGCCTGAGGAAGAGAGTGTTTGAAGACCAGGACCTTAAATCTGGCACCAAGCTTATGGCCTATAGGGCAGTAGTGGTACCCGCCCTCCTATATGGCTCAGAGACATGGACCATATACAGTAGACCCCTCAAAGCGCTGGAAAAGTACCACCAGTGCTGCCTCCGCAAGATCCTGCAAATCCACTGGGAGGACAGACGCATCAATGTCAGTGTTCTCGATCAGGCTAACATCCCCAGCATCAAAGCACTGACCACAGTCGATCAGCTCTGTTGGCCGGGCCACATCATCTGCATGCCCGACACAAAACTCCCAAAGCAAGCGCTCTACTCAGAACTCCTACACGGCAAGTGAGCCCCAGGTGGGCAGAGGAAATGTTTCAAGGACACCCTCAAAGCCTCCTTGATAAAGTGCAACAGCCCCACCGGCACCTGGGAGTCCCTGGCTCAAGACTGCCCTAAGTGGAGGAAGAGCATCCGGGAGGGCGCTGAGCACCTCGAGTCTCATCACCGAGAACATGCAGAAATCAGACTACCCACCCTCCCTTTCCTTCAACCACCGTCTGTGACAGAGACTGTAATTCCCATATTGGACTGCACAGTCTCCTGAGAACTCACTTTTAGAGTGGAAGCAAGTCTTCCTCGATTTCGAGGGACTGCTTATGATGATGATCGCTCTGCAAATGAAATCATATGGAGCCTCGATCCAAGACGTGAAAAGCCAATATGCTAACTCAGGGTGACTGCCATCAACACCAACGTACATTAAAGTTTAGTTTCAAACTCTTTTTCAGCAAGCATTCCACTCTCAAAATGGCTGCAGAGACTTTTTGCAGTCTCAGCCTCTAGTACGACTCAGGAAGATAGTCACATTGTAATAGAGTGACATTTCTGTACCATACAGCAGCTCCGATTATAGTGCACAGAGGGGTACGTAACAATTATAACACATTATTATCCATGACTGAGATGAAGAAACTACATACAATTCTTTCAAATGATATCCCTTCCTGCACCTATTCTTGGGGTGGTTCGGGGGCGTGGCATTCTGGTTCATTTCAGGACAATTTCATAGTTGCCAAACCATTTACTTTTTGAGCAGACATCTGTTTGTTTTTGGAGCTGTTCGTGTGGCAGTTCCCAGAATGGCTTTCGTGATTCTCACTCAGTCATGCTCCATAAATCATAGACACACCTCTCTGCCCAAGTGCTGAAGTCATGCGCCTTTTCTCATAAACTTTTGAACTTTTGTTTTTCAAATATTTGTCCACTACCCTTTTAAATTCGATTATGAACTTGCTTCTATCACTGTTTCTGGAAACCAAACAAATCCCTACATTGAACGAAATTCCTGACCCCGTTGTTCCTTTGGTAATGATCTTACAGTTATTACCTTATAGTTATACAGGCCAGAGAATCTATTCAAAATTTCACCCCCGTGCGTTTAAAAAATCCTTTATTATTGCTATTTATATTCCCTGCCTTAATTATGACTTATCACGCGTTAAAAATTCACTTACACGTGAATGCGCCAGCCCAAACGTTTTATGTGATGATTACATAGAAACATAGAAGAATAGGTGCAGGAGTAGGCCATTCGGCCCTTCTAGCCTGCACCGCCATTCAATGAGTTCATGGCTGAACATGCAACTTCAGTACCCCCTTCCTGCTTTCTCGCCATACCCCTTGATCCCCCTAGTAGTAAGGACTTCATCTAACTCTCTTTTGAATATATTTAGTGAATTGGCCTCAACTACTTTCTGTGGTAGAGAATTCCACAGGTTCACCACTCTCTGGGTGAAGAAATTTCTCCTCATCGCGGTCCTAAATGGCTTACCCCTTATCCTTAGACTGTGACCCCTGGTTCTGGACTTCCCCAACATTGGGAACATTCTTCCTGCATCTAACCTGTCTAAACCCGTCAGAATTTTAAACGTTTCTATAAGGTCCCCTCTCATTCTTCTGAACTCCAGTGAATACAAGCCCAGTTGATCCAGTCTTTCTTGATAGGTCAGTTCCACCATCCCGGGAATCAGTCTGGTGAACCTTCGCTGCACTCCCTCAATAGCAAGAATGTCCTTCCTCAAGTTAGGAGACCAAAACTGTACACAATACTCCAGGTGTGGCCTCACCAAAGCCCTGTACAACTGTAGTAACACCTCCCTGCCCCTGTACTCAAATCCCCTCGCTATGAAGATCAACATGCCATTTGCTTTCTTAACCGCCTGCTGTACCTGCATGCCAACCTTCAATGACTGATGTACCATGACACCCAGGTCTCGTTGCACCTCTCCTTTTCCTAATCTATCACCATTCAGATAATAGTCTGTCTCTCTGTTTTTAACACCAAAGTGGATAACCTCACATTTATCCACATTATACTTCATCTGCCATGCATTTGCCCACTCACCTAACCTATCCAAGTCACTCTGCAGCCTCATAGCATCCTCCTCGCAGCTCACACTGCCACCCAACTTAGTGTCATCCACAAATTTGGAGAGACTATATTTAATCCCCTCGTCTAAATCATTAATGTACACTGTAAACAGCTGGGGCCCCAGCACAGAACGTTGTGGTATCCCACTAGTCACTGCCTGCCATTCTGAAAAGTACCCATTTACTCCTACTCTTTGCTTCCTGTCTGACAACCAGTTCTCAATCTACGTCAGCACACTACCCCCAATCCCATGTGCTTTAACTTTGCACATTAATCTCTTGTGTGGGACCTTGTCGAAAGCATTCTGAAAGTCCAAATATATCACATCAACTGGTTCGCCCTTGTCCACTCTACTGGAAACATCCTCCAAAAATTCCAGAAGATTTGTCAAGCATGATTTCCCTTTCACAAATCCATGCTATCTTGGACCTATCATGTCACCTCTTGCCAAATGTGCTGCTATGACATCCTTAATAATTCATTCCATCATTTTACCCACTACTGAGGTCAGGCTGACCGGTCTATAATTCCCTGTTTTCTCTCTCCCTCCTTTTTTAAAAAGTGGGGTTACATTGGTTACCCTCCACTCCATCGGAACTGATCCAGAGTCAATGGAATGTTGGAAAATGACTGTCAATGCATCTGCTATTTCCAAGGCCACCTCCTTAAGTACTCTGGGATGCAGTCCATCAGGCCCTGGGGATTTATCGGCCTTCAATCCCATCAATTTCCCCAACACAATTTCCCGACTAATAAGGATTTCCCTCAGTTCCTCCTCCTTACTGGACCCTCTGACCCCTTTTATATCCGGAAGGTTGTTTGTGTCCTCCTCAGTGAATACCGAACCAAAGTACTTGTTCAATTGGGCTGCCATTTCTTTGTTCCCCATTATGACTTCCCCTGAATCTGACTGCAGGGGACCTACGTTTCTCTTTACTAACCTTTTTCTCTTTACATATCTATAGAAACTTTTGCAATCCGTCTTAATGTTCCTTGCAAGCTTCTTCTCATGCTCCATTTTCCCTGCCCAAATCAAACCCTTTGTCTAAATTCTCCCAGTCCCCGGGTTCGCTGCTATTTCTGGCCAATTTGTATGCCACTTCCTTGGCTTTAATACTATCCCTGATTTCCCTTGATAGCCACGGTTGAGCCACCTTCCCTTTTTTATTTTTACGCCAGACAGGAATGTACAATTGTTGTAGTTCATCCATGCGGTCTCTAAATGTCTGCCATTGCCCATCCACAGTCAACCCCTTAAGTATCATTCGCCAATCTATCCTAGCCAATTCATGCCTCATACCTTCAAAGTTACCCTTCTTTAAGTTCTGGACCATGGTCTCTGAATTAACTGTTTCATTATCCATTCTAATGCAGAATTCCACCATATTATAGTCACTCTTCCCCAAGGGGCCTCGCACAATGAGATTGCTAATTAATCCTCTCTCATTACACAACACCCAGTCTAAGATGGCCTCCCCCCTAGTTGGTTCCTCGACATATTGGTCTAGAAAACCATCCCTTATGCACTCCAGGAAATCCTCCTCTACCGTATTGCTTCCAGTTTGGCTAGCCCAATCTATGTGCATATTAAAGTCACCCATTATAACTGCTGCACCTTTATTGCATGCACCCCTAATTTCCTGTTTGATGCCCTCCCCAACATCACTACTACTGCTCGGAGGTCTGTACACAACTCCCACTAACGTTTTTTGCCCTTTGATGTTCTGCAGCTCCAGCCATATAGATTCCACATCATCCAAGCTAATGTCCTTCCTAACTATTGCATTAATCTCCTCTTTAACCAGCAATGCTACCCCACCTCCTTTTCCTTTTATTCTATCCTTCCTGAATGCTGAATACCCCTGGAGGTTGAGTTCCCAGCCCTGATCATCCTGGAGACACGTCTCTGTAATCCCGATCACATCATATTTGTTAACATCTATTTGCACAGTTAATTCATCCACCTTATTACGGATACTCCTTGCATTAAGACACAAAGCCTTCAGGCTTGTTTTTTTAACACCCTTTGTCCTTTTAGAATTTTGCTGTACAGTGGCCCTTTTTGTTCTTTGCCTTGGGTTTCTCTGCCCTCCACTTTTCCTCATCTCCTTTCTGTCTTTTGCTTTTGTCTCCTTTTTGTTTCCCTCTGTCTCCCTGCATTGGTTCCCATCCCCCTGCCATATTAGTTTAACTCCTCCCCAACAGCACTAGCAAACACTCCCCCTAGGACATTGGTTCCGGTCCTGCCCAGGTGCAGACCGTCCGGTTTGTACTGGTCCCACCTCCCCCAGAACCGGTTCCAATGCCCCAGGAATTTGAATCCCTCCCTGCTGCACCATTGCTCAAGCCACGTATTCATCTGAGCTATCCTGCGATTCCTACTCTGACTAGCACGTGGCACTGGTAGCAATCCCGAGATTACTACTTTTGAGGTCCTACTTTTTAATTTAGCTCCTAGCTCCTTAAATTCATTTCGTAGGAACTCATCCCTTTTTTTACCTATGTCATTGGTACCAACGTGCACCACGACAACTGGCTGTTCTCCCTCCCTTTTTAGAATGTCCTGCACCCACTCCGAGACATCCTTGACCCTTGCACCAGGGAGGCAACATACCATCCTGGAGTCTCGGTTGCGGCCGCAGAAACGCCTATCTATTCCCCTCACAATTGAATCCCCTATCACTATCGCTCTCCCACTCTTTTTCCTGCCCTCCTGTGCAACAGAGCCAGCCACGGTGCCATGAACTTGGCTGCTGCTGCCCTCCCCTGATGAGTCATCCCCCTCAACAGTACTCAAAGCAGTGAATCTGTTTTGCAGGGGGATGACCCCAGGGGACCCCTGCACTGCCTTCCTTGCACTACTCTTCCTGCTGGTCTTCCATTCTCTATCTGGCTGTGGACCCTTCTCCTGCAGTAAGACCAACTCGCTACACGTGCTACTCACGTCGTTCTCAGCATCGTGGATGCTCCAGAGTGAATCCACCCTCAGCTCCAACTCCGCAACGCGGTCTGTCAGGAGCTGGAGGCGGATACACTTCCCGCACATGTAGTCGTCAGGGACACTAGAAGTGTCCCGGAGTTCCCACATGGTACAGGAGGAGCATATCACGTGAACGAGCTCTCCTGTCGTGACTTAACCCTTCGATTAGCTTAAATTGGCAACAACAATGCTAAAGTTTACTCACTGTTATAGGAGAAGAAAGAAAAACTACTCACCAATCACCAGCCAATCACTTACCCCCTTGGCTGTGACGTCACCTTTCTGTTTCTTTCTACTTCTTTTTTGCCTTCCCCCTGTAGCTGCACAAGCCTCTCGCCGAACTCGCACTGCTCCTGGTCTCACTGGCCTTTTGTAGGCCTCTCCGATCCCCGGAACTCCCGCCTCTCGCCGAACTCGCGCTGCTCCTGGTCTCACTGGCCTTTTGTAGGCCTCTCCGATCCCCGGAACTCCCACCTCTCGCCGAACTCACGCTGTTCCCGGTCTCACTGGCCTTTTGTAGGCCTCTCCGATCCCCGGAACTCCCGCCTCTCGCCGAACTCACGCTGTTCCTGGTCTCACTGGCCTTTTGTAGGCCTCTCCGATCCCCGGAACTCCCACCTCTCGCCGAACTCACGCTGCTCCCGGTCTCACTGCCTTTTGTAGGCCTCTCCGATCCCCGGAACTTCCGCCTCTCGCCAAACTCACGCTGCTCCCGGTCTCACTGGCCTTTTGTAGGCCTCTCCGATCCCCGGAACTCCCGCCTCTCGCCAAACTCACGCTGCTCCCGGTCTCACTGGCCTTTTGTAGGCCTCTCCGATCCCAGGAACTCCCACCTCTCGCCGAACTCACGCTGCTCCCGGTCTCACTGGCCTTTTGTAGGCCTCTCCGATCCCCGGAACTTCCGCCTCTCGCCAAACTCACGCTGCTCTCGGTCTCACTGGCCTTTTGTAGGCCTCTCCGATCCCCGGAACTCCCGCCTCTCGCCAAACTCACGCTGCTCCCGGTCTCACTGGCCTTTTGTAGGCCTCTCCGATCCCAGGAACTCCTGCCTCTCGCTGAACTCGTGCTGCTCCTGGTCTCACTGGCCTTTTGTAGGCCTCTCCGATTCCTGGAACTCCCACCTCTCGCCGAACTCATGCTGCTCCCGGTCTCCTGATTAGTGGGTAATTGGAGTGTAAGTTCAGCAACTTCACGCACTTCACGCACAGCAACTTCACGCACTAACATGGATTTCAATGCTGAGTCTATTGGTGAGGTATTGGTGTCGTGCAGCTTGTGCAGGAGCAGGGTGACTTGGACAGCAACCTCTGGATTTCCGTGTTTAACTGCGCATGTGCAGACTCCGGAAGCTGCTGTCCGATTTACACCATAATAACGGGGAGCGCTGGTAGTCTCACCATTATTCCCAAAGCAAAACCAGGGCCATTTTATTTTTTTACATCGTTACATTTTTCATATGCCTCTTTTTACTCGGGTCTCATTTTAATTTTAATTTTTCGACTAATTCCAAGAAAATCCAACTTTTGCTGCACTCCCTTTTACTGCTTGTGGGAATTTATTGGCCCAGTTTTTAGCTGTGGTAATTGTGATGTATGCAGCACTCAAATCACTGACTCCACACAGTCTGGTGTTGTAGTAACTGCTGTGACCTTCGTCCTTTATTGTGTAACTCCAGAGTACCTTCTCAGGTGTGGTGGGCAGCCTTTTACACTCTGTCTTGCAGGTACTTGCAGGTCTCCCACCACAGCGCCCTCTGTGGTGCACCATTGTAACCATACATTTAATGTACCTGGACAATACATAACATCTCACTTCCCCCCCCAGTTCCAAAAGCCATTGCCGGTAACCTCGGCCTTGTTCGTCCTGGTTGATTTGTGAGTCCATAACCATCCACTTCCCTCTCCCCCCCATGTGATCCGATGCAAGCACGTGGTATTTGCAGTCCTTACATGGGTGATGAAGTACACAAGCATAACCTCCAACAGAAAGCAGGTATGCATAGACAGTGCATTTGTATGCTACATATAGATGCATTGAAGAATTACAACAAAAGGTTGCAGGTACACTGAACAGTTATTTAATCCCAGCTCCACTGGGTGAGGTACGGTGGCAGTGTACTGCCCCTTTTTGCCCGCGGTAATGGGCTGCGCTGAGACAGGGTATCGCAACTAGTGCGTTGCCTCTGTTCTCAGAAAGTAGTCGCCTTTGCGGCTCATCTGCAGCCGCTGAACAATTGCATGAATCACATAAAATCGGCAATCGCATTAGTCCATTAGTCATGTTAGTCACAGATCCATTAACCCTTTTACTTGTACCTCGTGATATTAACTCTTTTTGTAAATCACCCATCATTTTAAACACAGTAATCATTTCAGCATCAAAATATTAACTCCTGTCTTAAATCACGTCATCATACAAATCACATTGCTCATTTAGACTCGCTCTTACCTTACAACAATCTCTTTGTGGGGACCGCCAACGGTGTAAGGCCCTTTTAAGAGTCCCAGGTACATTTCCCTTTTAAGACGCCATCTTGTTGTTCCCATGCGGCTTCCACTGGGCGCCGCCATTTTAGTTGCTCTGCTTGCCTTTCTCTGCAGACTTCTGCTGCCATGAGGCTCACCACCATCTCGGGCTCGCTGTGCCCCTTTACCTAGAAACAACTCCGCCAACAGTTGCAGCCGATTACAGAAAAGGAGGTTCCACGCCAAAAGAGACGTAGCGTGCCTGAAGAAATGGTACAGAAAAGGCGTAGGTTAAATGCTCATTTTGATGAGGAGGCTCTTCCTGCAATTACTGAACCAATTGATGATGTGAGTGGCTTGACTGCACTGCTGAACGAGTTTGAGAAGAAAAATGTGAATCCTGTTTCTGCCTCTACATCTGTTTTGCAAGTGCAGAGGAGAATTCAGAGGCTTCTGGCATGACATGTTACTCTCTTCGTGCAGTTGTGGATGGGGTTGAATTTAAAGAAGGATTAGGTGTCAGCAAAAAAAAAAACGGCCAAGAACATTTGTGCTGAAGCCAAAACCGCGGGACGCTTGGGTGTCCGTGATCACTCGCACCTCAGAGACCTGCCCGTACCTGGAGAGCACTTCTTCCAGGGCCTGCTCGTCTGTGTCAAGGTTTAGACCGCCGCTGAACAGCTTTCCTTCTCCGGACCCTTTTGTGAGGTTGGTTTCCCTGCTGAACTCTAGCCTGCTGCTGCCGACCAGTTCGCTCTCGACTCTCTCTCGGGACCCACCACACTTCGGCCGCACCCGGGAGCCACAACGCACCGGCCCCCACACCGCCGCATCCTCCGGAGCCGGCCTCTGCCCGCGGGCCGACGGTGCCCGCTGAAGCAGCCCGTCGAAGCCCTTCTTTCTCCTCCAGCTCGGTCGGCGCTGCTCTGTGGGAACACGGAGGACAGCGGTCTGTGGAGGAATGAAGTCCTCCCAGCTCCCACGGACCTTCCCCATCCACCTCCTGCCGAGTAGCGACGGCCCATCGCCTGCAATGATCCACAAAGGTAAACCGTGCGTCTCGCCCCCGTGAGATACCTGCACATCCGCTCTGCCAAGAACAGGTATTAGTTCCCTGGTGTAGGTACGCAGCTTCACCGTGACCAGGACCAGCTTGGGTCGTGCAGCTGGGTTGATCCAAAAGTTTCCTGACTCATCAACGACGGATCCGACCCCGTGTCCACTTCCATACTCACTGGGACTCCGTTAATTTTGACTTCCAAAACCACTGGGGACGAATTGTCGGTACAAGTATACAGTCCAAACGCCTTATCTTCTTCTGCCTGCTCCTCGCTGGATGGTGGATCATCTACCATCTCCTCAGCCACACGGTGAGTCAGGTTTCTTTTGCACATACGCTGAAGGTGGCCTTTCGTGTGGCAGGTATTGCACGTATACTCCGCAAACCTGCACCGGTGAGCCCCATGGCTTCCTCCACAGCGCCAGCATGGTGCTACTCGATTAGCCCCCCTCGGCGGACTCTGAGTTCCAGGACCCTGAGGTCTGTGCTCTCTGCCCCGGGCAGAGCCACGTTCTGCAGTTTTGTCTGTGGTGGGCGCTATCCTGTGGACAGTGCCTGCCGGGTTCGAGAGTGTGTGGGGGATCATCTGCCTGGTGCTGCAAGTCGAGGTTCATAAATGCCCGGCTGATGGTGATGGCTTGCTGCAGGGTGATTGTAGGTTCAGTGGATAGCAGCTTGTGAAGGAGATCCTCATGGCCAATCCCCAAAACAAAAACATCTCGCAACGCCTCATCAAGGTGTTTGCCAAAATCACATGGCGCCGCGAGTCTCCTGAGGTCCGCAGCATATTTTGTGACATCCTGGCCCTCAGGCCTGCAGTGGTGGTAGAACTTGTGCCTGGCCGTGAGGATGCTCTCCTTCGGTTTCAGTTGGTCACGAATGAGTTCGATCAGCTCCTCATATGACTTGTCCCTGGCGCTCGCGGGTGCCAGCAAATCCCTGACGAGATGATAAACCTCCTCGCCACAACTGGACAGCAATATCGCCTTACGCTTCTCTCTCAGTGCGTTTGTGTCCTCCGTCAAGTCATTTGCTATAAAGTAGTACTCGAGCCTTTCCGTAAAGGCCTCCCAATCATTACCCACTGTAAAATCCTTTCGCGAGCCCAGAGTAGCCATGGTTGCGTGAAGCTCGTCCGTGTCCTCGTTGCCAATGTGATGTATCACTCAAATCACTGACTCCACACAGTCTGGTGTTGTAGTAACTGCTGTGACCTTAGTCCTTTATTGTGTAACTCCAGGGTGCCTCCCAGGTGTGGTGGGCAACCTTTTATACTCTGTCTCGCAGGTACTTTCAGGTCTCCCACCACAGCGCCCTCTGTGGCACACCATTGTAACCATACATTTAATGTACATGGACAATACATAACAGTAATGACGACAAAACTGTTAGCGCCTGCACAGATAAATGTGGAAATCCAGAACTTGCTGTCAGTCATTCCTTGCTCAGCCACAGGTTACACTGTGGAACTCCCCAGAGCCGGCAATCAATTCAAATGACATTGAAGGGCAAAATCTTCCCGTATTACCCTGGAATATCATTGTTAAACCACCCCCCTGTGTCCCCCCTGAAAAAGTTAAGCCTTGTTGAAAGAGGTGTAACTGGGACTTTAACAGCATATTGACTGCTGAACAACTGTTCTGGCTCTGAAAATCAAATTTTATATTTTGTGGAATGTCAAATTTTTCCATTAATATGATTAAGAATTAGATGGTTTTTAAAATAATATATATATGTTCTTAAGTTTGTTTATGATAGTTCAGCTTCTACCTTAATCCAATGGGCTAGCTTTTCCATTATTTTGGCATGCATAACGCCCATTTAACACCCATTTTAATGCTGAAATATCGCCCATTTAGCCACAAAATGGAAACTGATGCCCATTTTTTGGACACTTATTGCTGAGCATTACTTTCGGATTGTACGTAACGCCGGGAAAAAATAACACCACCCGCCCACTTTTTTTGTGCGGAATCATCAGAATGGGTGCATCCACTGGCCAGAATATTGCCCGGCATTAGTTTTGGCACATAATTAACGCCAAGATTCAATAATACCGACCGCCCACTTTTTTCATGGTAAAGATCACATTTGCTGAAACTAATGCCCAGTATATCGCCCAGCGTCACTTTCACTAACTCGCACACATCTCGCCCACAATATCGCTCGCCCAAAACACCGCTCTGAAAAAGTGGAACTGTTCTGAACTAATCTCAGCGGTGTGGACGCCATTTTTCAAATCGCAGGCCGCTTCATTGAAAAGGCTGCTTCAAATTCGGGGGAGTTTGCATTGACTCTGGAATTCTTCTCAGGTGAAGTGACCATCTCAACAGACATCTTTTCAGACTATGGACGATTCGGTTTTACTGTAGGTGTCTATTCGTGTTGAAATTTATTGCTTGTGAACAATTGGCATTATACTTTTATTGGAATGGGGCCAGCCATTTCTCAGCCTGCATCGATTACAATGCAGATGCTGCAGAGTGCAAATGGCACACCATCTAATGCGCATCATTATGTGCCCAATCTAAGATGTGCCACATTGAGGAGGAGGTCCAGACCCGACACACCCCACACTTATAGGGAGAAGCGGTCTTACCTCGACATATCCGAGAACACCTGTCTTCGGAGACTGCGCTTCCACAAAGTGGTGATCAGTGAAATATGCCAGTTCATCAGGGCAGATCTGCAGCCTTCCAGCACTTCAGGACATCACATAGAAACATAGAAACATAGAAAATAGGTGCAGGAGTAGGCCATTCGGCCCTTCGAGCCTGCATCGCCATTCAATGAGTTCATGGCTGAACATGCAACTTCAGTACCTCATTCCTGCTTTCTCGCCATACCTCTTGATCCCCCGAGTAGTAAGGACTTCATTGAACTCCTTTTTGAATATATTTAGTGAATTGGCCTCAATATCTTTCTGTGGTAGAGAATTCCACAGGTTCACCACTCTCTGGGTGAAGAAGTTTCTCCTCATCTCGGTCCTAAATGGCTTACCCCTTATCCGTGGACTGTGACCCCTGGTTCTGGACTTCCCCAACATTGGGAACATTCTTCCTGCATCTAATCTGTCTAAACCCGTCAGAATTTTAAACGTTTCTATGAGATCCCCTCTCATTCTTCAGAACTCCAGTGAATACAAGCCCAGTTGATTCAATCTTTCTTGATATGTCAGTCTTGCCATCCCGGGAATCAGTCTGGTGAACCTTCGCTGCACTCCCTCAATAGCAAGAATGTCCTTCCTCAAGTTAGGAGACCAAAACTGTACACAGTACTCCAGGTGTGGCCTCACCAAGGCCCTGTACAACTGTAGTAACACCTCCCTGCCCCTGTACTCAAATCCCCTCGCTATGAAAGGCCAACATGCCATTTGCTTTCTTAACCGCCTGCTGTACCTGCATGCCAACCTTCAATGACTGATGTAACATGACACCCAGGTCTCATTGCACCTCCCCTTTTTCAAATCTGTCACCATTCAGATAATAGTCTGTCTCTCTGTTTTTACCACCAAAGTGGATAACCTCACATTTATCCACATTATACTTCATCTGCCATGCATTTGCCCACTCACCTAACCTATCCAAGTCACTCTGCAGCCTCATAGCATCCTCCTCGCAGCTCGCACCGCCACCCAACTTAGTGTCATCTGCAAATTTGGAGATACTACAATTAATCCCCTCATCTAAATCATTAATGTACAATGTAAACAGCTGGGGCCCCTGCACAGAACCTTGCGGTACCCCACTAGTCACTGCCTGCCATTCTGAAAAGTACCCATTTACTCCTACTCTTTGCTTCCTGTCTGACAACCAGTTCTCAATCCATGTCAGCACACTACCCTCAATCCCATGTGCTTTAACTTTGCACATTAATCTCTTCTGTGGGACCTTGTCGAAAGCATTCTGAAAGTCCAAATACACCACATCAACTGGTTCCCCCTTGTCCACTCTACTGGAAACATCCTCAAAAAATTCCAGAAGATTTGTCAAGCATGATTTTCCTTTCACAAATCCATGCTGACTTGGATCTATCATGTCACCTCTTTCCAAATGCGCTGCTATGACATCCTTAATAATTGATTCCATCATTTTACCCACGTCCGATGTCAGGCTGACCGGTCTATAATTCCCTGTTTTCTCTCTCCCTCCTTTTTTAAAAAGTGGGGTTACATTGGCTACCCTCCACTCCATCGGAACTGATCCAGAGTCTATGGAATGTTGGAAAATGACTGTCAATGCATCTGCTATTTCCAAGGCCACCTCAAGTACTCTGGGATGCAGTCCATCAGGCCCTGGGGATTTATCGGCCTTCAATCCCATCAATTTCCCCAACACAATTTCCCGATTAATAAGGATTTCCCTCAGTTCCTCCTTCTTACTAGACCCTCTGACCCCTTTTATATCCGGAAGGTTATTTGTGTCCTCCTTAGTGAATACCGAACCAAAGTACTTCTTCAATTGGTCTGCCATTTCTCTGTTCCCCGTTATGACTTCCCCTGATTCTGACTGCAGGGGATCTACGTTTGTCTTTACTAACCTTTTTCTCTTTATATATCTATAGAAGCTTTTGCATTCCATCTTAATGTTCCCTGCAAGCTTCCTCTCGTACTCTATTTTCCCTGCCCTAATCAAACCCTTTGTCCTCCTCTGCTGAGTTCTAATTATCTCCCGGTACCCGGGTTCACTGCTATTTCTGGCCAATTTGTATGCCACTTCCTTGGCTTTAATACTATCCCTGATTTCCCTTGATAGCCATGATTGAGCCACCTTCCCTTTTTTATTTTTACGACAGATAGGGATGTAAAACTGTTGTAGTTCATCCATGCGGTCTCTAAATGTCTGCTATTGCCCATCTACTGTCAACCCCTTAAGTATCATTCGCCAATCTATCCTAGCCAATTCATGCCTTATACCTTCAAAGTTACCCTTCTTTAAGTTCTGGACCATGGTCTCTGAATTAACTGTTTTATTCTCCATCCTAATGCAGAATTCCACCATATTATGGTCACTCTTCCCCAAGGGGTCTCGCACAACGAGATTGCTAATTAATCCTCTCTCATTACACAACACCCAGTCTAAGATGGCCTCCCCCCTAGTTGGTTCCTCGACATATTGGTCTCGAAAACCATCCCTTATGCACGCCAGGAAATCCTCCTCCACCGTATTGTTTCCAGTTTGGTTAGCCCAATCTATATGCATATTAAAGTCACCCATTATAACTGCTGCACCCTTATTGCATGCACCCCTAATTTCCTATTTGATGCCCTCCCCAACATCACTACTACTGTTTGGAGGTCTGTACACAACTCCTACTAGCGTTTTCTGCCCCTTGGTATTCCGTAGCTCCACCCATACCGATTCCACATCATCCAAGCTAATGTCTTTCCTTACAATTGTATTAATTTCCTCTTTAACCAGCAACGCCACCCCGCCTCCTTTTCCTTTCTATCTATTCTTCCTAAATGTTGGATACCCCTGGATGTTGAGTTCCCAGCCTTGGTCACCCTGGAGCCATGTCTCCGTGATGCCAACCACATCGTATCTGTTAACTGCTATCTGCACAGTTAATTCGTCCACCTTATTCCCAATACTCCTCGCATTGAGGCACAGAGCCTTCATGCTTGCCTTTTTAACGCACTTCAACCCTTTAGAATGTTGCTGCAAAGTGGCCCTTTTTGTTTTTTGTCTTGGGTTTCTCTGCCCTCCACTTTTACTCAACTCCTTTCTGTCTTTTGCTTCTGTCTCCATTTTGTTTCCCTCTGTCTCCCTGCATTGGTTCCCATCCCCCTGCCATATTAGTTTAACTCCTCCCCAACAGCACTGGCAAGCACTCCTCCTTGGACATTGGTTCCGGTCCTGCCCAGGTGCAGACCGTCCGGTTTGTACTGGTCCCACCTCCCCCAGAACCGGTTCCAATGCCCCAGGAATTTGAATCCCTCCCTGCTGCACCACTGCTCAAGCCACGTATTCATCTGAGCTATCCTGCGATTCCTACTCTGACTAGCATGTGGCACTGGTAGCAATCCCGAGATTACTACTTTTGAGGTCCTACTTTTTAATTTAACTCCTAGCTCCTTAAATTCGTCTCGTAGGACCTCATCCCGCTTTTTACCTATGTCGTTGGTACCAATGTGCACCACGACAGCTGGCTGTTCACCCTTCCTTTTCAGGATGTCCTGCACCCGCTCCAAGACATCCTTGACCCTTGCACCAGGGAGGCAACATACCATTCTGGAGTCTCGGGTGCGGCTGCAGAAATGCCTATCTATTCCCCTTACAATCGAATCCTCTATCACTATCGCTCTCCCACTCTTTTTCCTGCCTTCCTGTTCGTCGACGTCAAGGTCACCGCGGCACTGTCGTTCTACGCGTCCGGTTCCTTTCAGGCCTCTGCAGTGGACATTTCCCCTCTGTCTCAGCATGCCACACATTGCTGCATTAGACAGGTCACGGAGGCCCTATACGCGTGTAGGATGGAATTCATCAGCTGCCCTATGACCACGGAGGCTCAGACTGAATGCTGGTGCATTCTACCGCATTGCTAAGTTGCCCAAGGTGCAGGGAGCAATACAGTGTACTCACATCGCCATGCAGGCACCTTCTCAGGGCCCAGAGGTTTTTCGCTACAGTAAAGGATTTCACTCCCTGAAGGTCCAACTAGTTGTTGACCACAACCAGATAATTATGTCAATAAATGCCAAATGTCCGGGCAGCTTCGATGAGGCTCACATCCTGCGTGAGAGCACTGTCTCTGACATGTTTACTAGTCAGGCACAAGGACAATACTGGATGCTTGGTGACAAACGATATGGCCTAGCCACCTGGCTGATGACCCCCCTGCGTGACACCCACACCGAGGCCAAGAAGCGATACAATGAGAGCCACAGAGCCACACACAATGAGGTCCAGAAAACAATTAGTGTGCTTAAGCAGCGCTTTAAATGCCTGGAACACTCAGGAGGGAAGCTACAATACAACCCTGAGCAAGTAATTCAATTCATGCCGTGTGCTCCATGCTGCACAATCTGGCTATCAGGAGGGGACAAGAATTGCCAGAAGGCACTGATGCTCCACCTCAGGAGAGAGAGGAAGAGGAGGACGAGGGGCTGGACGCAGACCTCGGGTCAGACAATCAGGCTGGCTATGCAACCAAGCCCATGACCCCCTCCAGACCGCAGGAAAGCTACATGGTGGCTACATAGCTGCAAGACTCTTACATCAGAAGTTCATAAATGAGCGATTTGCCTGAAAGAACATTGCTGTTATTGACAAAGCTGACACACTGCTGTGTGTGTGCAGCTCAGACATCAATGGTGGGCATCACCTTGGTGTCAGTTTAAGTTTAAGTTGATTCAAGTTAAGTGTAATTTTATCCTTTCATGTTAAAGAATCACCAGTGTGTAATGGTCCAGCTATCTGAGGCAATGCGCAACAAGGTTATGTTGAATAAAAACCATTTAATACGACCATTGGTCTGAAATCATAAGTATCACGCTCAAAAACACCCCACCCACACCCCACTTTTTAGAACATTGACATCAATCAAATGGTCAACATGTTCAGCAACACAGAACACAAATGCAAACCAACAGGGTGGCCCCCTCCCCCCATACATTACAACAAATTGCATACACCCAGATGGAGATCATCTCACAAAGCCATCACCTCACTTTCCTTCACACCTCCCCTTCTTCTCCCCATCTCTACCCCTTCCCCTCCTCGCTCACCACCTCAGGTGGTGCCTCATTGGGGGGGGGGGATGAAGGCCGAGCCGGTGGTTGCATGGATACGGGAGCGGGGGGTGCCGAGGTGGGAACATTCTCGGATCCAGAAGCAGGATCTTGCTCCTGCCTCTCATCTGTCGTTGGCACTGGGGTGTGGAACCTAGGGGTGGGGTGCCACGCCCTGGGACCACTGGGAGGCCTATGTCAGCAATGTCCCTGGCTATCGCATCCAGGGCCTCCGCCATCCATGGAACATACTCCATCATGGTGCTGGAGATGCTGGCCAGCTGTTGGGATATGTCCCCAATGCAGTTAGAATCTGGTCACCTATGTCTACAGTTCTCCTGGACAACTTTACCATCTCTCTGCTCTCATCTGGCACTCATTAACCAGACCTGCCGCGACCATGAAACCTCCGCGGGATCGGCGCCATCCTGGGGACAAATGGGGTGCCCTGTGGCGAGGTGCTTGGGCCCGGTACCTCCAGAGTGGAGGCAGGAATGGCCGGAGGAGCACTAGATGGCCTTGGTGTGGAATGCCTTCTGGAGCCTGGCGATGCAGACTCCTCAAAGTCCGCGCTCTTATCCATGGAGAACAGACCCAGCGGATTGACGGACGAGAATCGGAGCTCCTCAACAGCAGATGTAGGATCGTCCCCCGAGTCCAGCCCCTGTGGTCTTGCCTTGGGATGCTCTGCTGGCTGAGCTGCAAAACACAAATGAGTTTATTAGAGGAGAAGGGGGGCTAGGGTGACAAGGTGAGTCCAGCGCTACACACAGCATATGCACGACAAAAGCACCACCGCTCTCAAAATCATCACAGACATCACATTTCATGACCATCAACACATTCTGCATTACAATGATTCTCATGAGGCCAGCATTATTTATAGGACAATTTTAGAAATCATCTATAATATATTATTGCTCGGATATGAGTGGGTGTGGCATCTATTGACTTTACATCATGCAGTGCTGTATACTTTACTCACGTGGCATCACTTCAGGGTCTGCAGCTGCCTGCGTGGCTGTCCGGGTATGCCTTCCCACGAGTGCGAGCACCCGCTCCTCCATGTCAGTGACGTCGCTGGGGACTGGTGGCCCCCCACCCATTCGCCTCTGCTCGGACCTATCCGTCGAGAGCTTCTTCTGTAAAAGGTAACAGAACGACATGGCATGAGATCAATGCGTGATATCATTGCTAGGTAATGTCACAGAGACTGATACAACACATAACCGACAGATGTAATGATTATTATGATAATTATCATGCTTTAGCTAAAGACGTGCACCGTGACCACAGACTTTGAGTAAAACATTCCCGGTAAAAGTGAAAGACCTCACATCTGATGATAATCACTCAGGACTCTTACAAATCAAATTATATAAATACATAAGTACATGTAAATCAATAGAAACATCGGGCACAAGTTCGGGGCGTGCCTAGAATGGCGCAGCACTGACACCCATGCCTGTTTTCTGCGCTCAAAAGCGCGTCAAAAACACACAGATGAATTCTTGGCCTCGCAGCTCGCCGCGGCGCACAGAGATCAGCGGGGGTCGGGGCCAAAGTGTCGCGGCAATTCTGAGACTGCAGGGGGGTGGGGCTAGCTCAGAGCAGAAGATGTCGTGCCGGTAGCCCGGTGCGTGCGCGCTGGAGCATGCGCGTTGGTGCATGCGTGCTGGAGCATGCGCGCTGGAGCATGCGCGCTGGTGCATGCGCGCACGTGCAGTGAGGCACAAACATTGGCACTCGGCCATTTTTAAAGGTACATGAGGAAAAGTGCTGATTTGTTATGTGGAGCTGTGGAAAGGCTTGTGAGTGAATTTTGGTGATTTTTTGTGTCTGAAGGAGTGCTTTTAGCAGCACTGTTGAAGAAATCACCTGCTGAAATCAGTGAGTGCTGCTTTTTGCTGCTAAACTTCCAGAACAAGTGCTGCATAGGTGCATGCAAAATAAGGACTGTGTGTTTTGAAAAATTAGAGTGTCAATTCAATACAGCAATGGAATAATGTCCACCAAGAACAAAGAATTTCTTGCATGAGGAAGTGGAGATATTAGTTAATGTCATTGAGCAGAGATGGCAGGAGCTGGATACCAGCGACAGAGGTCGCATAAAAGTGCCACCTAAAGAAATGAAGAAACGCTGGAACCAAGTTGCAGAAGATTACTGCGCAGTAGTGCATACCAGGAGATCTGGAAGTCAGTGTAAAAAGAAATGGCACGACCTTGGTCAAGTAGTTAGTATAACTAATAGTTTCAATTTTTAATGGAATCGTAATTGTAAATGTGACTATCTGTATGTCCCACCCTGCAGAAAGACGCAATCTGTAAAAAGTTATATATTAATCTTTGCGGAAGAAATTGGCCCACAAAAAAAGGGAAGCAACTCGGACAGGAGGAGGCACGCCCAATCTGCATCCACTGACACCTTGGAACAAAGGGTAGCTGCTATGATGAGTCGTACATGGAGAAAAGCAATCGGTACAGCACAAACTGGGCCCGCACGCGAGGAAGAGGGTAAGTCCTGAAAATGCATCGTGGTCCTTCAAATCAACCTGCTGCCTGGCCTGCTATGTGTGAGAGTACTCATGCCACCCATCCTGCCCCCTCCCTTGCTGTTAAACATTTGACTGTTCTGATATATTTTACAGAAGATGATGATGATGATGCCAACCCTGAAGATCCTGAAGATCTAGAAGAAGAACCAGATGTGGATGATCCAGACCAAGGGTGGCTGCAGGCAGCAATGACTGAAATGTCTTCAGGGCAGACCTTCCAAATTAATATTTATGAGCCCACATTAAGGGGCATCAGAGTTTCAACCCCTTGCATAGGTTCTGGTTCCACCTTCCAAGGTTTTGATTCCAATGTTGTGGGTCCCAGTGGTGCTGCTGGTGTAATCCAACAGTTTACAGCCAGTGCCCCAGCGTCCCAACCTGTACCTCCCACTCGCATAGGTTCTGGTTCCACCTTCCATGGGTTTGATTCCGACGTTGCGGGTCCCAGTGGTGCTGCTGATATCATGGAGCAGTTTACACCCACTGACCCACCATCCCAGCCCACGGCTCACACTCGAGTGGTGCTGGATGCAAGACCCAGGGCTGCATCATCCCAGCCCGCGCCTCCCACTCTAGTGCTGCCATTTGGAACACCGAGCGTCCCACCGTCCCAGCCCGCGGCTCCCAGTGTAGTGGTGCCGTGAGGCAGACCCAGGCAGAGGAGAAGGAGATTGGAGACACGCTCTCCTGAGATGCAGCATGCAACAGATGTGGCTCAGGTTGTGGCATTGGGTGTGGAGACCAATGAGCTTACCCGATCACTCGTGGACAGCGTCAGTGCAGTGGGTGAAAAGGTGATGGTCCTGACGGGAGAAATAGCGGTAATGACACGGGAACTTAGGGAGGGAATGTCCGAGGGAGTGCAATCGACAGCACAGGCCGTCAAGGAGTGCATGCAAGTGATGGCACAGGCCCTCATGGAGGTAGCTGCTGCAATAAACGCACACAGCCCGGCCAATCAAATGACATCCCCATGAAGATGTGAACATTCACTGAGATGTGGATGAGAGATGTTCTTGTTCTTGATGTAACTGTAGTAACGTTTTACAAATTGAAATTGTTTTGTAAGTTTTGTAACTTTACAACTTATAAGTGATCTTAGGGTTTTTAAGTGAACTTATAGTGTAAATGCTCTCATGTAACTTATTTAATTTTGCACCTAAAAAGTGATCTTGAAGTTTAAGTGATCTTAAGAGTGTAAGATTTTTCACACTGAAATTGTTTTGTAACTTTTGTAACTTTACAAGTTTATAAGTAATCTTAAAGTTTTTAAGTGATCTTAAAGAGTCATATTAAAAAGTAAAGTTTGATACAACAAATATTTTATTACACTAACGTTAACTTTTAAATAAAATATTTTTTCATTAAAACTGAATCATGTTCCATTAATACAACACAACATAGGAACAACAAAAAATAAACATGTCCATGCTCAACCATTGTCGCAGAGCCCTCAGGCATCAGTAATTGAAGCGTTCACGGATGAGCTGCTGGCGCAAGGCTCGAGCAATCGTTAAAGGAACACGATGGACCGCCCTCCTCCGACCTCGTGCTCCGGCATCAGGCACTTGCATGCTTTCCTGATCGTTGTCATCATCCACATCCTGTTCTTCCAAATTACTATCATCAGGCACTGGACCCTCACGTGGGTCTTCTGGTTCCACTACCAGTTCCTGCTGCCTCATGATGGCTAAGTTATGGAGCATGCAGCACACAACAGTGAAGTGACCGACAATCTGAGGAGAGTATTGCAAGTGGCCTCCGGAATGGTCCAGGCATCGGAATTGCTGTTTCAATATGCCAATGGTCCTCTCAATGATGCTGCATGTCGCAATGTGCGCCATGTTGTATTGACGGTCAGCTTCTGTCCGTGTTACGTGTAGGGGCATCATGAGCCAGGTGGTCAGGCCGTACCCTTTGTCTCCCAGTAGCCAGCTCTGCCCTTCTGGCTGCTGCTCAAACATGTCAGATAGAACGCTGTCGCGTAGGATGAACGCATCGTGGGTGCTGCCAGGGTATCTCGCATCGACTGACATGATGCGCTGCTTGTCATCACACACGAGCTGCACATTGATGGAGTGGAAACCTTTCCTATTTCGGTACTGCTCAGAATCCTCTACAGGTGCTCGCAAGGCTATGTGGGTACAATCAACGCAGCCCTGTACCTTTGGGAAGCCAGCGATCCTGAAGAAGCCCACAGCCCTCTCATGGATCGCTTGTGCAGTTATCGGGAAATTGATGAAGTCATTCCTTCGCGCATACAGTGCAGCCGTGACCTGGTAAACGCAGGCATGTATTGCACGTTGAGAGATAGCGCATACATCTCCAGTTGTAACTTGAAACGATCCCGTGGCATAGAAGGCAAGTGCAGCTGTTACCTTCACTTCAACAGACAGGGCAGTTGGCGTTCTGCTTCTGGGCTGTAAATCTGCTCTCAGCATATCACAGATCTCAGTGACAACTTCTCTGTGGAAAAGCAGCCTTTTGACACAATCAGCCTCACTCATGTCCAGGTACGAGCGCCTGGCTTGATATTGCCAACATGGATAAGGTCTCCTGCCCATCAACCTACGGGCTATGACGTTCCTGGTACGGTGAGCTCTAATCAATTCTCGCCTATGCAGTGAATTGATGGCGAACCATTGCATAATCTGTGGTGTTGACATTGCAGCACCCATACTTGAATTACAAATTAAACTTTTAAACTTGCTGGCTGGCTGGCTCTCCCTCCTGGTGCTTTGTCCGCCTCCCCTGTCTCCTGCAGCCGATAAAAATAACTTTGCAGCTCTGGAGGCTGCTGCGTTGCCTCTGTGTGTGGCCCCAACTGAGTCCCTCCCCTTTCTCCTGGCCGAACGGCCTGAATCTTCACAGCTCGAAGGCTGCTGCTGCTTCAGACAGGGAGGAAAATTCAATGTATTTTTTATTTGCTTTATTTATCATTTATTATTCAGGATGGCTTTTATTTGTATAAGTAAGACTGTTGAATGCTTGTAGAATTTAATTACCTCCCTCCCCTGCCACCCACCCCCCCCTACCCCCGCCCCCCTTGTTCCCTACGCCTGATTTCTAAAGTGTAGGCAAGGTTTTTCTGAGCGTACAAAAATCTACACTTACTCCATTCTAAGTTAGTTTGGAGTAAGATTTTACTGCCTAAACTTGCAAAACAGGCGTAAGTGTCTGGACACGCCCCCTTTTGAAAATAAAAATCTGTTCTAAAATGTGTTCTAACTCACTAGAACTGGAGCAAACTAAATGCCCAGAATTGCAATCTTTAAGATGCTCCATTGTGAACTAGTTGCTCCAAAAAAATAGGAGCAACTCAGGCTGAAACTTGACTCCATAGAAACATAGAAATTAGGTGCAGGAGCAGGCCATTCGGGCCTGCACCGCCATTCAATAAGATCATGGCTGATCATTCAACCTCAGTACCCCTTTCCTGCTTTCTCTCCATACCCTTTGATCTCTTTGGCCGTAAGGGCCATATCTAACTCCCTTTTGAATATATCCAACGAACTGGTCTCAACAACTTTCTGCGGTAGAGAATTCCACAGGTTAACCACTCTCTGAGTGAAGAAGTTTCTCCTCATCTCGGTCCTAAATGGCTTACCCCTTATTTTTAGGTTGTGACCCCAGCAACGGGAACATTCTTCCTGCCTCTAACCTGTCCAATCCCGTCAGAATTTTATATGTTTCTATGAGATCCCCTCTCAGTCTTCTAAACTCCAGTGAATACAAGCCCAGTTGATCCAGTCTCTCCTCATATGTCAGTCCTGCCATCCCGGGAATCAGTCTGGTGAACCTTCGCTGTACTCACTTAATAGCTAGAACATCCTTCCTCAGATTAGGAGACCAAACCTGAACTCAATATTCTAGATTTTGCCTCACCAATGCTCTGTACAACTGCAGTAAGACTTCCCTGCTCCTATACTCAAATCCTCTAGCTATGAAGGCCAACATGCCATTTACCTTCTTCACCGCCTGCTGTACCTGCATGCCAACACTCAATGACTGATGCACCATGACACCCAGATCATTGTAATACTTACTCTTGCGGATACTTACTCTTGCGGATCCACCAGGGTCATTCCATCGCTTGCGGCATTGGTTGCCCTCATGCACCTTGTTTTTCACCGACGAGACCACCCTTGGCCCATATCTTCTGGTAGGCCTTTGAGGTGAGCTTCCCACACCCTCCCTGTGTCAAATCACCCCAGCGTGACTCGACCTCCTGCAGGAAGGAGGCATTAGCCTTGTCGGAGAACCTCCTCGCGGTTTTGCGTCCTCCAATGTTCCTCTCCCAGTTCACTGCTCTCGCCAGCGTCAGTCTCCACAGCGTGTTGTGTTGCCTCCTCCTCTCCCTCCATTATAGGCACTAAATTCGGGAAAATATCTGGCTGGTAACAGCTAATTTTTTTTGCACAATTTGATATAAAGCTTGAAACTGAAAGACACAGACAGACAGACAGACAGATAGAGTCACTGACAGAGACACACAGTTTGGGGGGGGGGGGGGCATCCCAGCACGCTGTTGGAGGGCTCCCGGTGCTGCAGTCGGTAAGTAGAAAATGTTTTATTTATTGATTTTTTTAAAATTATTTATTATTAATTTTTTTTGATTGATTTATTGGTTGATTTCTTGATGTTTTTATCAATTATTATTGATGATGGCTCTTTATTTGTAAAACTGAAGTGTTTAATGTTTGTAAACTTCCCTTTAAACCCCCCCCTCCCCACCCCCCATTCTCTACGCCTGATTTGTAACCTACGCCTGATTTTCTAAAGTGTAGACAAGGTTTTTTCGAGCATACAAAAATCTTCACTTACTCCATTCTAAGTTAGTTTGGAGTAAGTTTTCACTGCCGAAACTTTGAAAACAGGCGTAAGTGGCCGGACACGCCCCCTTTTGAAAAAAAATTCTGTTCCAAAGTGAAACTGTTCTAACTGATTAGAACTGGAGCAAACTAAATGGCAAGAATTCCGATTTCTAAGATACTCCGTTCTACACCAGTTGCTCCTAAAAATCAGGAGCAAATCATGGTGAAACTTGGGGCCAAAACTTCATCTGCCAGGTTTTTACCCACTCACTTAGTCTGTCTATATCCCTCTGCAGGTTTTTTGTGTCCTCCTCACAATTTGCTTTCTCACCCATCTTTGTATCATCAGCAAACTCTGTCCCTTCATCCAAGTCATTAATATAGATTGTAAATAGTTAAGAACCCAGCACCGATCCCTGCGGCATCCCACTAATCACTGTTTACCAACCGGAAAATGGCCAATTTATCCCGACTCTCTGTTTTCTGTTAGTTAGCCAATCCTCTATCCATGCTACTATATTATCCCCAACCCTGTGAACTTTTATCTGCAGTAACCTTTTATGTGGCACCTTATCGAATGCCTTCGGGAAATCCAAATACACCACATCCACTGGTTCCCCCTTATCCACCCTGTTCGTTACATCCTCAAAGAACTCCAGCAAATTTGTCAAACAAGATTTCTCTTTCATAAAGCCATGCTGACTCTGCTTGATTAAATTATGCTTTTCCAACTGTCCCACTACTGCTTCCTTAATAATGGACTCCAGCATTTTCCCAACAACAGATGTTAGGCTAACTGGTCTATAGTCTCCTGCTTTTTGTCTGCCTCCTTTTTTAAATAGGGGCGTTACATTTGCAGTTTTCCCAATCTGCTGGGACCTCCCCAGAATCCAGGGAATTTTGATCGATTACAACCAATGCATCCACTATCTCTGCAGCCATCTATTTTAAGACCAGGTTTTCATCATGTTAAATTGTAATTCTAGAGTTAGCTATACTTCCTTTAGATAAAAAGGGATTTACAACAAAATTGCCCATTGGGGACAGTAATGGAGAGAAATGGGAAGAGGTGGAGGACTATTGATTTTCTGTTCCATTAATGGTCGGTAATGATTCAAAAACCCACACATCCTGAGTGCCCTTAGAATTTCAATTCCTGATTTGTCATTGAAGAAATTGAATTGCGTCTGTTGAAGTTTGTTCCAAGCTTTCCTGTATTTCTTGCCAGCTATAATAAATTGGGAAAGAGCTTATAAAACTAGAAAATAATACGAACACATTGCTCGAGAGACTTTAACAGCAAATAAAGGCACAGATATATCCAGCTCCAAATTAATTTTCGTTTTAAATGTAAAACATTTATTTCATTCCGCAACGGAAGATGTAAGAAAGCTGTTTGTTTTACATTAAAAATCCCATGTGCAATCAGGGAGTTGAATTTGCCATGTGTGTGTGTCCATAGACTTCCAGGCCCCTATATACCAAAAGACCACTTTTAAAGTTACATTTTAAAGAGAATTCTTTCAGTTTATTTTGCTGAAATGGCAAAGGTGGATTCAACAATTCTATGTGTTGCTATCAAATTGCTATTGTTCTGGCCATCTGTCAAAAGGTTGTGGGTTCAAGCCACATTCCAGAGACTTCAGCACAAAATCTAGGTGGACACTCCAGTGCAGTACAGCGGGATGCTGAATTGTTGGAGGCACTGTCCATGACACTATTTTAAAGAAGAGCAGAGGAGTTCTTCCTGGTGTCCTGGACAATATTTATCCTTCAACCAACATCACTTGATCTGGTCATTATCACATTGTTGTTTGCCTGACCTTGCTATGCGCAAGTTGGCTGCCGCGTTTCTTACATTACCTACATGACCACACTTCAAAAAAAGTACTTCATTGGCTGCAATGCGCAGTGGGACATGAAAGAGGCTATATAAATCTATCTTTTCTTTCTTTCTTATTTTTTTTCTTTCCTTTTTTTTTCTTTCTTTCGGCTGGTCCAGTTACTTTCTGGACAGTAATGCATTGTTTCCTTTTTATCCGGCGTGTATAGTGCATAACAAGTAATACAGTACCAGATGGGAATGAATTGTTTTAAATATTTCTGCCTCTATCCTTTTTGTTTTGTTACTTTTTTCCTCCTCACTAATTTTCTCTGCTCCACTATTTCCTTCTGTCCTCAGCTGAAGGCATTGCCTTCTTGTTGGGTGACAATTCTAATGTTGTTGGGTTGACCTCTGGTAGTTCACAGATATTCAACTGTTGATGGCATTACAGCTAAGACTGATCCGTCTTTGTCCAATATCCACAGTCCCGCACTGCCAGCAGGAGTTCCAGTAAGAGCTATTATGAGTATCTAAAAAGGAAGTGACAGGAGAAATTATAATGGCATATAATGAAATGCCAGAGATGTAAGACAAATACTTTGCATCTGACTTCATGGAATAAGGCACAAAAAACATTCTGGAAATAGTGGGGAACCAAGGGTCTAGTGAGAATGAGGAACTTAGTGGGGAGAAAATTGCGATCGGAGGCTTCCTTCGTACGATGCCTCCGACCCGAAAAAAATCTATGCAAGTACCTGGTGGTCCCGGAGGAATGTAGGATCCCAGTTGGAGGCCTATATTCACTGCGCAGCGCATGGGAAGATGTCTTTCAGGTACGTACGTACGTACATGCTCGAGTCACATGGGCCTGGGCCACCAATCGCTATGCAGTTATCTCATTGATAAAATGGGAGCACTGTTTGTACGAGTTCCCATTACTATCAGTGAGAATAACCCCCTAAAGCACTGAAACACAGCAAATAAATAAATAAAACACCTCATATATTTTAAATTAATTAAAAATAAATGTAATTAAATGTGTTGGAAAATAATATATTTTTTGGAATTTTTTAAGTGTTTTAATAGGGTCAAAAATAAACTTACATTAATGGACAGGTTTTTAATATAAAAATGAGTGTTTAAATTTAATTTTCATATGTTTTAAAACTCTTATGCTGGTAAAAGTAAACTATGCGCCTGCTTTCACCAGCCGTAAAAGTTTGAAGGACATTCGCTGGGCATAAGTTGGGCAAATAGCTCAATCTCTCCCATGCGAATGTCTTTCTCCCAGGGAAGATGTCAAGAGAAATCTTACTTTTATACTCCATCCCCCTTGCAATAAACTGAATTTGAAATTCTACCATGCTATGATCACTCTTCCCAAGAGGATCCTTCACTACAAGTTCATTAATTAATCCAGGCTCGTTACACATTACCAGATCTAAAATAGTCTGCTCCCTGGTTGGTTCCACAAAGTATTGTTCCAAGAAACCATCCCGCATACACTCTATGAACTCTTCCTCAAGGCTACCTTTGCCAATTTGATTTGTCCAGTCAATATGAAGATTAAAATCACCCATGATTATTGCATTGCCTTTCTTTCAAGCCTCCAGAGATCCAGAAATTATTACTTTTGAGGTTCTGCTTTTTAATTTTGGAGCCCAACTACTCAAACTCTTTCAGCAGAACCTCATTCCTAGTTTAACGTACGTCATTGGTTCCTACGTGGACCACGACAACTGGATCCTCCTCTTCCCATTCCAAGTTCTTCTCCGGCTGCGAGGAGATGTCTTTAACCACTGGGCAGGCGACACAACCTTCGGAATGGTGGTCACGGTTGCAGAGAACCATGTCTATCCCTCTGACTATACTGACCCCTACCACAACTACATTCCCTTTCACTCCCTCCACTTGAATGGCCTCATGCACCATGGTTCCACGGTTAGCCTGCTCATCCATCCTGCAGATTTTTCTCTCATCCACACAGGCAGTAAAACCTCATACCTGTTGGATATGGGCAAAGGTCGAGGCTCCTCCAATACTGTACCTGGGGTCCTCTTACCTGCCTGAGTTGCAGTCACACCCTCCTGTTTCCGACCACTAACCAGAACTGCACCACTACTTAACCTAAGGGAGTGACTGCCTCCTGGATGAAAATGTCCAGGTAACTCTCCCTCCCTGATGCATCGCAATGTCTGCAACAACTCTGAGCTAAAGTTCCTCGAGCTGCAGACACTTACTGCAGATGTGGTTGCTCGGGATCGCGATGCTCTCCACAAACTTCCACATGCTGCAGTTACGACACACCGCCTGCCCTGCCATCTCTAACCTTGTTTTATTAATTCATTAATTAAATTGATATTTTAGTTTTATTGTTTAATTATTTTATCTGTTCTAAGCTATTAATTTAATACTAGTAAGTTACAGTTTCTCAGCTCTTAATTTAAACCCCTTGCCTAACTTAGAAAGCAAATTAAAGCTACAATACTCACCAACCAATCACCCACCTGCTCTCCTGTGACATCATTTTTTGATTTTTTTTTTCCATCCCGCTCTTTTTAAACTCCCCTCCCCTCTCCTCTCCGGCTCCCGCTCTTTTTAAACTCTCCTCTGTGAGGAGGGCGCAAAGAGGCTGCAAAGGGTTTTATCAATGGCTTGGATGAGGGGACCGAGTGTAATACGGGGTATATCCAAGTTTGCTGATGATACAAAGCTAGGTGGGAAAGTAAGCTGTGAGGAGGGTGCAAAGAGATTGCAAAATGTTGTAGACCATCTAGGTGATTGGGCAAAAAGGTGGCCGATGGAGTATAATATGGGGTGGTGTGAAATTATCCAATTTGATAGGAAGAATGGAAAAGCAGAATAATTTTTAAAAGGTGAGAAACGAGTAACTATTGGTATTCAGTAGGATTTGGGTGTCCTTGTACGTGAATCACAGAAAGTTAACAAACAGATACAACAAGCAATTATGAAGGCAAATGGTATGTTAGCCTTTATTGCAAGGGGGTAGGAGTACAAGAGTAAGGAAGTCCTGCTGCAATTATATAGGGCTTTGGTGAGGCCACACCTGGAATATTATTGTGCAGTTTAGGTCTCCTTAAATAAGGAAGGATATACTTGTCTTAGAGGGTATGCAACAAAGGTTCACTCGATTGCTTCCTTAGATAGGGTTATGGGGAGTGGGCAGGGAAGTGGAGCTGAGCCCAAGATCAGATCAGCCATGATCTTATTTAATGGCAGAGCAGGCTTGAGGGGCCAAATGGCCTATTCCTGCTCCTATTTCTTATGTTCTTATGTTCATTTAAGAGAGAGTTGTCCTAAGAGGAGAGATTGAGTAGATTGGGCCTATATTTTCCAGAGTTTAGGAGAATGAGAGGTCTAGAACTAGGGGTCATCATGTCAGGTTAAGCGGTCGGCCATTTAGGACAGGGATGAGGAGAAATTTCTTCACTCAGAGGGTAGTGAATCTTTGGGATACTCAGTCTTTGAATATATTCAAGACAGAGATCGATAGATTTTTGGGCACTACGGGAATCAAGCGATTATGGGGATAGGGCGGGAAAGTGGAGTTGATGTAGAAGTTCAGCCATGATATTATTGAATGGCGGAGCAGGTTGGAAGGGCCATATGGCTGACTCCTGCTCCTATTACTTATGTTCTCATGAGTTATTGGATAATGCTCAGGAATGGAAAGCCTAGTCGATTTTTTGCCTTACCTAGATCATTTTGGCTAATTGTAGCTTCTCTACTGCATATGTGGCTGAAATTAACTAACTCAGCGTAGATCAAAGATGGAAGCTGGGACCTTCCTGCTCTGATGGTAGTTTAACTACTCAGTGAATGGTCTTTTTGAGCCATGTAGGGATGCTGAATGGGTCTCTTTTGCCTGATCTGTTCTGAACATGTACAGGAGCTGACATTGTAACAGATAGAGATGTGCAGCCCCAGAGATGGATCAATCCCATTTCCCCAGTCGTGTTTATGATTGAATTCCAACTTCTTTATTTTAATAAATCATATTTCAAAATTGTGAGTTAAAATAGTTTACAATATTTTAAAAGCTTTAAAAAAATTTTCAGGGTTCCCCAAAGTGGCCATTGGTAACAATACATCACTGTGATAAGACCAAGGCTTGAAGCTATTTGTAAATACAACTTATTTTTAAAAATTGTGTTCTTCATCTTTTAGGCTTGTGTTTCTGTCCACATCTAAGTAACAATGTTGATCTCATTCCAAGTTCTTATTAAAATAATATGTTAATTGTTTAGTTGTATTTGATGTAAGTAATGGAAATGATGAATAAAAATTGCCATCATCTGGTTTTAATTTGTATTCTTCCCATATATTCGAAGTTCAAAAATGATGTTTAGTCAAACTCATTTCATTTAAGTTGCAATTAGATTTAGTAAAAGTAGGCATGGAAGCTGTTCTATATGTATTGACACACTTGACTGAGTAAGCAAGGAGCTTTGACCCTTTTTATGGTGACTGGATTATGCAGCCGACATAAAGAGATTTGATTTTTCATATATGTAACATACTGATTGTTATATCTTCAGTACAACTCACAAACACAAACACAACCTTAAGATGGCAGAACACTTCGGAACTCTAGTCAGGTGACCTGTTCCCTCTTTATTTGTGCACAGCACTGGCTGCAGTGCCACAGGTGTCCACCAGATGGAGTTGTATATATTATACAATAATACACTTCTCCCTCCTTAATGAAGAAGTAATCATAGAAACATAGAAACATAGAAATTAGGTGCAGGAATAGGCCATTCAGCCCTTCTAGCCTGCACCGCCATTCAATCAGTTCATGGCTGAACGTGCAACTTCTGTACCCCCTTCCTGCTACCTCTTGATCCCCCTAGTAGTAAGGACTTCATCTAACTCTCTTTTGAATATATTTAGTGAATTGGCCTCAACTACTTTCTGTGGTAGAGAATTCCACAGGTTCACCACTCTCTGGGTGAAGAAGTTTCTCCTCATCTCGGTCCTAAATGGCTTACCACTTATCCTTAGATTGTGACCCCTGGTTCTGGACTTCCCCAACATTGGGAACATTCTTCCTGCATCTAACCTGTCTAAACCCGTCAGAATTTTAAACGTTTCTATGAGGTCCCCTCTCATTCTTCTGAACTCCAGTGAATACAAGCCCAGTTGATCCAGTCTTTCTTGATAGGTCAGTCCCACCATCCCGGGAATCAGTCTGGTGAATCTTCGCTGCACTCCCTCAATAGCAAGAATGTCCTTCCTCAAGTTAGGAGACCAAACTGTACACAATACTCCAGGTGTGGCCTCACCAAGGCCCTGTATAACTGTAGTAACACCTCCCTGCCCTTGTACTCAAATCCCCTCGCTATGAAGGCCAACATGCCATTTGCTTTCTTAACCACCTGCTGTACCTGCATGCCAACCTTCAATGACTGATGTACCATGACACCCAGGTCTCGTTGCACCTCCCCTTTTCCTAATCTGTCACCATTCAGATAATAGTCTGTCTCTCTGTTTTTACCACCAAAGTGGATAACCTCACATTTATCCACATTATACTTCATCTGCCATGCATTTGCCCACTCACCTAACCTATCCAAGTCACTCTGCAGCCTCATAGCATCCTCCTCGCAGCTCACACTGCCACCCAACTTAGTGTCATCCGCAAATTTGGAGATACTACATTTAATCCCCTCGTCTAAATCATTAATGTACAATGTAAACAGCTGAGGCCCCAGCACAGAACGTTGTGGTATCCCACTAGTCACTGCCTGCCATTCTGAAAAGTACCCATTTACTCCTACTCTTTGCTTCCTGTCTGGCAACCAGTTCTCAATCTACGTCAGCACACTACCCCCAATTCCATGTGCTTTAACTTTGCACATTAATCTCTTGTGTGGGACCTTGTCGAAAGCCTTCTGAAAGTCCAAATATACCACATCAACTGGTTCTCCCTTGTCCACTCTACTGGAAACATCCTTAAAAAATTCCAGAAGATTTGTCAAGCATGATTTCCCTTTCACAAATCCATGCTGACTTGGACCTATCATGTTACCATTTTCCAAATGCGCTGCTATGACATCCTTAATAATTGATTCCATCATTTTACCCACTACTGAGGTCAGGCTGACCGGTCTATAATTCCCTGTTTTCTCTCTCCCTCCTTTTTTTTAAAGTGGGGTTACATTGGCTACCCTCCACTCGATAGGAACTGATCCGGAGTCAATGGAATGTTGGAAAATGACTATTTCCAAGGCCACCTCCTTAAGTACTCTGGGATGCAGTCCATCAGGCCCTGGGGATTTATCGGCCTTCAATCCCATCAATTTCCCCAACACAATTTCCCGACTAATAAAGATTTCCCTCAGTTCCTCCTCCTTACTAGACCCTCTGACCCCTTTTATATCCGGAAGGTTGTTGGTGTCCTCCTTAGTGAATACCGAACCAAAGTACTTGTTCAATTGGTCCGCCATTTCTTTGTTCCCCGTTATGACTTCCCCTGATTCTGACTGCAGGGGACCTACGTTTGTCTTTACTAACCTTTTTCTCTTTACATACCTATAGAAATTTTTGCAATCCGCCTTAATGTTCCCTGCATGCTTCTTCTCGTACTCCATTTTCCCTGCCCTAATCAAACCCTTTGTCCTCCTCTGCTGAGTTCTAAATTTCTCCCAGTCCCCGGGTTCGCTGCTATTTCTGGCCAATTTGTATGCCACTTCCTTGGCTTTAATACTATCCCTGATTGCCCTTGATAGCCACGGTTGAGCCACCTTCCCTTTTTTATTTTTACGCCAGACAGGAATGTACAATTGTTGTAGTTCATCCATGCGGTCTCTAAATGTCTGCCATTGCCCATCCACAGTCAACCCCTTAAGTATCATTCGCCAATCTATCATAGCCAATTCACGCCTCATACCTTCAAAGTTACCCTTCTTTAAGTTCTGGACCATGGTTTCTGAATTAACTGTTTCATTCTCCATCCTTATGCAGAATTCCACCATATTATGGTCACTCTTCCCCAAGGGGCCTCGCACAATGAGATTGCTAATTAATCCTCTCTCATTACACAACACCCAGTCTAAGATGGCCTCCCCCCTAGTTGGTTCCTCGACATGACAACTAATCATCATACATACTTGTATGGTTATACACAACAAAAGATATGGGGCTAGATTTTACACTTTTCTGCATATTGCCCAAAAATGGGCGTTATTTCCGGCGTGGGCGGTAAAAATGGGTTTTCAGATCGCCGGCTTCTCGCCCATTCTCAATGCACCTAGTCTCCATTTTTGAAATTAGGCATTACCGCAAGCGATATGAAATGGGCGGTAGCATTAAATCTCGCTGAACTTCTGCCGTAAAGTGTCGTTGTCCTTAACAACGGCATGCCAACGTTTGATTACTGCGATTCAGGAGGTCAAGAGTCATCATGACATGTGCAGAAGCGGAGACAAAGCGGGGGGAGCTGAGAGGGACGGAAAGCATTTGTAGATGTGGTGTGGCTGCTTTGGGAGGAAGGAGGGAGAGTTTAGAGTTTTAGAGCAAATAGGGAAACAAAAAGAAGCTTTTACCAGCCACATATTTGCCCGAATTTGGCTTATAATGGAGGGAGAGGAGGAAGCATCACAGCACGCAATGGAGACTGATGCTGGAGAGAGCAGTGAGGAGGGAGAGGAGCACATGGAGGGCGTAAAAGAATGAGGAGGTTCTCAGATGAGGCAAATGTTTCCTTCCTGCAGGAGGTTGAGTTACGCTGGGGTGATTTGACACAGGGAGGGCGTGGGAAGCCCACCCCAAAGGCCTACCAGAAGATATGGGCCGAGATAGCAGAGGTGGTCTCATCAGCGACCAATGAGGTGCATGAGGGCAACCAATGCCGCAAACGATGGAACGACCTTGTCAGATCCGCAAGAGTAAGTATTACATTTATTTACATGTACTTATGTATTTATATAATTTGATTTGTAACAGTCATGTGTGACTATCATGAGATGTGAGGCTTTTACTCAAAGCCTGCGGTCACGGTGCACGTCTTTAGGTAAAGAATAATAATTATCATAATAATCATGATTACAACTGTCGGTTATGTGTTGTATCAGTCTCTGTGACAGTACCGAGCAATGATATCATGCAATGATCTCATGCCATGTCGTCCTGTCACCTTTTACAGAAGAAACTCTCACTGATGAGGTCCGTGCAGAGGCGAATGGGTGGGGGGCCACCAGTCCCCAGTGACATCACTGACATGGAGGAGCGGGTGCTCGCACTCGTGGGGAAGCACCCCCAGACAGTCACAGACGCATCTGCAGACCCTGAAGTGATGCCACGTGAGTAAACCTTCCACCATTGCATCTTGTAAAGTCTATAGATGCCACACCTACTCATATCTGAACAATCATATATGATAGATGATTTCTAAAAGTGTCATAGAAATAATGCTGGCCTGATGAAGATCATTGCAATGCACAATGTGTTGATGGTCATGAAATGTGATGCCTATGATGATTTTGAGAGCGGTGGTGCTTTTGTCGTGCATATGCTGTGTGTAGCGCTGGACTCACCTTGTGACCCTAGCACCCCCTTCTCCTCTAATAACCTCATTTGTGTTTTGCAGCTCAGCCAGCAGCACGGCCCCAGGCAAGACCACAGAGGCCAGAAGGTGGGGACACGGGGCAGGACTCTCCGGACGATCCTACATCTGGTGCTGAGGGGCTCCGATTCTCGCCCGTCAATCCACTGGGTCTGTTCTGTACAGATGAGAGCGCGGACTTCGAGGAGTCTGCATTGCCAGGCTCCAGCAGGCATTCCACCCCAAGGCCATCTAATGGTCCTCCCGTCATTCCCACCTCTGGAGGTACCGGCCCCAAGTACCTCACCACAGGGCACCCCATTTGTCCTCAGGATGGCGACGACCCCACGGAGGCCTCATGGATGAGGCAGGTCTTGGGCACAAGCGTCACATGATAGCGGAGAGATGGTACAGTTGTCCAGGAGGACTGTAGACATTGGTGACCAGCTCATCGAAGCATTGGGGGGCATATCCCGACAGCTGGCCACCGTGACTGAGTACATTCCGCGGATGGCGGAGGCCCTGGATGCGATAACCAGGAACACTGCTGGCACAGGCCTCCCAGTGGTCCCGGAGCGCAGCACTCCACTCCGAGGTTCCGCACCACCATTGCGAACGACAGATGAGAGCAAGGACCAAGATCTAGCTTCTGCATCAGAGAATGTTGCCCCCTCAGCACCCCCAAGCTCCCGTACCCGTCCAACCACCGCCTCTGCCTTCATTCCCCCGCAATGAGGCACCGCCTAAAGAGTACCTCGGCCAGGCGCCGTGGAACGAGGAAGGGAAGGGGTAGAGGTGGGGAGAAGAAGGGGAGGGGAGAAGGAAAGTGAGGTGCATGTCCACAGGTGATAACCGTGTTATATCTCCATCTGAGTGTCTGCAATTTGTTGTAATGTATGGGGGGTGGGGGGGGTAACCAACCTCCTGCTTTGCATTTTTATTCTGTGTTGCTGGACATGTTGAACATTTGATTGAGGTCAATGGTGGAAAAAATGGGGTGGGGGTTGGGTGCTTTTGTCTGTGACACTTATGATTTCAGACCAATGTTGTTATAAATTATTTTTTATTGAACATAAACTTGTTGCGCATTGTCTCAGATAGCTGGACTGTAATATACTGGTGATTCTTTAACATGAAAGGATTAAATACAACTTAACTTCAATCAACGTAAACTTTAACTGGCACCAAGGTGATGGGCACCATTGATGTCTGAGCTGCACACACACAGCAGTGTGTCAGTGTTGTCACTCACATCAACATTCTTTCAGGCAAATCGTTCAGATCTCAGCTCTTCATGTAAGAGTCTTGCAGCTATGTAGCCACCACGGGCCATTTCCTGTGGTCTGGAGGGGGTCATGGACATGGTTGCCTAGCCAGCCTGATTGTCTGGCCCTAGGTCAGAGTCCAGCCCCTCGTCGTCCTCTTCCTCTCTCTCCTGAGGTGGACCATCAGTGCCTTCTGGCAATTCTTGACCCCTCCTGATAGCCAGGTTGTGCAGCATGGAGCACACGACCACGAATTTAGCTACTTGCTCAGGGTTGTATTGTAGCTCCCCTCCTGAGTGGTCCAGACATCTGAAGCGCTGTTTAAGCACAGTTATTGTTTTGTGGACCACATTGCGTGTGGCTCTGTGGCTCTGGTTGTATCGCTTCTCGGCTCGGTATGGGTGTCATGCAGGGGTGTCATCAGCCAGGTGGCTAGGCCATATCGGTTATCACCAAACATCCAGGATTGTCCTTGTGGCTGACTCTTAAACGTGTCAGAGACAGCGCTCTCACGCAGGATGTGAGCCTCATCGACGGTGCCCAGACACTTGGCATTCTCTGCCAGTATGATCTGGTTGTGGTCGACAACTAGTTGGACCTTCAGGGAGTGAAATCCTTTTCTGTTACGAAAACGCTCCGGGTCCTGAGAAGGTGGCCGCATGGTGATGTGAGTGCACTGTTTAGCTCCCTGCACCCTGGGGAATTTAGCAATGTGGTAGAATGCTCCAGCCCTGTTAGTCTGAGCCTCCGTGGTCATGGGGAAGCTGATAAAGAGCACCCTTCTCACGTACAGGGCCTCCGTGACCTCTCTAATGCAGCGATGGGTGGCATGGTGAGCTGGAGGGGGAATCTCGACCGCGGAGGCTTGAAAGGAACCGGTTGCATAGAAAGACAGTGCCGCGGTGACCTTGACCTCGACCGACACTGATGTCCTGATGGCAGGCTGCATATGTGGCCTGATGAGCTCACATATTTCATTGATCACCACCTTGTGGAAGCGCAGTCTCCGAAGGCAGGTGTGCTCGGACACATCGAGGTAAGACCTCTTTTCCCTGTACGTGCGGGGTGTGTATGGTCTGGCCCTCCTCCTCATTCTTGCACGTCTTAAATTGGGGACATAATGATGTGCATCACACATTGAGCCATCTGCAGCATCTGTGTATTAATCGATGCAGGCTGAGAAATGGCTGGCCCCGTTGCATTGAAAGTATAATAGCGATTGATCAGAAGCAATAATTTCCTCTCTAAAATACACCGAGAGTAAACCTTCAATAGTCCAAAGTCTGAAAATATGTCTGTTGAGATGGTCACTTCACCTGAGAAGAACTCCAGAGTCAATGCAAACTCCCCCGAAGTTGAAGTAGCCTTTTGAATGAAGCGACCTGCGATTTTAAAAATGGCAGCCACACCGCTGGCTTTAGTTCAGAACAGCTCCACTTTTTCTGGACGTTTTTTTGGGCGAGCGATATTGTGGGCGAGATGTGTGCGAGGTGGTGAAAGTGACGCTGGGCGATCTCCTGGGCGTTAGTTTCGGCAAATGTGCTCTTTACGACAAAAAAAAAAGGGGAAGACGGTATTATTGAATCTCGGAATTAATTCCATGTGTAAAGAATCGCTGGGCGATATTATGGCCGTTGATTTTGCCCATTCTGATGATTCCGCCCAAAACAAGTGGGCGGGCGGTATTATATTTTCCCAGCGTTCCGCACATGGGGAAAGTAACACTCAGCAATAAGGTTCCAAAAAATGCCCGTCAGTTTCCATTTTGTGGCTAAATGGGCGATATATAGGTGTTATACATCATTGGATGTTAAGCAGGCAAAAAATGAGGAAACTCTAGCGCGTGGACTTATTTTGCCATAATTACAAATCAAGTTTAACCACTTGTTTTCTGTTTCGAAGAGGATACCTTCGCTCTCGAACAGAACCTTCCAAACATGGTGTCGAATTTAAACTCATTCGAGGCTGATCCTGAGGAAAGTTTTCCTGCAAGGGATGCCCTTGATTTCCATTTGAACTCTCTCTCTTTTACTCCACCTCTATCAAAGTAACTGCATGCAAAACTCTTGGTCAAGCACATTCCCAGTTGCTGGTCATGGAGGTCTCCTAATAATATGGATCTGAATTTATTTGGTATAACCAATCTTGCACCCCACATGATACAATCGTTATCGACTGATAATTCATTCCTATGAATGAAGAATGGATGAATATTCTGTTACCTGGTTTTGCCAGCCATTTGCAATATAATCATTCACCTTTGACATCACTGGGTCACGTTTGGTTGCTCTACCTATCTCTTCAGCTGTGACTGGCAGTTCATCGATGTATGAAAAATAGAACACTTCTTCCCTATCAGGTGTAACTTGTGATGGGGAAGGCAATCTAGACATAGCATCAGCATTACTGTGATCAGCTGATCGTCTGTATTCAATATCATATGACATCAGTCATTGAAGGTTGGCATGCAGGTGCAGCAGGCGGTTAAGAAAGCAAATGGCATGTTGGCCTTCATAGCGAGGGGATTTGAGTACAGGGGCAGGGAGGTGTTGCTACAGTTGTACAGGGCATTGGTAAGGCCACACCTGGAGTATTGTGTACAGTTTTGGTCTCCTAACCTGAGGAAGGACATTCTTGCTATTGAGGGAGTGCAGCGAAGGTTCACCAGACTGATTCCCGGGATGGCGGGACTGACCTATCAAGAAAGATTGGATCAACTGGGCTTGTATTCACTGGAGTTCAGAAGAATGAGAGGGGACCTCATAGAAACATTTAAAATTCTGACGGGGTTAGACAGGTTAGATGCAGGAAGAATGTTCCCAATGTTGGGGAAGTCCAGAACCAGAGGTCACAGTCTAAGGATAAGGGGTAAGCCATTTAGGACCGAGATGCGGAGGAACTTCTTCACCCAGAGAGTGGTGAACCTGTGGAATTCTCTACCACAGAAAGTTGTTGAGGCCAATTCACTAAATATATTCAAAAAGGAGTTAGATGAGGTCCTTACTACTAGGGGAATCAAGGGGTATGGCGAGAAAGCAGGAATACGGTACTGAAGTTGAATGTTCAGCCATGAACTCATTGAATGGCGGTGCAGGCTAGAAGGGCCAAATGGCCTACTCCTGCACCTATTTTCTATGTTTCTATGTTTCTATATGCTGACAGAATCAAAGCCCATCTCTGCATTCGGGCTGCAGCTAATGTTGGAACTGGGGACTTTGGATGGAGGATTGCTGTCAGGGGCTTATGGTCCATATTGATGGTAAACTTACGACCATACAAGTATTTGTGGAACTTCTTGACCCCAAAAAGTAATGCCAAAGCTTCCCTTTCGATTTGCGCATAATTACACTCACCGGCACTGAGAGTGCGTGAAGCAAAAGCAATTGGTCTCTCCTCCCCACTATGTAGTACATGAGAGATCACTGCCCCAACTCCATATGGAGAGGCATCACATGCTAGCTTGATCTCCTTAGATATGTCATAGTGAACTAACATGGTGCTCTCTACCAATTTGCTTTTACACTCCTTGAATGTTGTATCGCATTCTTCTGACCACTTCCAATGGACCTGTTTTTTCAATAGTTCATTCAGTGGATGTAATACTGTAGCCAAATTTGGTAGGAACTTCCAATAATAGTTCAAAAGATCTAAAAATGATCGAAGTTCAGTGACATTCTTGGGAGTGGGTGCATTTCTGATTGTATCCAGCTTTCCCTTGATTGGATGTAAACCATCTTTGTCGACTCTGTACCCTAAGTACTCCACTAAGTTTTTAAATAACTCACACTTGCGAGCAGACACTCGTACTCTGTGCTTCTCTAGCGTTTGAAGATTTCATTCAATATGTTATTATGAATTTACCTATTTGGTGCTGAAATTAGTATGTCATCTAAATAACATTCAATCCCTTCAATACCTTGCAAAATCTGGTTCATCACCCTTTCCTTGCAATATGGCAGGGGCGGAAAGACACTCCAAATGGTAGCCTATTAAATTGAGATAGGCCTAATGAATATTTATAGTAAAGCATGACTTGGACTCCTCATTTAGTTCAAGTTGTAAGTAGGCATTTGTAAGATCCAACTTTGAGACGATCTGACCACCTGTCAGTGTTGTGAACAAATCTTCTACATTTAGCAATGTATTGGGAACATTACCTTCTAGAACCTGGTTTATGGTTACTTTATAATCACCACACAATCTTACCTTACCATCGGACTTAGGTACAACAACAATGGGTGTAGCCCAATTACATAAATCTATCTTAGAAATAATATTCTCAGTCTCTAGTCTTTTGAGTTCTTGCTCAATTTTCTCCTTGAGTGCATATGGTACGGGATGTGGCTTGCAGTAAACCAGTCTAGCGTCCTTCTGTATCCTGACACTCGCTTTGAAGCCTTGGATCGGACTGCCTGTTCTGCAGAACACCTTCGGATACTTCTTGATGACATCATCCTTTGATGTAAATCTTGTTTTAACACGAAAAATCTCACTCCAATCCAGCTTCAGTGATCCCAACCAATTTCTTCCTAGTAGAGCAGGCTTGTCTCCTGCCACTACTAAGAGAGGCAAGCTCTGAAATTGATCCTTGTATTTCACTGGTACGGTGATACGACCTACCACAGGAATGTTCTCTCCCAAGTAGCCTCACAGCTCTATCTTGGATTTCTCCAATGGGAAATCACGCTATTTGTCGAGGTATAGCGACTCTGGTACTACACTCACGGATGAATCAGTGTCGATTTCCATGGGTATCTTGGTTCCTGCAACATCTATGTGGATGATGATAATTTTCGAATCGCTGTTAGATACCCTCGTGCTCCTGATGATGTATAGCTCCACAACCTCCTCGGCCTGTTGTTTTTCTTCCATACTATGTAGTCTATGGGGATTTCTACTTATAGCTTTGAAAGCTGGTTTACCCTTCAGTCAGCATGCCTTCGCAAGATGCCCAGTTTTCCTGCAGATGAAACACTTTGCCTTCACATATAGACAACTTTGAGCAATGTGTTGTCCCAGGCACCGATAGCAGGACTTCAATACTCTGTTATCATTGCCAGTTGCTGAGACCTTGGGGCCCAACTGCCTTTTACTTTTAACCTGCGATTCACCTCGGTTGTCCGACGACTGGAAATAGTATGAAATTGTCGGGAATATTGGTCGGCCATGTCCATTGACATAGCTGTCTGAAAGCTAAATCAAAAGTCAAGTTAGGAGTTGTCAATAACTTTCTTCTGATCGCATCATTTTTCATCCCACAAACAAAGCGGTCACACAATGCTCGGTCCTGAAAGTTTCCGAAATTACAGGAATAGATAGCTTTTTTAATGCTACAATATACTCACTGATACTTTCGTTGGTTAACTGATCTCGTATTCCGAAACAATAACTTTCAGCAATTTCCAGGGGCTCAGGACTGTAGTGCTGTTCTCTGCTTAAGAGTTGTGTCCTTTGGCTTGACAGGCACAAGCACATTTTTCAGGGTTTCATACATCTCGGGCCCTGCTTCAGTTAAGAAATTAGCCCACTGTCTTTCTAACACCAACCGGTTATGGTTTTCATCTTTGGGGACTTCAATGATATTATTTGTGGTGAAAAACATTCCTAGCCGCTCCACATACACTCCAAAACTTTCATGGTCGCATTGAAACTCCCCCAAATGCCCTATTATTCTCATAGGCACGACCATCTGGACTCTGGCAGTTCAAACAAGTATGCTTGTAATTTTCCTTGGATTTGTAGCTGTTAATCAAAACAGAGAAGCTCTCAAAGTCTCTCTGTCAGTTAGCTGAATCCTCCATCAACAAAAATTGCAGCTTTTTTTTCCTGATTATCCCATTCTCATTGCCATTGTTATATCTTCAGTACAACTCACAAACACACACAACCGTAAGACATTAAAACACTCTGGAACTCTAGTCAGATGACCTGTTCTCTCTTTATTTGTACACTGAACTGGCTGCAGTTCCACAGGAGTCCATCAGATGAAGCTATATATAGTACACAATTTTACGCTGATATTTTTCCTATTTGGCTCATAAGGGGTTTTAGTTAAATTTATATTATGCTGTTGACACAAGTTTCAATTCAGCTGACAAAAGATTAACTCTCTGACGTATACAAGGGAGCTGAAATTCAGGGTCTCAAAGAGACCCGTTAATGCTCGTTTGCGGCGGCCATTCCTAAAAATCGAATGGCCGCTGCTTTGGGGTCAACAGGTCAGGGATTTTTCGACCTGGAGCTCATCCCGCCCAAGTAGATGCACCATCATCATCATAGGCAGTCCCTCGGAATCGAGGAAGACTTGCTTCCATTCTAAAAATGTGTCCTCAGGTGGCTGATGCACCGCCAAATTAAATGAATATAAAGATACTTACCAGCCATTTTCAGCTTGATTCATCAATTCTTCGCTATGCGGGGCCCCCGGCAAGTTTTTCTGCCGGTGCACCCTCTGAAGACTGTGTGCGTCTGGCAGCATGGCCGCCCTTAAGGGGCCCACTACCACGGCCACAGTGCAAACATTTTTGCCAGCCGACTTGCTGACCGGCAAAATACTGCCCCCGGGTTCGGCCAGGCCACCAATCGACAGCCTGGCACCCCCTCTTGGATGCCAGGCTGCTGGCCAGTCCAAAACCCTCTCTGGTGGCCCAGTGGCCAATATTAAAAAATGCTCGCATTTCTCCCCTTTAATGGAGAGGTGAGAGCGTTGAGACGCGCACACGCTGTGACATCACCACGTTGATTGACAACGGTGGACGGCCCAACCGACCCATTTTCAGCCAGTCAGCCTGGCCTTCAATCTAAGGCCCACCCCCATTATGATCCATTTCCTTTTGAAAAAAATTCTAAGTCCTGAAAGTGGATCTACTCACCGTACCAAGAGTTTCAGCCGTGAGTACAGGCTGAACCTTGTCCGGGACTCCCTTATTCAGCACCACCGTTCGTCCGGCACCATTCCCAGCCACCGGGTGGCTCATGCGCAGAATGCGACCCTTCAAAATCCTTCCTTCCCCTGTCTCAGAACATACATGAGAAGAAAATTGGTACAGGGTACTCACCAATATAATCTTTCTCCTCGATGTCAGGGTCATTGGCAGCCTCCTCCTCCTCGTCCGGCTGGAACTCCTGCAGCCACAATCCTCGTGCCTGCCGCCCCTCGGCTCAGCGCTCCCTCCAGGGGGTCGAGCCGCTGGGCCACTCTGTCTCTTCGGGGCCCACTCGGGCCACCGACCTCCTCGCACCCCCCCCCCCCCCTGACCTCAGGCCACCTCCTTCCCACCGCCCCAGCCCCTGGCCGATGACCTCACTCATCCGGCAAAATCTCTCATTCGGCACAGGCCGGGTCCCGATGGTGTTGGATAATGGAGGTTCAACCTGTACCAGTTAAAAAATCATAGGTGTGCCAGCTTTCTGCCCCAAGGTGGTTTGGGTCAAAATCCTGGAACTCCCTACCTAACAGTACAGTGGGAGTACAGTCACCTCACGGACTGCAGTAATTCAAGAAGACGACTCCCAAGGACAATTAAGGATCGGCAATAAATGGTGGCCTTGCCAGCAATCCCATGAACGAATAAAAAAAATGTTGATTTAAACAATTCGGTGAAGGACTAAATTAGAAAGCAATCAAATTGTATGCATTTTGCATGTCACATTCATTTTGAGAGCATGGGAAGCTATTGAGCACATCCAAGAATATTTAGCTCTCAGGCGTTAAAATGGATTTTCTTTCAATAGGCAGGGGAGCTTTACTAAACAGCTAATGTGGTTAGTGTGAGCTCCCAGAGACAACATGGGTTAAAATTTCCATGGAGGCGCTCCCTGTCATGTTTGTAACCTTCACATAACTGTGACCTTTATGTAACAACACTGTACACTGTATACACTTGAGTAATGCACACCTTGACCACGGGGGGTGAACTTGTGGGAGACACTCCTCACTTGGTCATCCAGGTATATAAAGGGAGGTCCCACGCAGGGTCATCACTTCTTGGTCCTGGGAATAAAGGGTTCAGGTCACGTAGTGACCTTGTCTGCAATACATGCCTCGTGTGATTCTATAGTAAGGTGTAAGGACACCACACTCCCGATGTAACTTTAGAAGATTGGTGTAAATGGTTATTTCTCCAAATTTATGCTGGGCTATCAGGAGAAACGCCACAGAAATTCTATCAGCCAGGTTGCTGTGAACTCCCACATCAAGGGCAGGGATTTCTTATTTCAAGTGGTAACTTTGACTTGCAGCAGCACAAATCTATCCTCGGCTGGCAGAGCTGAGGGTAAAGTTAGAAGCCAGCCTTTGCCCCTGTGTCTCTGGGTTGTGAATCTTTGGAATTCACGACCCCAGAGAGCTGTGGATGCTCAGTCATTGAGTATATTCAAGACAGAGGTCAATACATTTTTGGGATCAAAGGGAATTAAGGGATATGGGAATAGTGCGGAAAGGTGGAGTTGAGGTACAAGATCAGCCATGATTTGTTGAATAGCAGAGCAGGCTCGAAGGGCCAAATGGCCTACTCCAGCTCCTGGTTCTCATGTTCTAATCTTCTTATGTTCTCTCTCTGGAGATGTAATTGTTGAGAGTTTGAGTGTGGAAGAGAGAGAGACATTACTCTCTAGTCAGTGAGGGAGGTAACACACACCAGCTGCAAGGAAAAAGAGTAGTGCTAATTAATTCAGTGACCGTTAACCTCTGAGTGAGTTTAGTCCATAGTGGAGGAAGAGTCACATATTTTATTGTTTTGGTATGAGGAGTTATAGCAAATAGATGACTATCACAGTGAAAACTGTATTCTGCTTATTCATATATTACATGTAAAATAAACCAGTTTCTTGAAAATCGGCATCATCTAACTAGAATGCTTTTCAGTCTGCTTCTTAAAAGATAAGAGTGTGTAGGTGTTGGCCCATGCAAGGCCATAGCATCCATTACACACAACAAGAGGTCTATTGTTGCAATCCTGAGGTCATACTATTATTTAACTGGATCTTGGGCAGTAAAGGTGGTCTCCAAATCATGGGGGATACAGGGCCTGCTTATGGAAGTGACTGGAAATACTGATCCAGAGACTATCTACTATAGACCCATGAAATGTGTAACAGCATTTTATTATATTTGCATTAGAGGGCTCTACCTTTCATCCTTCTTTCTCCATTGACATCCGTGATCTTGCTATTTCTGCTGATCTGAAATGGAAATCCCACTCTATTATGGTCAGTATGTCTCTGAATTTTCATCTTTTGTTCCTTTTAAGCTGCAAATATGCGACATTATGTATTCCTCCTCCTTACATCCTTTCTGTGCCAAAATCAAGTTTCAGTTTTTGGAGAAGTGTTTCCCAGAATCTTTACAACATGAATTCCTTTCATCCTTTAGTTCCTTCCAATTGAACAAAGGAAGACACGAATAACCTCCCGAAAATACTAGGGGTCCAAGGGTCTAGTGAGAAGGGGGAGCTGAGGGGAATCCTTATTAGTCAGGAAATGATGTTAGGGAAATTGAAGGGATTGAAGGCCAATAAATTACCAGGGCCTGATAGTCTGCATCCCAGAGTACTTAAGGAAGTGGCCCTAGAAATAGTAGATGCGTTGGTGATCATTTTCCAACATTCCATGGACTCTGGATCAGTTCCTATGGATTGGAGGGTGGCTAATGTAACCCCACTGTTTAAAAAAGGAGGGAGAGAAAACAGGGAATTATAGACCGGTTAGCCTGACATCGGTGGTGGGGAAAATGCTGGAATCAATTATTAAAGATGCAATAGCAGCGCATTTGGAAAGCAGCGACAGGATCGGTCCAAGTCAGCATGGATTTATGAAAGGGAAATCATGCTTGACAAATCTTCTAGAATTTTTTGAGGATGCAACTAGTAGAGTGGATAAGGGAGAACCAGTAGCTGTGGTGTATTTGGACTTTCAAAAGGCTTTTGACAAGATCCCACACAAGAGATTAGTGTGCAAAATTAAGGCACATGGTATTGGGGGTAATGTATTGACGTGGATAGAGAAATGGTTGGCAGACTGGAAGCAAACAGTGGGAATAAATGGGTCCTTTTCAGAATGGCAGGCAGTACTAGTGGGGTGCCGCAGGGTTCAGTGCTGGGACCCCAGCTATTTACAATATACATTAATGATTTAGATGAAGGAATTGAATGTAATATCTCCAAGTTTGCAGATGACACTAAGCTGGGTGGCAGTGCGAGCTGCGAGGAGGATGCTAAGAGGCTGCAGGGGGACTTGGACAGATTAGGTGAATGGGCAAATGCATGGCAGATGCAGTATAATGTGGATAAATGTGAGGTTATCCACTTTGGTGGCAAAAACAGGGAGGCAGATTATTATCTGAATGGTGACAGATTAGTAAAAGGGGAGGTGCAACGGGACCTGGGTGTCATGGTACATCAGTCATTAAAGGTAGGCATGCAGGTACAGCAGGCAGTAAAGAAAACAAATGGTATGCTGGCCTTCATAGCGAGGGGATTTGAGTATAGGAGCAGGGAGGTCTTACTGCAGTTGTACAGGGCCTTGGTGAGACCACACCTTGACTATTGTGTGCAGTTTTGGTCTCCTAAGCTGAGGAAGGACGTGCTTGCTATTGAGGGAGTGCAGCGAAGGTTCACCAGACTGATTCCCAGGATGGCAGGATTGACATATGAGGAAAGACTGGATCAGCTAGGCTTATACTCACTGGAATTTAGAAGAATGAGAGGGGATCTCATAGAAACGTATAAAATTCTGACGGGACTGGACAGGTTAGATGCAGGAAGAATATTCCCAATGTTGGGGAAGTCCAGAACCAGGGGACACAGTCTAAGGATAAGGGGTAAGCCATTTAGGACTGAGATGAGGAGAAACTTTTTCACTCAGAGAGTTGTGAACCTGTGGAATTCCCGGCCACAGAAAGTTGTTGAGTCCAGTTCGTTGGATATATTCAAAAGGGAGTTAGATGTGGCCCTTACGGCTAAAGGGATCAGGAAATATGGAGAGAAGGCTGGGGTGGGGCACTGAAGTTGATTGATCAGCCATGATCATATTGAATGGTGGTGCAGGCTCGAAGGGCCGAATGGCCTCCTCCTGCACCTATTTTCTATGTTTCTTCCCTCCTATAATGCTGGTAGCTTGATATCAACTAACCATCACATCCTAATTTGCCTCACCTTCTGAGAAAATGAGCTATCAACTAAATTTACTGTTCACTAATACCAATATTAAATTCAGTTCAACATTCCCATCATCAGGTAAACAATAATTTTAAATGTTTGAACTCTGATGTTGGGAACGCTGGTAATAATAGTCAAAGTCCCATTCCTTTCTGGCCTGGAGAGGGTGTTTGGCATTTCAGAAACACAAAAAAGTACTTAGGCTGCTAATCATCAGCCCTAACTTTTTGCGACGAGTTTGTTAGGCAATTAATATGCAAATGCATCAACTTCATGAAACTGCAGTAGTTAGTGTCTCAGCTTCAGTATTTCTTGTCACTTCCATAAGCAGACCCTGTATCCCCAATAATTTGGAGACTTTGGGGCCTAAAATCTAGTTAAATAATCATGTGACCTTGGGATTGTAACAATGGAGTGTTGATAAGTTTTGTAAGATTACTTCAACATAGGACAAGTTAGGGATTCTAATTTACTGTAGAAGGGGAACAAAAGTCATTAAAATAATTTATTGAATACTTAAAATGATCCAAAGAAGAGAAATGAGATTTAGAGTTGAGTTCAAGACAGACTCTCTGAACTGAACCTATTGTTAGTGGTTGAGAGGGGACAAGAGCCAGGTCTTTAAAATGCTTAGAATACATAATGTGAGTGGGGAAACTGTGGAGCATAAGCAAGGACCATACAACACCGATATAAAGAGTAATTTTTCTGCAGAAATTGAAACATATCTAGGGCTAAACATTGGATTGCCCCCGAAAACAGGTGCAGGGATCCTAATGCGTGATTAACCCGCGTCCATCGAAATTAATGCAGGCAGCATAATGTTGTCTGCTAATTATAATGACAGTGGCATGCAGGATAGTGCTAAACGCGCTGATATGTGGCTGCACGGTCAACAGGGAACCCAAGTTTGTGTGAAGCTAGCACCAATTAAAGCTCGGCTGCAGTTCTTAAAGCCGGCCTCCGGGGAGATGCATTCTGGTTGCAGCAAGTATTCTAAGTTGTTGTAGAGGAGAGTGTGACCTATAGGAAGAGTGAAGATGGTGCAACACGGCAGAGAGAGAGTTCCTAGTTTTTCTGATGCAGCACTAGCAGCCCTGGTACAGGAGGTGAACAGGAGGAGAGATGCCCTGTATCCACAGGAGGCAAGGAGGCCCTCCAGACAGATGCTGAGAAGGGAATGGGAACAGATAGCCATTGCTGTCAGTGTAGCCCCGAGGATCTAGATGCAGTGCACTAAGAAGCTTAATGACCTCACATGGGTGGTCAAGGTCAGTGAATTCATCTTCAAATGCCATATCCCACCAACTGCACCACTCGCCTCAGACACTGCTCAATTCACCACACCCCCATTACTCACCTACCAACAATCCCTATCAATCACGACTCATACCTCAAATTCATATGCTCCATCTCACCCTCACAAACTTACCACTGCTGCAAGCCACATACCCACATTTCACAGCTTGCACACACTGCCAGCTATTCAACCATGACAGTCATGTCAGCCAAACACACTCACTGACACACTTCCCTCTCTCTTGCAGGATAAGGTGGCACACAATCATAGACAGCGGCAGCTAACTGGAGGGGAACAAATTCTGACACCGCTTGAGGAAACGGTGCTTACCATAATTAGAGTGGCTGTGACTGAGGCCATGGCCAGCGGCGGTGCTGAAACCATTGAAGATGATGGTATGCTCATACCGAATCCTCCTTCACACATCCTACACACCCTCATCCCACAATCTCTTCTGACTTACCAGCCGCACATGGTGTAAGCATGCACCTCTTGCTTCCCCCTCCCACCGTTTCCCTCACCACAAGCTTGTCGTGGTGCCATTCTCATTTCAGAGACCTAGGGTCCAAGTTTCAGATCCCCGGCAGAACGGCGCACCTCGGAGAGGCCCGCCTTATTTCTAGATCTGAAAAAGCAGCAACTACTCCCCTCGCGATTCTCCGATGTCTGTCGGCCCGTTTGCAGCTCAGCGCAGCGCAGCAGCAGCTGCTGGGGGCGGAGCTACAGCCCTGCACCAAAAACATTGCCTGCAGCTGTGCGCATGCACAGTGGAGGCTGTGCGCATGCGCAGTGGCTCCTGGCCCTCCCAGCGCGTCCTGTCTCCGGCCGATGACCCTATCCCTGGCTGAGGGAAGAGGACAATGATGATTACACTTGCAGCCACCAGCTCAGATAAGGGCACTGCGCAGACTTAGAGATTGCTGCCATCATGGCAGGGTTTACCAGTGTGGAAAGGGGTTTGGAGCGTGTCACAGCAGTCCAGCAGATGACTGGGATTGCTAAAGCGCCCTCCAGGGAAGTGTCAAAGACTCCATGGAGGACGAACCTGCTGTTCTCTCTCAGGATGACAGCATTCATCCTCCCACCCCTGCCACTCCACCAGTGCCCTTGCTGTTGCCTGTCAGCCAGCCAGCCCAGACTTGTGCGCCCACGGTGAGATGATGCAGTCCAAAGCCAGGCTTACTAGGCCCAGAGTGGCTTGAGGTCATCCTGCAAGGCCATCTGCAGTTGCCCCACTGAAAGTCAGCTGCCTTCCACCAGCCATGCTGCAGCCATTGAGATAGCACTGTGTCGGAGCACTAGGACAGGCAAATACACACTGAAGACACACACTAAGAGAATTCACAAGGGTGATTAGTTGACTTTTGAATGAAATATTACTTTTGTTTGTTTCATAAAATTAGTTTGGAATGTTTGTTTTGTGGTGGCTTTTATTGTAGCATTGTGGACAAGAGGACGCTGTGATGGTCAATGACAGAGGGAAAGTAAGGTGTGGGACTGTTGTTGAATGTGGAGTTGGGGTTGCGTTCACTGGTACCATAGTTGGATGAGGCGATCACGGACAGCAAAGCAGAAAGGGGTTGTCTGGGATGCCTCCTACCTTCCGCTTCCTCCTCCTCTACCTCCTCCTCCTCAGCTAGTCGGAGTATGCCTGGTGACAAGGGCTGTGCCCTCTTCATGGCGAGGTTGTGGTGCATGCAGCAGACCACGACGAATCTTGAGACGCGCTCTGATGAGTACCACAGGGCTTTTCCAGAATGGTCCAGGCAGCAGAAGCATTGTTTAAGTACGCCAATGGTCTGCTCTATCAGATTCCATGTAGCAGAATAGCTTTTGCTATATACATAGAAACATAGAAAATAGGTGCAGGAGCGGGCCATTCGGCTCTTCTAGCCCGCACCGCCATTCAATGAGTTCATGGCTGAACATGCAACTTCAGTACCCCTTTCCTGCTTTCTCGCCATACCCCTTGATCCCCCGAGTAGTAAGGACTACATCTAACTCCTTTTTGAATATATTTAGTGAATTGGCCTCAACAACTTTCTGTGGTAGAGAATTCCACAGGTTCACCACTCTCTGGGTGAAGAAGTTTCTCCTCATCTCGGTCCTAAATGGCTTACCCCTTATCCTTAGACTGTGTCCCCTGGTTCTGGACTTCCCCAACATTGGGAACATTCTTCCTGCATCTAACCTGTCTAAACCCGTCAGAATTTTAAACGTTTCTATGAGATCCCCTCTCATTCTTCTGAACTCCAGTGAATACAAGCCCAATTGAATCAGTCTTTCTTGATATGTCAGTCCCGCCATCCCGGGAATCAGTCTGGTGAACCTTCGCTGCACTCCCTCAATAGCAAGAATGTCCTTCCTCAAGTTAGGAGGCCAAAACTGTACACAATACTCCAGGTGCGGCCTCACCAAGGCCCTGTACAACTGTAGCAACACCTCCCTGCTCCTGTACTCAAATCCCCTCGCTATGAAGGCCAACATGCCATTTGCTTTCTTAACCGCCTGCTGTACCTGCATGCTAACCTTCAATGACTGATGTACCATGACACCCAGGTCTCGTTGCACCTCCCCTTTTCCTAATCTGTTACCATTCAGATAATAGTCTGTCTCTCTGTTTTTACCACCAAAGTGGATAACCTCACATTTATCCACATTATACTTCATCCGCCATGCATTTGCCCACTCACCTAACCTATCCAAGTCACTCTGCAGCCTCATAGCATCCTCCTCGCAGCTCACACTGCCACCCAACTTAGTGTCATCTGCAAATTTGGAGATACTACATTTAATCCCCTTGTCTAAATCATTACATATTGTCACATGTGCGTGGGTTGTGCAGCAGAGTCATGAGCCAGGTGGTCAGCAGATAGCCTTTGTCGCCCAGCAGCCATCCTTTGCTTTGTCATGGTTTGTCGTGGTGGCTCAAATGCTGATGGTACAGCGGACTGCCACAGAATGAAGGCATCATGGCTGCTGCCAGGATACTGAGCATCAGCTGGCATGATGTGTGACCATACTCAGCGCACCAACTGGACTTTGAGGGAATGGAATCCCTTCCGGTTATGTTACATTTTCAAATTGAGATGTGGCACCCACAAAGCGATGTGTATTTGGTCAATGGCACCCTGCGCTATGGGGAAGCCTACTGTCCTGGTGAAGCTGCATGCTTCTCTCTGGCAAGGGCGAATGAAATGTGTTCAGCTCTCCTTGCATACAGAGCCTCATTTACCTCCTTTATACTGGAGCGGACGGTGAACTGGGAGATGTTACAGATGTTGTCTGCTCCAGCCTGGAAGCAGCCCAAAGTGAAGAAGTTCAAGGCCACAGTCACCCATACAGCCACTGGCAATGCTGTCCTTGCTCAGGACAGAGGCTGCAGGTCTGCCTGCAGCAGGTGGCAGATTTCAGCCAGCAGCTCCTTAGTAAAATGGAGACGTTGCATTCACAGTCCCTTGCTGAGGTTGAGGTAGGAGAATTGCTCCCTGAAGACTCTGGGTGGATATTGCCTCCTGTTGAGAGCCTTCTCCCCCTCCTCCTCCTACCTCTTCTAGTAGGTTGTCCTGCTCTATGTCCCCTCTGCTCATTCTCCCTATCATGCTGCAGGCCAAGCGGCATACAAACTGCTGTATCCATGTCTGGGAGTTAATGGCCTGAGCAGACCCCTTGCAAGTCAGTACAAAGTCCTTGCGTACGTGTCACATCACTCCTTGTAGACTTTCGGCAACTTTAAAGAAGTCTAGAAAACACCAAACACTTCTACTAATTGAGCAACAGCTAGTAGCAATTAATCAACAATTAACCTGTAAGTAGGTGATGATCCCTTTAAATAGCACTGATGTGGGGTCCTTCCTGCTGCTGAATGCATGTTCAGCTGTGTGAGGTTAAGAGAGGGCATTAGCTCCAGCGTTGAGGTCGAAAATGGCAGTGCTAGTGTCAAATCAGCATTACACATTGATTGACATCACCATCTGCCTACTCTACATACTTACGGTGCACAATCCCAGTGTTGAAGTTAACTCCCTCACCAAAATGGCGTCTGGCGCAGCCCACACCAGAAACTTGCGTGCTCCTCAGATTACATTTTTAAGCCGTAGGGCCACAAAGAACGGGTGTTACGCAACTGAATTTTTAGCCCAAAATAGATTCTCAGCAAACATGCATGGTGCTGGAACTTGGTTGAATAGATATCTAATTGAGGGTTAATGGGATAACAGATAATAAAATCGTGCATGCAATTTGACAGCTGCTTTGCTACTTGGACCAGGAAATTGGCTCAGAATATGCTGCCAAAATAAAAGCAAATTTAATATGCTTGCCATTATTAATGTGTAAATAGTCCAGCAAGTTGTGATGTGGAAGAGTTACCCTGTGAATCAGCACCAGTTCCTGGATGATTTGCGCCATTAACCTCACTAAAACAGCAGCTCGCCCTCAACCGCCCCACGAGTTTCATGAAGTTGCTGCATTTGAGCATTAATTACCCATTAAACTCACTTCAGAAAGTTAGGGTGATAAGTAACAGCGTTAGTACCTTTTTAATGAGATTTATGTTCATGCAATGTCATTCAACCTCTCCAGCCCAGAAAGGGAACAATTTAAACTGGGGAATCTCATTCCAACAGGTAGTAAATAATTGTTAGTGATTTTAAAAATGGAATATTTTATATTTTTTTCTTAATTTACCTTTCTATCTCTTTTCCCTCTCTCTTAATCTAATCTTTATTTCTCTTTCTGCACCTGATCTTACTCTAATTCACCCACTTTGTCCTTTGCTCCTGTTTCTCAATCATTAAGTTAAGGGGATAGTTTGTTGGTGCTGTCGTTCACTAAGGTACCAAATGAACCGCTGACCTCCCCACACTGTTATCAGCTCGCACTTCCAGCAATTTACATAGCAAAAACATTTCAAGCTGAAGGGTAAGGGAAAAAGTCAAACAAATTGGCAAGCTGCTAGATGCCCTGATCCAGCAAATTCTGCTTCATTGTCTTTTGTGGAATCCAACTGGCCAGAATTAAATGACATGGGTGTGGAGGGAATTCACCAGCTGGATTACCTTTGGTGATTGGGGTGTTTTTATTCAAAACTTCCCCTGAGGAGATGAAATGGTTGGGGCAGAATACACAAAGCAGTAGATTGTACATGTCCTGTGGAAGGAGTGCTCTTACTGACCCAAATGACTTTTTTCTTAACTCTGTACTTAGCTTTTTAGAATGACTTGGAAGTCACTAAAATATTAAAACTTTATTACTTCTACTTGCATGCCTGTCAGCTTGAACTTCTCATGAAGTATTGCATAAGCTGAGTTTGTCATAAATACATTGCATTTGCATAGTTTCTTCTGTTCCAACATGATTACAACTCTTTTGGGGGACAAAATAAACAGTTAGATCAAGTGCCCCCCTCAACATAATTACAATCTAGAAGACGTAAGTAGAGATTCTCTTCAATTAAATTATATTCAAATTAAAATATTTTGAGATCACATGACCTGACTCAAGTAATGTGACTACAGTCGGACCTGTTTCTCCAGTGTGCAGGGCCCCGCCAATTTGTATTAGACTTGTTTGAACCTGTTTCTTTATCATACTCTTACAATTCAGTTTAAATTAATTTTCCAGATTCATCTCTTCTTTCAAGTCTAAAAAACCCCAACTTACCCCAGTCTCCCTCATACATTTCATCATCTATTATTCTGCCTACTTGCATATTGCCCAACTTATTCTGTAGTTTTTAAGCTGCCTCCTCTGATTCCACTGTTCCTCCTAGTTTAGTATCATATGCAAATTTCACCAAGCACAGAATTATACAAGGTAATGGGGAGAGAGCAAGTCTGTGGGATTCATTTTATTTAAATATAGTAGGGGAATGAACAGTATTCAGTATAAAACAATGAACCATATATTTCTATATCATTCTCAATACATAAATTAATAAATATGGCACTCACTTATCCTCTAAAAATAGATGTTAAACAGAAGTTTACTTTCTGTGACTTCAGTCAGACTTAGCCTCTCTTGAGGTGGCACAAAACATCTTTGGCTCGTGGTTGCAAGACTGAAAAATTGGCTCCGATATTAACTCTGAGAAGCACTGGGGGGTGGAGTCCGATATTACATGGGAAACCGGAAGTAAGTTCAACGCATCCATCTGTGGCTTTTTAAACGCAGCTACCTCAATATTATTTTACTTGCGGGTTTGCCGTTGATTGCGCCACATGCGGGCACCTTGACGATCCACATAAAATTTGCAGGGGCTTGGAGTTGCGAGCAAAAGACAAAGAAAGCTCAGTATGCATTCAGGATGATCAAAGGCTGCACCCCGTGTAGTGACGCCTCGCTTGATGTGCTGCTGGGGGCTGTGAGGAGGTGGAGAGAGATACCCTTCCCCCAGCAACAGGAGGCTGAAGCCTACTGCTGACACAAGGATTCGCTGCAGGAAGCACTTTAATGACCTAATCAAGTCAGGAAAGGTGCGTCGAGTTGCGCATTCACCGACATCACACCGCCTCGTCTCTGTGTGCTTTGTTAAGCCGACTCCATCGCATCATTCCTCACATCCACTTACATTACACACACCCATCCTGCTCTTTCTCAAATCCTCAAATCCCCATCTATCCATCCACCACTGTCACTCACCCTCACTCTTATGCAACTTATGCCACTCCTTGATAGTCACCTGTACCAAATTCATTGCATCCATTAGGTGAACACATGCCATTACGGTCACTCATAGGTCGTTTCCTACCCCCATTGCAGGAGAAGAGAGCACAGAACACAAGGGAGAGAACAATTATCGTAGCTTACAACGGCAGAGGACAAAGCGCTTCGATGAGGCAGATAGTGGGGTTTATACCCGGTGACTCACACTTCACAAGTGAGCAAGAGCAGACGGTGGTGGACGGGGCAGCTGTGGAGAGTCCGTGTCAGAGCGTGCAGGCCTCTCCAACCTCTGCTCAGATGGACGCAGATGCTGTGTCCTGAGGCCTGTCAATGCGAGGAGTATTCGGAACCCAGGAGAGGGCTCTGAGCTAGTTAGAGTGGGTGAGAGCTCAGATGAACAGGACCCCAACAAAGAATGCAAAAGGCAGGAGGCAACAGAGCAGAGTAGCACTGGGGTAAGTGTAAACCACAAAGTGATAGGAAGGGACGATATGTATGAATATAAGAGGGCTACAGGAGGGGTCAAAACTAAAAATCATGGTTTAAAAACTAGTATTAAAACACTCTACCTAAATGCACGCAGCATTCAAAATAAAATAAATGAGTTGACAGCACAAATCATTACAAATGGGTATGATTTGGTGGCCATTACAGAAACGTGGTTGCAGGGTGGCCAAGACTGAGAATTAAACATACAGGGGATCTGATCATTCAGAAGGATAGACAAGAAGGGAAAGGAGGTGGGGTAGCTCTGTTAATAAAGGATGATATCAGGGCAGTTGTGAGAGATGATATTGGCTCCAATGAACAAAATGTTGAATCACTGTGGGTGGAGATTAGAGATAGTAAGGGGAAAAAGTCACTGGCGGGATTTTAACCTACATATCGATTGGTCAAATCAAATCGCACGGGATAGCCTGGAGGAGGAATTCATAGAATGCATACGAGATTGTTTCTTAGAACAGTATGTTACAGAACCTACAAGGGAGCAAGCTATCTTAGATCTGGTCCTGTGTAATGAGTCAGGAATAATAAACGATCTCATTTCAAAAGATCCTCTCGGAATGAGTGATCACAGAATGGTTGAATTTGTAATACAGATTGAGGGTGAGGAAGTATTGTCTCAAACGAGCGTACTATGCTTAAACAAAGGGGACTACAGTGGGATGAGGACAGAGTTAGCTAAAGTAGACTGGAAACACAGACTAAACGGTGGCACAATTTAGGAACAGTGGAAGATTTTTAAGGAGCTCTTTCATAGTGCTCAACAAAAATATATTCCAGTGAAAAAGAAGGGCGGTAAGAGAAGGGATAACCAGCCGTGGATAACCAAGGAAATAAAGGAGAGTATCAAATTAAAAACCAATGCGTATAAGGTGGCCAAGGTTAGTGGGAAAATAGAAGATTGGGAAAATTTTAAACGACAGCAAAGAATGACTAAGAAAGCAATAAAGAAAGGAAAGATAGATTACGAAAGTAAACTTGCGCAAAACATAAAAACAGATAGTAAAAGCTTTTACCGATATATAAAACAGAAGAGAGTGACTAAAGTAAATGTTGGTCCCTTAGAAGATGAGAAGGGGGATTTAATAATGGGAAATGTGGAAATGTCTGAGACTTTAAACAATTATTTTGCTTCAGTCTTCACAGTGGAAGACACACAAATTGCTGGTCACGGGAAGAGAGGACCTTGAGACAATCACTATCACTAGCGGGGTAGTGCTGGACAGGCTAATGGGAATCAAGGTAGACAAGTCCCCTGGTCCTGATGAAATGCATCCCAGGTATTAAAAGAGATGGCGGAAGTTATAGCAGATGCATTCGTTATAATCTACCAGAATTCTCTGGACTCTGGGGAGGTACCAGCGGATTGGAAAGCAGCTAATGTAATGCCTCTGTTTAAAAAAGGGGACAGACAAAAGGCAGGTAACTGTAGGCCAGTTAGTTTAACATCTGTAGTGTGGAAAATGCTTGAAGCTATCATTAAGGAAGAAATCGTGGGACATCTAGATAGGAATAGTGCAATCAAGCAGACGCAACATGGATTCATGAAGGGGAAATCATGTTTAACTAATTTGCTGGAATTCTTTGAGGATGTAACGGGCATGGTGGATAGAGGTGTACCGATGGATGTGGTGTATTTAGATTTCCAAAAGGCATTCGATAATGTACCACACAAAAGGTTACTGCAGAAGATAAAGGTACGCGGAGTCAGAGGAAATGTATTAGCATGGATCGAGAATTGGCTGGCTAACAGAAAACAAAGAGTCGGGATAAATGGGTCCTTTTCGGGTTGGAAATCGGTGGTTAGTGGTGTGCCACAGGGATCGGTGCTGGGACCACAACTGTTTACAATATACATAGATGACCTGGAAGAGGGGACAGAGTGTAGTGTAACAAAATTTGCAGATGACACAAAGATTAGTGGGAAAGCGGGTTGTGTAGAGGACACAGAGAGGCTGCAAAGAGATTTAGATAGGTTGAGCGAATGGGCTAAGGTTTGGCAGATGGAATACAATGTCGGAAAATGTGAGGTCATCCACCTTAGAAAAAAAAACAGTAAAAGGAAATATTACTTGAATGGGGAGAAATTACAACATGCTGCAGTGCAGAGGGACCTGGGGGTACTTGTGCATGAATCCCAAAAAGTTAGTTTGCAGGTGCAGCAGGTAATCAGGAAGGCGAATGGAATGTTGGCCTTCATTGCGAGAGGGATGGAGTACAAAAGCAGGGAGGTTCTGCTGCAACTATACAGGGTATTGGTGAGGCCGCACCTGGAGTACTGCGTGCAGTTTTGGTCACCTTACTTAAGGAAGGATATACTAGTTTTGGAGGGGGTACAGAGATGATTCACTAGGCTGATTCCAGAGATGAGGGGGTTACCTTATGATGATAGATTGAGTAGACTGGGTCTTTACTCATTGGAGTTCAGAAGGATGAGGGGTGATCTTATAGAAACATTTAAAATAATGAAAGGAATAGACAAGATAGAGGCAGAGAGGTTGTTTCCACTGGTCGGGGAGACTAGAACTAGGGGGCACAGCCTCAAAATACGGGGGAGCCAATTTAAAACCGAGTTGAGAAGGAATTTCTTCTCCCAGAGGGTTGTGAATCTGTAGAATTCTCTGCCCAAGGAAGCAGTTGAGGCTAGCTCATTGAATGTATTCAAGTCACAGATAGATAAATTTTTAACCAATAAGGGAATTAAGGGTTACGGGGAGCGGGCGGGTAAGTGGAGCTGAGTCCACGGCCAGATCAGCCATGATCTTGTTGAATGGCGGAGCAGGCTCGAGGGGCTAGATGGCCTACTCCTGTTCCTAATTCTTATGTTCTTATGTTCAATAAAAAGGTTAATCATTGAGCAGCAGAGAGAATGTGTGATCCTACCTTTGCCCAATCTGCACACACTTTCAATCCCAAGGATCCACCTGGATTATCATTGAGTGGAAATTCTAATTATTTTTCCTCTCTAGTCCAGGGGTAATTAGTTCAGTTGTAGCATTCTGATGGAGTGCATCGTTACCCCCGGCAACCAAATTTTAATTTAATTTTATATGTTTTAAAGTTTAATTTGTTTTAATTGCCGGTTTTAGTGTCCCCCTCCCCTTTTATAGAGGGCACTTGTAAAATATATGATTTTAATGCCCAGCAAAATCACAAAAAAACCCACCAAAAAACCAAAAAAAAACCCCCCAAAAAAATAAAAAAAGGTCAGTGGAAAAATGTCTAGAGTGTCCCCCAGATCGGGGGGTACTTGATCTAACTGTTTATTTTGTCCCCCAAAAGAGTTGTAGCATTCTTATTGCTGCTTCAGCAGAGATCAGTTTACTCTGCATAATTTGGAATTATCAGTCATTTTAGATAGTGACTGTAGCTCAGTTCCACAGTGCATTAACCAATTGAGCCAATTTGTTTTTTTATCTGTGTGCAGCATGCCATTTGAAGTTAGCATCAAAAAGGGTGATGGAGCTTGGTGACGAGAAGTAGAGCTCTGTGGCACTTACAGTTCGCAGGGGTTGGAGACTCTCAGTTTGCACTGGATTCAAATGCTGATCCCAAAGGTTGAAGAGTAGTATTCTAACCCACTTGCCAGCCCGGTCACCAGAGAAGAAACATAGGAAGAGCAGTAGGCCATTCAGCCCCTCAAGCCTGTTCCGCCATTCAAATTAAATCATGGCTGATCTGTGTCTTAACTGCATCTACCTGCCTAGGTTCCGTATCCCTTAATGCCCTTGTATACCAAAAATCTATCAATCTCAGTTTTGAGATGTTTTAATTGACCTAGCCTCAACAGCTTTTTGGAGGAGAGAGCACCAGATTTCTACGAGCCTGTGTGTGAAGAAGTGTTTTCTGAAATCACCCCTGAATGGCCGAGCTCTAATTCTCAGGTTATTCCCCCTTGTTCCGGACTCCCCTCACCAGATGGCATAGTTTCTCTCTATCTACCCTATCAAGGTAATCCCTAAATGTCACCACATGTACAGGGTACCATGTGTACATCCTTTGGAGCAGACAGCTCTGAATTCTTGAGCTATCAAATGAACATTGCAGGCAGTTATCGATATAGGAGGCTGGTGCCTTTGAGATTGTATTTAAGCTGTGGCATTGCTCTCCATTTATTTTTGTCTGCTCCTTTACTTCATATAAATACAAGAAATTGCTCTGTTCCTGTCAAAGAGTTTGAAAGTATTTCCTTTCCAACACAAAGAATGTTGTTTCTAATATTTTTAATTGCAGTGGGAAGGAAGATAAAGCCTTTTCTGCTTCAAGTCTCAGATTTTTTTTCCATTCTGGTGGTCACAAATGAGAATGTTAAACAAACTAAAAGCTGAGCAGTACTCCAACTGTAGTGGAGGCGGAAGCACACATCCTTTCCTCTTCACCCCAAGTTCAAATGCACTGGTAGTACCTTGCATTTACGCTCGCTCTTGACTGACGATATTTCTAAAAGCCTTTGTTGAGCTTCCCTAGTTGGCTCAATCGGTAAACAATGCAGGACTGAACCATAGAGATGTGAAGTCCCAGTCAGCATTAAATTGCCGAAACTCAACTCATCAGAGGATGTGCTGGAACTAGTACAATTAACCTTGATGTATAAATGCAAGCTTGTTCTTTCTTTCTTTGATGTTCGTGGGATATTCAAGGATTAATCAGGTCGGGATTCCTGCTTCTAATAGATAGCCAGTGATTTTTCCTGGAAATGCACGTGCGCAAATGTTGGATGTTGGCAGGACTGGTCTTTGCCTGTCAACTCTTGCTCTCCTCCTCTCTCCAGGCACCCCTGTTGGATTGATGGCAGCTTCTCTTCCAGCTCTCACAGTCACTCCACCTGTGGCAGCAGTTCATCCACCAGGCTCACAATTGCACACCTCATCGTGGATGACCTAGACCCAACTGACTGGGGTTCTTTGCCTGTCAGACCCCTCTCCAGTCTAACAGCTGTTGACACTTAGGCCCCAATATAAATGTGAAGGCAGCTTCTGTGCCGGGGATGGGGTGGTCGAATTGCGTGGGCAAAACCTGGAAATAAAATCAGCAGGTTGGAATCTGCGATCACAACGGAGTTCAGCCATGAACTCATTGAATGGCGCTGCAGGCTCGAAGGCCGAATGGCCTACTCCTGCACCTATTTTCTATGTTCCTATGTTTCTATGAAGCAATGCATTGTTTTCTTCCAGGTTTCATGTCTCCAAGCTGCACAGCAGGCATATTGCCCACCTGCATAATGCGATCTGTAGACCACTTTTTAAAGGAAAAATGGAATTTGGAGGAGAAAGGAGGAAGTGAGGCTAAAGATTCACAGAGAGCAAGCTTAGCACCCAGATTCACAGATGCTTCTCTGAAAGTACTGCTGGGTGAAGTGAGGACCAGGAGGGAAATAATTTACCCCAGCAATGGGATGAAGAAACCTGGTTCTGCTACCAAGAAAGCATCGCTGGAGGTGGCTGAGGAGGTGAGCAGCAGGAGCATTGTACCCCAGTCTTTGATGCAGTGCAGGAAGTGCTTTACTGACTGAACCGGGTCATGACAGGTGGGTGAAGTTGCTGATTCACCTGCTTCCTGTGGTGCACACACCCCCCCCTCACTATCTTGCCAAGTTGTACTGCATCACATCACTCCTCACACCCTCTTAAGTTTCAGCAGAATCCATCCATCTCTTTTTATGCTCTTCCTCACCTCCTCATCTATTCATCCACCGCTGACACTCACCACAATCATTTTGCAATGTGATGCATCTGCCTAATAGCAACCCTCACCGACTGCACTGCATCCATCTGGAAAGCTCTGTAAAATAGCCGGCACAGACTCGATGGGCCGAATGGCCTCCTGCTGTGCTGTACTATTCTATGACTCTATGATACTATGATACTGGAATAGATTTGACAAGCAAATAGAAGATTCCAGCCAGTCTAGATTTCCTGAATTTTGTTCCAGAGAATCCCTAGTTTTGACCTCAGTGCGCTCCACTGTTACTTTCTGTAAGTTAAAATTTGAATGCTGTTCAATTTTAAAATCAGCAGTTATTCAGACAATATTATGCACTGGCCCCGCAGCAATTAAGAAAAAGATCGGAAGGAATGTACTGAAACCCATGACTTTCTAATAAATGGAACTTTAATTGTATTGCTAATCTCTCCTCAATGTAACTTTTGTGCACTGTTCAACTGTGACCTCGAATAAATGTTCTGCCCTCAAGTGTGGTTTGGCCTTAATTTAGTAGGGTTTCATGATGAAAGATGTCCCTTGCATTACCTTATTAGTTTTAATAAAATAATGCAATTGCTTACAGTTTTATTCTGTACACAATGCTCTGTTTATACATGCCATGCTTGATCTTCTTAAAACCAATGAATTCCTATTTCCTTTGTAAAATTTCTGTTACAAAATCTTCTGGATTAATTTTCACTAGATCAGGTGTTTACTTATATTGCCCAATATCCAGTCATACAATAGTGTGACCTGGGGCATGAGGCAGAGGTGGAAGCTCTGTAACAATGAAATATCTTGTTAGATAAACTCGATACAGATACTGTAATTCCATATGTCCCTCCATGTGTAATTCATCTTCTTTAAAAGTGATATTATAAATATATTAGTGGAATTAGGCCATTTATAAATCAAACTGGCTGATTTATTTTACAAACCATAAGTGAACAGAGTAAAATTTATTGTAAATCTCACCTTAACTTCAACTTATTTCTGCAACATAGAAAAACATAGAAACATAGAAAATAGGTGCAGGAGTAGGCCATTCGGCCCTTCTAGCCTGCACCGCCATTCAACACACCTGGTAGGACAGAAAATAATACTGGGCTTAATTTTCCCCAAAGCTTTTTTTCGGCGAACTTGAAGAGTTACGCCCATTTTTTTGGGGGGCCCCAAGTACACCCCAAAAAAAATGTTCTAAGTTTCCCTGTTGCATTTTTTCATTTTGGCGAGGCCTAAACTGTCCTTAGTTTTGGGGTGGAGCCTTGATCTGCGCCAAAAAGATCGGGTTGCCATGGTAACCGGGGACATAATGCGAGCTGAGGCTGCAAAGTGAAACATACAGCCAGCTCGCAACATATTAAAACACATAGCATCAACTTAAAAACACATTAAAACACATTGCATCAACTTAAAAACACATTAAAATATATTGCAGCAACTTACCTCCAATTATTAAAGCTGGTCCCGCTCCCCGTCTCTATCCCAGGCCAAAGGGCCTCCTCCCTCCCAGTCCCCGCACCTAACTACACCCGAAAGGCTTCCCCCCCACCCCCTCACCCTCTCTCTCCTCCCCCACACCCCCTTCCCTCCCCTCACACCTCTCTTCCCCCCTCCCACCTCTCTCTTCCCCCTCTCTCTTACCTTTCCTGCTGCTGCTGTCTGGGCATCTTCTGCACTTACCTGCACCGATTTCCTTACCTGGGCCGATTTCCTTACCTGCGCCAATTTCCTTAACTCTCCAGAAGGTTTTTCTGCCAAGGCCATATACGCTGGCCTAAGCAGAACCGCAGTAACTCTCAGCTGCCCAAACTTGCGAAATGGTCAGAATTGGCATGGGTGGCAGGTACACCCCCCTTGGCTGAAAAAAAACGCACCTAAAAAAATCGGAACTGAGTTACGCTGGTGTAAATTGATTGAGAAACTGTGGATTTTTAACTGAGGCCAAAAAAAAGCAGCCTGCTCCAAAAAAATGAGGCAAATCACTGGGGAAAATTGAGCCTATTATATGTCATATTAGGCCGGATTTTAACTCCCAATAACAGTCATGCGGATGGGAGCCGAGGTGGACAAGAGATCGTTGGGCCCTGTGCAGCCTGAGGCCTATGAGATTTCAACTCCTGGACCTCACTCACAGAGGACCAGTTAGTCTCCCGCCCAATCCTGACCGGAAGCACGAGCTGGCCAGTAGACAGGAGTGGGATTTCGGGCAGGGAGAGACCGGGGATTCAAAGGAATGGCCTGCGGCAGTCAGGTAAGTGTTTAGGAAGGGCCTGGAGTGGGCATCGTGATCAGGAGAGGGAAACCTGGGACAGAGGTTTCCTTGTGGGGTCCAGAGGAGCAGTCCTGCACCTAGTGGCCCATAGGAAAAGGAAAACAAATTAAGAATGACTTGCACCCCTGGGCCAGCCACTGGCCCCGACCCTGCTTGCTGACAGCTTGGTCGGTGGGAAAACCATGTCTGCTTCCACATGCCAGCCTCGGGTTAAAATTGCAGTTGGGCCCTGATGATGTCATCAGCACCCGATCCAAATTTTCAAACGGGGATGCCGCTGCATTCTGGCAGCTGTCCGGTTTGTCTGCTCAATTCAGCAGGTTAAAATTGCAACTCTTGAGAAGGCAGCAAGATTGGAGGGAACCATTCTCATTGTCTGTCCGCCTGGTTTTACTACATGGTGACCCCCTTACTGAGTGTATGTTTGCGTCTGTTGGGGAAATTCCCCCTTCCCTGTTATGAATCACATGTATAATGCTCACTTGGTTCTGGTACGCTCCTCTCTTAGGCAGTCCCTCGGAGTCGAGGATGACTTGCTTCCACAGTAAAATGAGTTCTAAGGTGACTGATGAGACCAATGCGGGATCTACACTCTCTGTCACAGATGGGGCAGACGATGGTCGGAGGGACAGGTGGATGGAGTGCTAGATTTGTCGAACGCTCCTTCCACTTTTTGTTCTTGGTTTCCGCGTGCTCCCGGTGAAGAGACTCGAAGTGTTCGGTGCCTTCTCGGATGTTCCTCCTCCACTTTGGGCGGTCTTGGGCCGGGGATTCCCAAGGGTCGGTGGGGATGTTGCATTTTTTCAAGGAGGATTTGAGGGTGTCCTTGAAGCATTTTCTCTGCCCTCCTGGGGCTCACCTGCCATGATGTAACTCAGAGTAGAGTGCTTCTTTCGGGAGTCTAGCATCGGGCATGTGGACAATGTGGCCCACCCACCAGAGCTGGTCGAGCGTGGTCAATGCCTCGATACTGGGGATGTTGGCCCGAGAGAGGATGCTGACATCGGTGTGCCTATCCTGCCAATGAATTGGCAGGAATTTGTGGCGGCAGTGTTGGTGGTACTTCTCCAGTGCTTGGAGGTGTCTGCTGTACACAGTCTATGTCTCTGAAGCATATAGGAGGGTGGATATCGGTACTGCTCTGTAGACCATGAGCTTGGTGCTGGGTTTGAGATCCTGGTCTCCGAACACTCTTTTCCTCAGGCGGCCGAAGGCTGCACTAGCACACTGAAGGCGGTGTTGGACTTCATCATCGATGTCTGCCCTTGCTGACAGTAGGCTCCCAAGCTATGGGAAATGGTCCACATTGTCCAAGGTCTCATTGTGGATCTTGATAACCAGGGAGCAGTACTGTGTGGTGGGGGCATTTTGGTAGAGGACCTTTGTCTTACGAATGTTTAATCTGAGGCCTAGACTCTCGTATGCTTCAATGAAGGTGTCAATGATGGTTTGGAGTTCAGACTCCGAGTGTGCACAAACGCAAGTGTCATCTGCATATTGTAGTTCAATGGCAGAGGTTGGAGCAACCTTGGACCTGGACTGGAGGCGTCGGAGGTTGAACAATTTTCTTTCTATACCTGTGTCAAGATGGCGATGGCCCAGTGACCTGGCGCCCCCAATCTGACGACATCCAGCAGCGAGGGACGAGGAAATCGGTAAAAACTTGTACAAAATGCGGCACCGAGGGCCGCGAGCAGCGGGAATTGGAGTGCGGCGAGGAGCGGAGAATCGGCAGGAACTGGCGAGGAGTGGAGGATCGGTGGGAACCGGTGAGGAGTGGAGGATCAGTGGGAACCGGTGAGGAGTGGAGAATCGTCAGGAATCGGCGGGCGGTGAGGAGCGCCAACAGCGAGGGCGGGATCCAGGGAAGGTTCAGCACAGGCCAGCAGGGAGGTAGGGACATGAAGCCAGCAGTATGGTGTGGTACTACAGAGCAAGCAACTGTACTCAGCAAGCAGCCAATGCTTAGGAGGAAAGGGGAAATAAATCGCGACAGAAAATATCTGTACTTCATTGTGAACCTCAATTCTTACTGAGATAGTGCTTTTACTCTCACCTCTGAGTCAGAAGGTGGTAGGTTCTAATCCCACTCCAGCGAATGCTGCATTGACAGAGGCGCCGTCTTTCAGATGAGGCGATAAACCGAGGCCCCATCTTCCCGCTCAGGTGGATGTAATAGATTCCAAAGCACTATTCAAAGAAGCGTAGCGGAGTTCTTCCCGGTGTCCTGGCTAATATTTAACCCAAACAATACCTAAAAACAGATTATCTGGTCATTATCTCATTGCTGTTGGAGCTTAGTGTGCATAATTTGGCTGCCGCGTTACCTACATTCCAACAGTGACTACACTTCAAAACTACTTCATTGGCTGCAAAACGCTTTGGGACATCCTGAGGTTGTGAAAAGTGCTATAGAAAGGCAAGTCCTTCTTTCTTAAGTTGATTCTGGTCAAACAAATGCTCTTCAAGTCGTATTCAGTTTTGCTTGTAAGATTATCCAGAGTCCAGACTGTTCATTTGTGGAAATTTGTTATTTTATGTTGCAAAAGCTCAAGAAATCCATTCATTTAATTCACACATTGAAGTGTTTATGAATTATTCAATTAGAAAATATTAAGAGCACAGCATCAGTGTAAATCTATGGCAATGCCTTCAGGATTTGAATTTTTCAAATCTAAATCTTATATAGCTGTAGTAAAAAGAACACTTGCAATTACAATTACACTTGTGATTCTCATCCCCCCCCCACCACCCACCAATGGCACAGTGAGTAAATGTGCTATCTGTTATCGTACTCAGACAGAGACCAGGCAGGTTCTAGTTTAATGCTCGCTCAATGCCGAGATCGCTGCTTTTAGTTGGGGCACTACAATTGGCTTCTGCACCCTGTGCTAGTGCAGGGAAAATATCAGCCAGGGTTCTTGCTCTTGATTATTATTCATTTCCCAGCAGGAAATAGTGTGTGCGCACATTGAGTCAAGGAAAAATTAGGCTCAACTGTGATATTGCAACTTGTGTGAGGTATCAGATAGCGACTGGTACCTGGCACAAGGAACTACTTTCCAGTAGAAAAGGGAAGAAAACAACTTAAAAAAATTAATGATCACCTTGATTTCAGCTGCCCGTTTATGTAATTTAACCAGGAAAATATAATGGGTATTGCCTTCATTTGTGTTGATTACCATCAGATTGCAAAAACACTTGTACATAAACACTCACTGGGGAATCTCATTTCTCAACTTCCTCTCTTCTTTAATAAACACTACTTTTGCAAAGTTAATGACTGCTGCCTTCAATCTCTGAGGATTTCTCAGTCCGATTGCTAGCTGCACACCTCCATCCCTCCCTATCGTGCCTGCAGTGGGAAATTCATGATGATGCAGAATATGCCTTCCAGAGGGCTCTCTCTGTACACTGTTAACTCTCTGCCTCCTGTTGTGCGAGCGGGAGAAGCAGCCCTGACTGATAGCAAACGCCCAGGCACCAGAAACTGAGCAGTGCCATCCGACCAAAATTCACAGATACAGCAGAGGAAGATGTGGAGGAGACAGAGATAAAATTCTCTTGATGGTTTTCTTTTCTTGAATGACCATATTTACCTGGCACGGTCCTCGCTCTGGTGTTTACAAGTGACTTGCTGATTCTTGTCTACTGTGAACTGAAGCACAAAGGTGGACGATTCAGTATTTTATGACAATTCGTTATACTACATGGTGAGTCACCAGTGTTTATTTTCTATCTTTAACACTTCAAATTCTGTGGTAAAATCTTGCTTCCAAATTTGTGTTCTGGCAAACAGCACATCAGTCCTGTCGAGTACATTCTAGCTTCATGCCCTTGAGCTTTCTGAAATAATAACTGCGTGAATCAGTGTCGCCGTGGTAATTTTGTGCTTTTAATTTGACGGGATTGATGTGTGCATCTCGTGATGTGTTTCTCTGAGATGCTGAAATAACTCAGGATCCATAAACAGAATGTTTTACTAAGGTTGAGCTTTGAGATTTTGGAATCACTTGATGTGCAATTTGGTAGCAGTCCTGATGCAGTTCAGACAGTTAAAGGAGATCAAGCTATGGCTGGGTAAAAAGTAACTTAACTGGGCAAATCCACAGGTCCAGTTCAAATTTGGGGAATTGCACCCCGATCCAAAGTCCAATGTTTTTGCTCTTGAGTGAACGTTAATTTGCCATATATATGTTGCACATAATTCAAAATGGGGTTTGGAACATTCTGATGCCAATTAGAATGCCACAATTGCTGCAGAGCATTAACATTTACACAGGACTATTGAAGGTGTCAATGTGACTAAGCAGGGCTATTTTATTGTGCATTAACTCTGCAGAGGTCCTCAGACAGTAAAACAGGCTATATAATGGCATTGATGTACCTGGGGATTTCAATGAGAAATTAAACTAAAACCCTTTAGAGAAAGTGTACATAAAAAAATATACACGGACAACATTTGATGTGCTTGATGTACATGGTGTCCTGTATTAACTCCACAGTTCCCTGCATTAGTTCATTACCGAATGTATTTTAAGGGAGAAATTCGGTTGCGCCTCTATTGCAGCGCTAATCCAGGCAGAGCGGTAAATTTTGCGCTGGCAAATGATATGTGTCTGCAGCTGCAAAATTCATCAGCTGGGCCCTGAGTTTGGAGCGGAGCGCTAAGGGAGGCTTCTTTAGGGTGCTAGACCGACTGAGCAAGTGAAAATCCTGAACTAAACAGCCAGCCTTGGAGCAACCCAAGAGAGGCCTTGGGGGGAAAAATAAAATCCGAAAAAACCCCACCAAAAATCATTCCCAATAAATAACTCAGGCCAACACAACATAAATCGCTAAAGAAAGATCAATCACACTTACCTCAGGTCAACATTACTTACCTGACTGTGACCACTACAGCTTAGAGCGCCAGCTTCCACAGGCGGTCCCAGCGCGGTGCTCTATGGAACGCTATGGGTCAGGCGCGATCCAAATATTGAGCCGGTGTCGCGACCAAGAGCATTGCACACTGGCTCGCCGCTTCCGGGCAGTACCTCGAAACTGGCATCAAATGTCCCGGCAGTGCGCTGGAAGCTGGTCACTCACCCACAGTGCTTAGTGACGTCATTGCCGTCTCTCTGGGTTGCTAACAGGGGTGGAAGGAGACTGAAAATCCAGCCCAAAGTCTTTGACACAGAATTTCCTGGAGAGATGCACCATTGCAATGGCATATCTATAGTATTGGGTTTTTTTACACGATAAATGTACAAGGAAATTATGCTGTAATTAGGTTATGCCATTATTTACAGTACGTAATCATTTCCTGAGACTTTTGCACCATGCAAAATCGATTATCAGTGTTCCACCTCCCAGTCAATGCAATGCGATTGTGAATTTGCTGGATTTGTGCCAAGTTTCTTGCCACAGTCACTTATACTGGAAAATAATAGCTCAGGTAAATGCATTTAAAGTCGTAAGTTCAAAATAACTGATTAAAGTGAAATACATTTTTGCTCTTGATTTTTAAATTTTTAGCTAAAACCCATCAAAACACTTTGGCTGCGAACTACGGCACCTCAGCGCCAGTTGCCAAGGCCTGTTTTGGCAAAATAATGGTGGCCGCCTCAATTCCGCCCACTTCTGGTAAGGGCTGCAGCAGGCACCATTTTGGGCAGGTCGGTAGCGTGGCCATTGCCTGCGTTCACCAAAAGAATGGTAATGAGGCAGATCGTGATATTAATCAGCGCGCAATGCTGATTTGACCCACGACCTGCTATTTTGGACGTCGCTGCTCGAATGTGCGTCCAACTGCACAACGGATCCCCTATCAGCACGACTTAAAGGGACACACGCAACTTTGAGGTAAGTTGCCTTTTGCTTTTGCACTGGATCCTGCACAGTTTATTTGAGTAGTGGCTTGATGTGAGACATTAAAAAAGTTGTTAAACGTGCAGGGAGTGGAGGGAGTGCTGCTGGACATTTGCAAGGCTTTAGCTGTAAAAGGAAGACCTCTGAGATCACCACTTGCTCCCAGTCCTGGGTGCTCCAGTTGCAGTCCCCCTTGGGCTGCAGCATGAAGTGGAGATGGAGCAGAGGCAGCAAAGAGGACAAGCTTCTTGCAGAAAGAAGGAGGAGGAAGAGGAGGCGGGGGAACGGGAGCCAGCAGAAGAAAGGAGGCAACCCAGACAGTCCCTTTCTGGCTAGGATATCCAGGATCAAATCATCCGCCTGTGGTTGCAGTGAATATCACCCCACATCCCAACAACATTTGTCCCACACCTCACCTTCCCTCTGTTACTGACAGCATCCTCTTCGGCACAATGCTAAAATAAAAGACACCATGAAGCAAATTTTCCAATCCAACTTTAGCCATATATGCATTCAATATTACATTAAAAAATCAACTGACCACCCTTGTGCATTCCCTTAGTGTCAGTCTTGAGTGTGCCTTTGCCGATCCTAGTGCTTCTATGCGGTATTACCCCAGTGGCTGCAGCATGGCTAGTGGAAAACTACTGAATTTCAGTGGGGGAGACTGCTGATGGCCTTGCAGGATGACCTCGAGGACCGAGCAGGCCCAGTTTCAGACTGGGCAGCAGCAGTCTGGGCTACCAGGCTGACAGGCAACAACAAGGGCACTGGTGCACTGACGTTAATAGGAGGACCAATGCTGTCATCCTGAAAGAGGACAGTAGAGTCAGCAACCATGGATTCATTGCCATTCCCCCGGAGTAGCACCTCAACAATCCTAGTAATCTGCTAGAGTACAGACTGCTGGACTGCTGTAACCCCCTGCAAGACACTTTCAATATTGGTAAGAAAACGTTAGTGGAAGTTGTGTACAGACCACCAAACAGTAGAAGGGAGGTTGGGGATGGCATCAAACAGGAAATTAGGGACGCGTGCAATAAGGGTACAGCAGTTATCATGGGTGACTTTAATCTACATATTGATTGGGCTAACCAAACTGGTAATACTGTGGAGGAGGATTTCCTGGAGTGTATTAGGGATGGTTTTCTCGACCAATATGTCGAGGAATCAACTAGAGAGCAGGCCATCCAGGACTGGGACTTGTGTAACAAGAGAGGATTAATTAGCAATCTGGTTGTGCGGGGCCCCTTGGGGAAGAGTGAACATAATATGGTAGAATTCTTCATTAAGATGGAGAGTGACACAGTTAATTCAGAGACTAGGGTCCTGAACTTAAAGAAAGGAAACTTCGACGGTTTGCGACATGAATTGACTAGGATAGACTGGAGAATGATACTTTAAGGTTTGATGGTGGATAGGCAATGGCAGACATTTAAATATAACATGAATGAACTGCAACAATCGTACATCCCTGTGTGGCATAAGAATAAAAAAGGGAAGGTGGCTCAACCGTGGCTAAAAAGCGAAATTAGAGAAAGTGTTAAATCCAAGGAAGAGGCATAAAATTGGCCAGAAAAAGCAGCAAACCTGAGGACTGGGAGAAATTTAGAATTCAGCAGAGGAGGGCTAAGGGTTTAATTAGGAGCGGGAAAATAGAGTATGAGAGTAAGCTTGCAGGGAACATAAAAACTGACTGCAAAAGCTTCTATAGATATGTGAAGAGAAAAAGATTAGTGAAGACTAATGTAGGTCCCTTGCAGCCCGAATCAGAGGAATTCATAATGGGGAACAAGGAAATGGCAGACCAATTGAACAAATACTTTGGGTCTGTCTTCTCTAAGGAAGATACGAATAACCTCCCGAAAATACTAGGGGACCGAGGGTCTCGTAAGAAGAGGAAACTGGGGGAAATCCGTACTAGTCAGGAAATGATGTTAGGGAAATTGAAGGGACTGAAGGCCAATAAATCCCCAGAGCCTGATAGTCTGCATCCCAGAGCACTTAGGAAGTGGCCCTAGAAATAGTGGATGCATTGGTGGTCATTTTCCAACATTCCATGGACTTTGGTTCAGTTCCTATGGATTGGAGGGTAGCTAATGTAACCCCACTTTTTAAAAAAGGAGGGAGAGAGAAAACAGGGGATTATAGACCGGTTAACCTGACATTGGTGGTGGGGAAAATGCTGGAATCAATTATTAAAGATGAAATAGCAGCGCATTAGGAAAGCAGTGACAGGATTGGTCCAAGTCAGCATGGATTTATGAAAGGGAAATCATGCTTGACAAATCTTCTAGAGTTTTTTGAGAATGTAACTAGTAGAGTGGATAAGGGAGAAGCAGTGGATGTGGTGTATTTGGACTTTGAAAAGGCTTTTGACATGTTCCCACACAAGAGATTAGAGTGCAAAATTAAGGCACATGGTATTGGGGGTAATGTATTGACGTGGATAGAGAAACGGTTGGCAGACAGGCAGCAAAGAGTGGGAATAAAGGAGTCCTTTTCAGAATGGCATGCAGTGACTAGTGGGGTGCCGCAGGGTTCAGTGCTGGGAACCCAGCTATTTACAATATACATTAATGATTTAGATGAAGGAATTGAACGTAATATCTCCAAGTTTGCAGATGACACTAAGCTGGGTAACAGTGCGAGCTGTGAGGAGGATGCTAGGAGGCTGCAGAGGGACTTGGACAGATTAGGTGAATGGGCAAATGCATGGCAGATGCAATATAATGTGGATAAATGTGAGGTTATCCACTTTGGTGTCAAAAACAGGAAGGCAGATTATTATCTGAATGGTGACAGATTAGTAAAAGGGGAGGTGCAACGAGACCTGGGTGTCATGGTACATCAGTCATTGAAGGTAGGCATGCAGGTACAGCAGGCAGTAAAGAAAGCAAATGGCATGCTGTTCTTCATAGCGAGAGGATTTGAGTACAGGGACAGGGAGGTGTTGCTGCAGTTGTACAGGGCCTTGGTGAGACCACACCTTGAGTATTGTGTGCATTTTTGGTCTCCTAATCTGAGGAAGGACATTCTTGCTATTGAGGGAGTGCAGCGAAGGTTCACCAGACTGATTCCCGGGATGGCAGAACTGACATATGAAGAAAGACTGGATCGATTAAGCTTATATTCACTGGAATTTAGAAGAATGAGAGGGGATCTCATAGAAACATATAAAATTCTGACAGGATCGGACAGGTTAGATGCAGGAAGAATGTTCCCGATGTTGGGGAAGTCCAGAACCAGGGGTCACAGTCTAAGGATAAGGGGTAAGCCATTTAGGATTGAGATGAGGAGAAACTTCTTCACCCAGAGAGTGGTGAACCTGTGGAACAGAAAGTTGTTGAGGCCAGTTCGTTAGATATATTCAAAAGGGAGTTAGATGTGACCTTTATGGCTAAAGGGATCAAGGGGTATGGAGAGAAAGCAGGAATGGAGTACTGAAGTTGCATGATCAGTCATGATCATATTGAATGATGGTGCAGGTTCGAAGGGCCGAATGGCCTACTCCTGCACCTTTTTGCTCAATGTTTCTACAGCCATGATGGCAGCAGTCTGAGCTTCCATTGCAGCACTCAGGCACTGGGTGGCTTCTACTGGTGCTGCAATGTAGGCAATTCGGCCATCAGACGCACCGTGATGGTTGGATCCGTAAGTACGTTAATAAATCTGCCCAGCCCTTCCAAGCTGGAAAGGATGGGCTCCAAGCTCTACCCAAAGCCCTGTGCAAGGCTGGAGCTGGACTCTTCCATGTTCCTTGACAATGCATTCAGGATTTCTGGCAGGCCTGCCAATGCATTTAATTGTGCATAGCCATCAGCATTCTTCTGAGTCCTGTGCAGCAGAACTCATGTGTGACCTCGCCCTCTGGGGAGTTGGCATGATCAGCCATGATCATATTGAATGATGGTGCAGGCTCGAAGGGCCGAATGGCCTACTCCTGCACCTATTACCTATTTTCTATGTTTCTAGTACACTAACAATATTCCAACAGTCAAGGGGCTATAGGGGGAGAGGAACTTAACACAATCACAATCACTAAGGAGGTGGTACTCAGTAAGATAATGGGACTAAAGGTAGATAAGTCCCCTGGACCTGATGGCTTGCATCCTAGGGTCTTAAGAGAAGTAGCAGCAGGGATTGTGGATGCATTGGTTGTAATTTGCCAAATTCCCTGGATTCTGGGGAGGTCCCACCAGATTGGAAAACTGCAAATTTAACGCCCCTATTTAAAAAAGGAGGCAGACAAAAAGCAGAAAACTATAGACCAGTTAGCCGAACATGTGGTTGGGAAAATGTTGGAGTCCATTATTAAAGAAGCAGTAGCAGGTCATTTAGAAAAGCAAAATTCAGTCAGGCAGAGTCAGTATGGATTTATGAAGGGGAAGTCATGTTTGAAAAATTTACTGGAGTTCTTTGAGGATGTAACGAACAGGGTGGAGAAAGGGGAACCAGTGGATGTGGTGTATTTAGACTTCCAGAAGGCATTTGACAATGTGCCACATAAAAGGTTACTGCACAAGATAAAAATTCACGGGGTTGGGGGTAATATATTAGCATGGATAGAGGATTGGCTAACTAACAGAGAACAGAGAGTTGGGATAAATGGTTCATTCTCTGGTTGACAATCAGTAACTAGTGGGGTGCCGCAGGGATCAGTGCTGGGACCCCAACTATTTACAATCTATATTAATGACTTGGAAGAAGGGACTGAGTGCAATGAAGCCAAGTTTGCTGAAGATAAAAAGATGGGAGGAAAAGCAATGTGTGAGGAGGACACAAAAAATCTGAAAAAGGACATAGACAGGCTAAGCGAGTGGGCAAAAATTTGGCAGATAGAGTATAATGTTGGAAAGTGTGAGGTTAAGCTGTTTGGCAGAAAAAAATAAAGAGCAAGTTATTATTTAAATAGAGAAAGATTGCAAAGTGCCGCAGTACAGTGGGACCTGGGGTACTTGTGCATGAAACACTAAAGGTTAGTATGCAGGTACAGCAAGTGATCAGGAAAGCCAATGGTATCTTGGCCTTTATTACAAAGGGACTGGAGTATAAAAGCAGGGAAGTCTTGTTACAGCTATATAAGGTATTGGTGATGCCACACCTGGAATACTGCGTGCAGTTTTGGTTTCCATATTTACGAAAGGATATACTTGCCTTGGAGGCAGTTCAGAGAAGGTTCACTCGGTTGATTCCGGGGATGAGGCAGTTGACTTATGAGGAAACGTTGAGTAGGTAGGTAGGCCTCTACTCATTGGAATTCGGAAGAATGAGAGGTGATCTTATCGAAACGTTTAAGATTATGAGGGGGTTTGACAAGATGGATGCAGAGAGGATGTTTCCACTGATGGGGGAGAAATGAGCTAGAGGGCATGATCTTAGAATAAAGGGCCGCCCATTTAAAACAGAGATGAGGAGACATTTCTTTTCTCAGAGGGTTGTAAATCTGTGGAATTCACTGCCTCAGAGAGCTGTGGAAGCTGGGTCATTGAATAAATTTGACAGAAATAGACAGTTTCTTAATTGATAAGGTGTTATGGGGAGCGGGCAGGGAAGTGGAGCTGAGTCCATGATCAGATCAGCCATGATCTTATTGAATGGCGGAGCAGGCTTGAGGGTCCCTATGGCCTACTCCTGTTCCTACTTCTTAAGTTCTTATGTATACTCTATCCCCCTTGCAATAAAGTTCAACATTTCATTTACTTTCCTGATTACTTGCTGTACCTACATATCAACTTTTTATGTTTCATGCACAGGGACCCACAGGTCCCTCTGTACTTTGCAATTTTTCACCATTTAAATTATAATTTGCTTTTCTATTATTTCTGCCAAAATGGATAACCTCACACTTTCCAACATTATACTCGATCTGCCAATTTTTTGCCCACTCACTTAGCCTGTCTGTATCCCTTTGCAGATCTTTTGTGTCCTCCTCACAATTTGCTTTCCCACCCATCTTTGTATCATCAGCAAACTTGACTAATTACACTCAGTCCCTTCATCCAAGTCATTAATGTAGCTTCTAAATAGTTGACGGCCCAGCACCAGTCCCTGCGGCAAGCCACTAGTTACTGTTTTCCAACCGGAAAATGACTCGTTTATCCTGACTCTCTGTTTTCTGTTAGTTAGCCAATCCTCTATCCATTCTAATATATTACCCCCAACCCCGTGAACTTTTATCTTGTGCAGTAACCTTTTATGTGGCACCTTATCGAGTGCTTTCTGGAAATCAAATTACTCCATATCCACAGGTTCCCCCTTATTCACCCTGTTCGTTACATCCTCAAAGACCTCCAACAAATTTGTCAAACATGATTTCCATTTCATAAATAACCATGCTGACTCTGCTTGATTAAATTATGCTTTTCCAAATGTCCTGCTACTGCTTCCTTAATAATGGACTCCAGCATTTTCCCAATGACAGATGTTAGGCTAACTGGTCTATAGTTTCCTGCTTTTTGTCTGCCTCCTTTTTTTAAATAGGGGCATTACATTTGCAGTTTTCCCAATCTGCTGGGACCGCCCCAGAATCCAGGGAATTTTGGTAGATTACAACCAAGGCATCCAAATATGTCTGCAGCCACTTCTTTTAAGACCTTAGGATGTAAGCCATCAGATCCAGGGGACTTGTCTGCCTTTAGTCCCATTATTTTACCGAGTACTACTTTATTAGTGATAGTGATTGTATTAAGTTTCCCCCTCCCTATAGCCCCTTGATTGTCCACTATTGGGATGTTTTTATTGCCTTCGACCGTGAAGACCGATACAAAATATGTGTTCAACGTCTCTGCCATTTCCCTGGTCTCAATTATTAATTCCCCAGTCTCATCCTCTAGGGGACCAACATTTACTTTAGCTACTTTTTTCCTTTTTTTGTACTGTAGACACTCTTACTATCTTTTTATATTTCGTGCTAGTTTACTTTCATAATCTATCTTCCCTCTCTTTATCATTTTTTTAGTCAGTCTGCACTGGCTTTTAAAAGTTTCCCAATCCTCTGGCCTCCCACTAGTCTTGGCCACATTGTCTGCCCTTGTTTTCAATTTGATACCATCCCTTATATTCATTAGTTAGCCACGGATGGTTATCCCTTCTCTTACAGTCTTTCCTTCTCATTGGGATATATTTTTGTTGCGAGTTATGAAATATCTCCTTAAATGTCTGCCACTGCTCATCAACCGTCCCATACTTTAATCTATTTTCCCAGTTCACTTTAGCCAACTCTGCCCTCATACCTTTGTAGTCTCCTTTAATTAAGCTTAGGACACTGGTTTGAGAACCAACTTTCTCACCCTCCAACTGAATTTGAAATTCAACTATGCTATGATCATTCATTCCTAGAGGATCTTTTTACTACGAGATCATGTATTAATCCTGTCTCATTACACAGTAGCAGATCTAAGATAGCCTGCTCCTTGGTTGGTTCCGCAATGTACTGTTCAAGGAAACTATCCTGGATACATTCTATGAACATGTCCTCAAGGCCTCCCTGGACAATTTGCTTTGTCCAATCAATATGAAGGTTAAAATCGCCCATGGTTATTGCCGTTCCTATATTACAAGCCTCCATTATTTCTTGATTGATTCTGCGTCCAACAGTGTAACTACTGTTGTGAGGCCTATAGACTATGCCCACCAGTGACTTTTTCCCCTTATTAATCCTTATCTCCACCCAAACTGATTCAACATCTTGATCTTCTCAGCCACTATCCTTTCTTACTGACTAACGCACTGACCTCATCCTTTCTTAACAGTGCTACCCCACCTCCTTTTCCTTTCTGTTTGTCCTTCAGAATTGTCAAATACCCTTGAATACTTAGTTCCCAGTCCTGGTCACCTTGCAACCACGTCTCAGTAATGGCTATCAGATCATACCCATTTGTATCTATTTGTGCCATCAACTCATCTATTTTTTAACGAATGCTACGTGCGTTCATATAAAGAGCTTTTAAATTTGGTTTTTTTACCATTTTTTCCTGCTTTGACCCCACTTTCTGATTCACCTTTATGTTTATACATTCTGTCCCTTCCTGGCATGCTCTGCTTTTTATTTCCCCCAGTGCTACCCTGGTAGATAATATGGTAGAATTCCTTATTAAGATGGAGAGTGACAAAGTTAATTCAGAAACTAGGGTCCTGAACTTAAGGAAAGGTAACTTCGACGGTATGAGGTGTGAATTGGCTAGAATAGACTGGCAAAGAATACTCAAAGGATTGACGGTGGATAAGCAATGGCAAACATTTAAAGATCACATGGATGAACTTCAGCAAATATACATCCCTGTCTGGAGTAAAAATAAAACTGGGAAGGTGGCTCAACCATGGCTAACATAGAAAATTAAGGATAGTATTAAAACCAAGGAAGAGGCATATAAATTGGCTAGAAAAAGCAGCAAATCTGAGGACTGGGAGAAATTTAGAATTCAACAGAGGAGGACTAAGGGTTTAATTAAGAGGGGGAAAATAGAGTACGAGAGGAAGCTTGCAGTGAATATAAAAACTGACTGCAAAAGCTTCTATAAATATGTGAAGAGAAAAAGATTAGAAAAGACAAACGTAGGTCCCTTGCAGTCGGATTCAGGTGAAATTATAACGGGGAACAAAGAAATGGCAGACCAATTGAACCAATACTTCGGTTCTGTCTTCACTAAGGAAGATACAAATAACCTTCCGAAGGTACGAGGGGACAGTGGGTCTAGTGAGAAGGAGGAACTGAAGGATATCCTTATTAGGCGGGAAATTTTGTTAGGGAAATTGATGGGATTGAAAGCCGATAAATCCCCGGGGCCTGATAGTCTGCATCCCAGAGTGCTCAAGGAAGTGGCCCTAGAAATAGTGGATGCACTGGTGATCATTTTCCAACAGTCTATCGACTCTGGATCAGTTCCCATGAACTGGAGGGTAGCTAATGTAACACCACTTTTTAAAAAAGGAGGGAGAGAAAACAGGTAATTATAGACCGGTTAGCTTGACATCAGTAGTAGGGAAAATGTTGGAATCGATCATGAAGGACGAAATAGCAGCGCATTTGGAAAGCGGTGACAGGATCGGACCAAGTCAGCATGAATTTATGAAAGGGAAATCATGCTTGACGAATCTTCTGGAATTTTTTTGAGGATGTAACTAGCAGAGTGGACAAGGGAGAACCAGTGGATGTGGTGTATTTGGACTTTCAGAAGGCTTTTGACCAGGTCCCACACAAGAAATTGTTGTGCAAAATCAAAGCACATAGTATTGGGGGTAATATACTAACGTGGATAGGGAAATGGTTGGCAGACAGGAAGCAGAGAGTCGGGATAAACGGGTCCTTTTCAGAATGGCAGGCAGTGACTAGTGGAGTGCCGCAGCGCTCAGTGCTGGGACCTCAGCTCATTACAATATACATTGAAGATTTGGATGAAGGAATTGAGTGCAATATCTCCAAGTTTGCAGATGACGGTGTGAGCTGTGAGGAGGACGCTAAGAGGCTGCAGGGTGACTTGGCCAGGTTAGGTGAGTGGGCAAATGCATGGCTGATGCAGTATAATGTGGATAAATGTGAGGTTATCCATTTTGGGGGCAAAAACACGAAGGCAGAATATTATCTGAATGGCGGCAGACTAGGAAAAGGGGAGGTGCAATGAGACCTGGGTGTCATGGTTCATCAGTCACTGAAAGTGGGCATGCAGGTACAGCAGGCGGTAAAGAAGGCAAATGGTATGTTGGCCTTCATAGCTAGGGGATTTGAATAGAGAAGCAGGGAGGTCTTACTGCAGTTGTACAGGGCCTTAGTGAGTCCTCACCTGGAATATTGTGTTCAGTTTTGGTCTCCTAGTCTGAGGAAGGACGTTGTTGCTATTGAGGGAGTGCAGTGAAGGCTCACCAGACTGATTCCAGGGATGGCTGGGCTGTCATATGAGGAGAGACTGGATCAACTGGGCCTTTATTCACTGGAGTTTAGAAGGATGAGAGGGGATCTCATAGAAACATATAAGATTCTGATGGGACGGGACAGGTTAGATGCGGGAAGAATGTTCCCGATGTTGGGGAAGTCCAGAACCAGGGGACTTAGTCTTAGGATAAGGGGTAGGCCATTTAGGACCGAGATGAGGAGAAACTTCTTCACTCAGAGAGTTGTTAACCTGTGGAATTCTCTGCCGCAGAGAGTTGTTGATGCCAGTTCACTGGATATATTCAAGAGGGAGTGAGATATGGCTTTTATATAGTTAGGGGGATCAAGGGGTATGGAGAGAAAGTAGGAAAGGGCTACTGAGGGAATGATCAGTCATGATCTTGTTGAATGGCGGTGCAGGCTCGAAGGGCTGAATGGCCTACTCCTGCACCTATTTTTCTATGCTTCCAAGTTTCTATTGCCTTCTCCTTATTCTTTGACTTTTTAAATGTTTGCTCACCTGCATCCTTCACCCCATTAATTAGTTTAAAGCCCTCTCTACCGCTCTAGTTACTTGATTCGCCAGGACACTAGTCCCAGCACGGTCTAAGTGGAGTCCGTCCAAACAGAACAGCTTCCTCTTATCCCAGTACTGGTGCCAGTGTCCCAGGAACCAAAACCCATTTCTCCCACACCAGTCTTTGAGCCACGTGTTTAACTCTCTGATTTTATTTACCCTGTGTAAATTTGCTCGTGGCTCAGGTAGAAATCCAGAGATTATTACCTTTGTGGTTCTGCTTTTTATTTTGGCCTCTAGCTGCTTATAATCCCTCAGCAGAACCTCTTTCTTTGTCCTGTCTATGTCATTGGTACCCACGTGGACCATTACAACTGGATCTTCCCCCTCCCATTCCAAGTTCCTTTCCAGCCCAGAGGAGATGTCCTTAACCCTGGCACCGGGCAGGCAACACAGCCTTTGGGACTCGTGCTCTCGGCTGCAGAGTAGTATATATCCGCCTAATGATACTGTCCCCTACCACTACAATGTTCCTTTTTACCCCCCCCACTTGAATGGCCCCCTGTACCACGGTGCTGTGGTCAGTTTGCTCATCCTCCCTGCAGTCCCTGCTCTCGTTCACACAGGGAGTAAGAGCCTTGAACCTGTTGGACAAGAACAAGGGCTGAGGCTCCTCCATCACTCCATTCTGAGTCTCCATACCTTCCTCACTCATAGTCACACCCTCCTGTCCCTGACCACGGATCGAATTTGAATTAATTACTCTAATTGGTGTAACTCGTTCCTCGATCGGGCATCCAGATAACTCTCCCACTCCCTGATGTGTCACAGTGTTTACCGCTCGGACTCCAGCTCATCAACACGGAGCTGAAGTTCCTCGAGCTACAGACACTTGCTGCAGATGTGGTCGCTGTGGACCTCAATGGGGTCAACCAGATCCCTCATGCAACAGCAGAAACACATCGCCTCTCCTGCCATCTCTAATTAGATTTAGTTTTCAGTATCTAAGGCCCTTAATTAAATTCAATTTCCCTTTCATAAATCCATGTTGCCTCTGCTCAATCATTTTATGATTTTCTAAGTGCCCTGTTACCTCATCCCTAATAATAGATTCTAAAATTTTCACTACTACTGATGTCAGGCTAATGGGTCTTTAGTTCCCTGGTTCCTCTCTCCCTCCTTGCTTGAATGGCAAGTTTATGTCAAGTACCTTCCAATTCATGGGGACCATTGTAGAATCTAAGGAATTCTGGAAGATCAACACCAATGCATCCAGTACCACTGTAGCTATCTCTTTTAAAACCTGAGTGTCATGTATTTCACCATCTTGCAATGACAAGTTATGTAACTGTAACTCATGCACACTGTACTGTACCCTTAAAATGCACACCCTGACCACAGGGGGTGAGCTTGCAGGAGACACTCCTCACCTGGGTTTCCAGGTATAAAAGGGGAGGTCCCACCCAGGGTCAGCACTCCTTGGTCCTGGGAATAAAGTGAAGGTCAGAGAGTGACCGTGTCTGATATATCCATGCCTCGTGTGAGTTTGTAACAAGGTGCAGAGACACTACATTTGGCAACGAGAAACGGGAATCACCGTACCACGAGGATGGCCACCGGTGGCACAGAGGAACGTTACTGTGTGGGTGAGGACTGGGACGACTTTGTGGACAGACTCCAGCAGAGCTTTGTCACAAAGGACTGGCTGGAAGAGACAGCGGCTGACAAGCGGAGGGCGCATCTACTGACCAGCTGTGGTCCACAAACGTATGCGCCGATGAAAGACCTGCTCGCACCCCAAAAGCCAGCGGACAATCCTTCGAAGAGCTCAGCCAGCTGATCAGTGAGCATCTCAAGCCGGCAAGTAGCGTACACATGGCCTGGCACCGGTTCTACTCTCACCGGCGTCGGGAGGGTCAAAACGTCTCGGACTTCGTGGCAGAACTGCGGCGTTTGGCCAGTCTCTGTAAGTTCTCCGGTGCCTGCAGGGGGGAGATGTTAAGGGACTTTTTCATCGAGGGCATTACTCATGCCGGCATTTATAGGAAGCTCATAAAGACTAAGGACTTGACTTTAGAAGGGGTGGCGTTGATAGTTCAGACCTTTATGGCAGGGGAAGAGGAGACCAAGCTAATTTACACACGCAGCCCTGGTTTTAATGTTGCAATGAACCAGGGAGTTAATGTTGTAAAAGTGATACAGAACCCCGCAGGCAGGCAAGGGCAATTCGACACTGCCCAGGCAGCAACAAGCTCCAGGGTGGGTCCGCAACAGGGACAATGGAAAGGGGATCGGCAATTCACGCCATCATGAGGAACAATGCATCCCGTGTTGGGACCAATAACACCCTCCATCACAGTGCTTAGAAACAGCCAAACGGGCCATTAGAGAGGAATGTCTGGGAATAATCCTTTTGTTAACAGCAATCTCAGCTCATGCTGGAGGTGCGGGGGTAGACACACTGCCAAAAGCTGCAGGTTTCAGCTTTATACCTGTAGGATTTGTAATGTCAGTGGACACTTGGCGAGGATGTGCAAAAAGACAGTAGCGAGGCTAGTCTGCGAGACAGAGGAACCAGACGAGGGGTCTGCAATGCAGGATGATGCCTGGGGTAAAGCCATAGATGCTGAAGTTCAGAGAGTTCATGTGGCTGACGTCCACAGCTCATACAATAAAACGCCACCCATAATGATGAAAGTCTTACTGAATGGCATCCCGGTGCACATGGAGCTGGATATGGGAGCTAGCCAGTCCCTCATGAGCGCCCAATAATTTTGAGAGACTATGGTCACACAGAGCTAGCAGGCCCAAACTGGAACGCATTGAGATGCAGCTACGTATGTACACCAAAGAGATAATCCCAGTGCTAGGCAGTGCAAACTTGGTGGTAACACATAATGGATCACAGAACCGGCTGCCACTCTGGATTGTTCCAGGAAATGGCCCCGCGCTTTTGGGGAGGAGTTGGCTAGCTGAGATGAATTGGAAATGGGGGGATGTGCACGCCATTTCATCTGTGGAGCGAAGTTCATGCTCGCAGATATTGCAAAAATTCGAGTCACTCTTTCAACCCAGTGTCGGAACGTTCAAGGGCACTAAAGTAGTGATACACATCACTCCGGACGCCAGACCAGTGCACCACAAAGCCAGAGCGGTGCCATACGTGATGCGTGAGAAAATTGAAAGTGAACTGGACAGGCTGCTCAGAGAGGGCATAATTTCGGCCATTGAATTCAGTGACTGGGCAAGTCCCATCGTTCCCGTCCTCAAAGCAGATGGCCCGGTTAGGATTTGTGGCGACTACAAAGCCACCATCAACCGAGTGTCGCGACAAGACCAATACCCGCTTCCGAGAGCGGAGGACCTCTTTGCCACGCTGGCAGGTGGAAAGCTGTTCACGAAGCTGGACCTCACTTCGGCCTACATGACTCAGGAACTGGCTGAAGATTCCAAGTTTCTGAACACCATCACGATGCACAAAAGATTATTTGTCTACAACAGGTGCGTATGACTACACCATACGGCACTGGCCAGGCACCGAAAATTGCGATGACGCACTCAGCAGGCTCCCACTAGCCACCACCGAGGGGGCGTCGGAGCAGAGCGCCGAGATGGTCATGGCCGTTGAGGCTTTTGACACTGTGGGCTCCCCCATCACAGCCCGACAGATCAAACTCTGGACCAACAGGGACCCCTCCTATCCATGATAACGAAATGTGTCCTGACTGGGAATTGGGCGCCCGCACACAGGGCGTGCCCTGAGGAAGTCAGGCCATTTCAGAGACTGATGGATGAACTCTCCGTCCAAGCCGACTGCCTGTTATGGGGCAGCCGAGTAGTCATGCCCCAGAAAGGAAGGGAAGCATTCATCAGGGAACTCCACAGCATTGTGTTAATGAAGGCCATTGCCTGGTCACATGTATGGTAGCCGTGGATTGATTCAGACCTGCAACACTGGGTTAGCAGGTGCACGACGTGTGCCCAGCTGGGCAATGCTCCCAGGGAGGCTCCACTCAGCCCGTGGCCCTGGCCCACCAGGCCATGGTCACGTATTCATGTAGACTATGTGGGCCCGTTCATGGGAAAATGTTCCTGATCGTTGTCGATGCATACTCGAAGTGGATCACGTGCATCATATTGAACTCGTGCACGATATCCATCACTGTGGAGAGTCTGCGTACTGTTTTCACGACCCACGGCTTGACGGACATCCTGGTCAGCGACAATGCCCGTGTTTTACCAGCCATGAACTCCAGGAGTTTATGTCGGGCAATGGGATCAAGCACGTCCGGACAGCGCCGTTCAAGCCGGCCTCCAATGGCTAGGCGGAACGGGCGGTCCAAGTCATAAAGCTGGGCATGCTACGCATCCAAGGACCCTCCCTTCAGTACCGCCTATCGCGCCTCCTGCTGGCCTACAGGTCCCGGCCGCATTCGCTCACGGGAGTCCCGCCAGCGGAACTCCTCATGATACGCACGCTCAAGACGCGGCTGTCCCTCATTCACCCAGCCCTGGCAGACATTGTTGAGGGCAAGCGCCAGTCCCAAACCGAGCTCCATGATCGAGGCTCAAGGGCGAGGTGTATAGAAATAGATGACCCGGTATTTGTTCTTAACCATGCTTTGGGACCCAAATGGCTTGAGGGCACCGTAATTGGCAAAGAAGGAAACAGGGTCATGGTGGTCAGACTAAACAATGGGCAGATATGCCGCAAACACTTGGACCAAGTAAAGACAAGGTTCAGCATAGACACGGAAGAACCGGAAGAAGAGCATGATGAGATAGCACCCACACCACTGCCAGCGTATAAGCAATAAAGACAGCCCTCAGCATGCACAGTCCCTGCGGCCAGCCTGGACAGGCCGGAATCACCTCAAGAGATGTGTGCTGAGACTCAGCCACCAGAGCCACAACTGCGGCGCTCCACGAGAGAGCGTCGACCACCCGATAGAGTTAATCTCTGAAACTAAAAGACTTAAGGGGGGAGGTGATGTCATGTATTTCACCATCTTGCAATGACAATAGTTATGTAACTGTAACTCATGCACACTGTACCTGTACCCTTGAAATGCACACCCTGACCACAGGGGGTGAGCTTGCGGGAGACACTCCTCACCTGGGTTTCCAGGTATAAAAGGGGAGGTCCCACCCAGGGTCAGCACTCCTTGGTCCTGGGGATAAAATGAAGGTCAGAGAGTGACCGTGTCTGATATATACATGCCTCGTGTTAGTTTGTAACAAGGTGCAGAGACACTATATTGAACATGTAGGCCATCAGGTCCAAGGGATTTGTCGACTTTTAGTTCCCATTAATTTCTCCATTATAATTTCTTTACGAATACTAATTTCTTCAAGTTCCTCAGTCTCGTTAGACCATTGGTTCCCCACTATTTCCGAAATGTTATTTGTGTCTTCTACCATGAAAACAGATACAAAGTATTTGTTTAATGTGTCTGCCATTTCCTTATTCCCTATTATAATTTATTTTGCCTCTGCCTCCAAGGAACTCATGTTTACTTTCACTGATCTCATCCGTTTTACATTCCTATTGAAGCTTTTACAATCTGTTTTATGTCTCTTGCGAGTTTACTCTCATATTCTCCTTTCTCTTTCATTATCAATTTCTTGGTCATCTTTTGCTGAATTCTAAAATCCTCCAAATCCTCAGGTTTACCACTATTCTTTGAAACATTATAAACCTCTTCTTTTAATCTAATATTATCCTTAACTTCTTTAGTTAGCCACAGATGGATCATTTTTCCCGTGGAGTTTCTATTTCTCAATGGAATGTATATTTGTCGCAAATTATGAATTATTGATTTAAATGTTTGCCATTACTTATCGGCATCATATCTTGTAATCTAGTTTCCCAATCTACCTCAGCCAACTCGCATCTCTTATCTACGTAGATTTCTTTATTCTGATTTAAGATCCGAGTTTCGTACTTAACAAAAGTATAACATTCTATCATATTATGGTCACTCTTCGCTGAGGCTCCTTTACTACAAGGTTATTTATGAACCCTTTTTCATTGCTCAATGTCTGATCTAAACTAGTCTATTCCATAGTTGGTTACTCTATATATTGATCTAGAAAACTATCTTGAATGCATTCCATGAACTCGTCCTCCACACTTTTACCGCAAATTTGCCCAGTCTATATGAAGATTAAAGTCCCCCATGATTACTGTTATCCTTGTTACATGCACTTCTAATTTCCTGATTTATACTGTGCCCTATATTACAACTACTGATAGGGGGCCTATCAACTACTCGCACCAGTATTTCTGCCCCTTGTTCTACTGCATATTTTCCGAGCTAAGATCCTTTTTCTCTGCTGTCTTTATCCCATCCTTCATTATCAGGGCTACCCGCATCTCCACCTTTTCCATTTTGCCTGTCTCTTCTAAAAGTCAAGTATCCTGGATATTTAATTCCCAACCTTGGTCACTCTGCAACCACGGTTCCGTAATGGCCATTACATCAAACCCATTTATTTTTATCTGTGCTATTAATTCATCTATTTTGTTGCAAATGCTTCTTACATTTGGATATAGTACTTTTAGCTATTTTCCCCTCATGTCACCTTAGTCTCTAATGCCTTATTACCTTTGTTAAGTTCTCTGTCCCATTCTGACCCACTCTGCTTATTTTTACCCAAATTGTTACCCTGCTCTACAGCCTTGACAGCTCTCTTACTGCTTTTAAATTTACCCTTTCTGAATCCTCCCAAGCCCCCTTCATTAGTTTAAAGCCTTATCTACCGCCCTAGTTATTTGATTTGCCAGGACACATGTCCCAGCCTAGTTTAAAGTTTAGAATGAGAGGTGATCTCATTGAAACATACAAAATTCTTATAGGGCTTGACAGGGAAGATGCAGGGAAGATATTTCCTTTGGCTGGTGAGTCTGGAACCAAGGGTCTCAGCATAAGGGGTCGGCCATTTAGGGCTGAGATGAGGAGAAACTTCTTCACTCAGTGGGTGGTGAACCTCTGGAATTCTCTACCCCCGAGGGCTGTGGAGGCTCAGTCGTTGAGTATATTCAAGACAGAGAGTGATAGATTTTTGAATATTAAGGGAATCAAGGGAAAAGGGGATCGGGCGGGAAAGTAGAGTTGAGGTAGAAGATCAGCCATGATCTTATTGAATAGCGGAGCAGGCTCGAGGGGCCGAGTGGCCTACTCCTGCTCCTAATTCTTATGTTCTTTATGTGGAGCTCCCCCTTTCCCCAGTACTGGTGCCAGTGCCTCATTAAACAAAATGCCTGCCACCCACACCATTCTTTCAGCCATGCATTTAAGGGGGAGAAATTTGCATAGTTTGCATAGACGTGCAAACGATTTCTCGCCCGGGGGGCGGGGCTACTTTTGCCTCCGTCGAAGTTGCACGGGAGTTAGCAGGTTGCACTAACCGGCAGTGCCCCACTCCCGCAGGCAGTGCCCCGAGTTGCTGCGCTGGCGATGATGACGTCATTGCCTTGCGCAGCGACCCATTTTTGTCCCAGACCCCAACTTCGGTAGTGCACCATGAGGTCGCCGCAGGCAATCTCCGCTTCAGCCTCGTGGATTGCAAACTGCGCCACACTCCGCTCATGGGGCAAAAATTAAAAGGGAGGAGCGTGGCGCCATTTTATTCAATGGCCGACTTATCGGCCGTGGCCTTGCATTAACGAATTTGCGGGTTCCGTGCCGCAATGTTGCAGCCTGGCACTTCGCTTCTGTGCTGGGCTACTGCCAGGGCACCCAGCTCCCCGGTGGTGAAGTGCTGGCCCCTCGCCCCATTGCAGAGCTCGTAGCGTGCACCACCCCCCCTTTAGTAGAAGGGGAGACCCTGTTCTCCCGCCAGCACTACGTCGCAATCTGCGTAGCACTAAAATTCCCACGCTTAGCGCCCAGGTCCTGCACCCAAGAAGCAGTGGAGTGCCCGACATTGCTCTCCACTTCCTCTCGGGGGCAGTAACCCCACTTTCGCGGCCAGGGCTATTACCGCTTCCAAACGGACATTACCGAATTTCTGTTCTAATCTGTTTGTTCCTATGCCAATTTACACATGGTAATAATCCAGAGAGGTTCTGCATACTAATTTTGACCCTAGCTCCTCAAACTCTCTCCGCACAATCTCATTCCTAGTTCTACCTATGTCATTGGTTCCTACGTGGACGACCACAACTGGACCTTCCATTTTCCACTCCAAAATCTTCTCCAGCTGCACGGTGATGTCCTTAACCCTTGGCACCAGGCAGACAACACCATCTTTGGAACTCACGAATAGAACGCTGTGTGTGAGTACACTTGCATGCATACACAGACTGCCACTTCTGAATCTTAAACTTTACGGGGGTGACTTCCAACTTGCTAACACCCCATTTTCACTCAAAAATGGGGCAGTAGCAGAAACAGAATCAACCGTCAGCTAGTTGCACTGACTTACCGCTGGTTTTATGTCCATTTTTATTTTTTGGGTGGGCCTGCCTCCTGAAACGGGCAGGGGCCTTCTGTACATATATACAAATGGGGTCAAGTGACGTTATTTAGACCCCTCTACTCACCTGCAGCCACTGACTATGAGTGGTCCAATTCAGGACACAGCCATTTGGAGTGATAGTTGAAGGGACCCTCAGCTGCTGTTAAGTGAAACCTATGGGGGAGTGTCTTTCAGGCTGACAGCTTGTTGACTGTATTATAAATAGGGCTGACCACAAAAATCAATCAGATCCCACGCTAGCTGCTCCGCAGGCCCCGCCCACCACTTGCCGGCTTACTAGGTGCACACGAATATCATCTCCCCCCGCCGCCCCCCCCCCCCCAACCTACAACGTATATTGAGATCACAGGAGGAACAACCACATTCAACACAATTAAATAGGTTGTGAGCAAAATCATAGAATCATAGAAATTTAAAGAACGGAAGGAGGCCATTTCGGCCCATTATGTCCGCGCCGGCTGACCAAGAGCTATCCAGCCTAATCCCATTTTCCAGCTCTTGGTCCATAGCCCTGGAGATTACGGCACTTCAAGTGCACTTCCAAGTATTTTGTTAATGAGGTGAGGCATTCTGCCTCTATCACTCTTTCAGGCATTGAGTTCCAGACCCCCACCATCCTCTAGGTAAATAAATTTCCCCTCCTATCTCCTCTATACCCCCCCCCCCCCAATTACTTTAAATCTATATCCCCTGGTTGTTGACCCCTCTGCCAAGGGAAATAGGTCCTTCCTGTCCACCCTTTCCAGGCCCCTCATAATTTTATACACCTCAATCAGGTCTCACCTCAGCCTCCTCTGTTCCAAAGAAAACAGACCCAGCATCTCCAATCTTTCCTCATAGCCAAAATTCTCCAATCCAGGCAACATTCTTGTAACTCTCCTCTGCACCCTTTCCAGTGCAATCACATCTTTCCTGTAATGTGGTGACCAGAACTGCACGCAGTACTCCAGCTGGAGCCTAACCAGTGTTTTATACAGTTCAAGCATAACCTCCTTGCTCTTGTATTCCATGCTCTTGTATTCCAATAAAGGCAAGTATTCCAATGGATCAAGTTTTCAGAAATCCAACGATTGTCTCCCCAATTTGTAAACTCTGTTCAGCATCGCACTCAAGTTGTATTCCATGCTGTATAAAACCCAAGTCGTGCAGGGTCGCTTCTTGCAGAAGGGCTTCCATTGTTTCCTTTTGGATCATGGCTAGTGAGAGACTGACTCAACTGGGAAAAACAATTGGGTCAGCCATTATTGGAACATGCTTCACAAGAATATTAAAGGTGCAATATAAATACATCCGAAGAAAAGGGGAACTGTGGCATAGATTAAATACATGTTTTATATAGCTGGAAAACACCATCTCCAGTCAACTGTGTTGCACATCCAATCGCAAAAGATTTAATTGGTCAGATTTTGCCAATGGTTTTACAATCATAAGAAAAGAAAATAGAAAGAAATGACATTCATTTACAGATGAAGTGAACCAGGCTGCTTGGCGCTGATGTTTTAACACAGATAACGTGTTATATCTAAGTTCACTTGTGACCGAAGTTGAAAGCTCAATGGGACAACAGTGACTGAGCTGAGGGTATATTGTGACTGGTAACAGAAGATGTTGTATTTAGCAATAGATTTTCAACACATAAAATATACAATATATGCACTAAATGTTAGAGACATCGGGCTTGATTTTAATTCACCTCACCTGGCAGAATCCAGGCAGGAGCGTGGTGGGGGAGCAGTTAAAATGGAGCTGGGGACTTACCCACTCCTTTCCCATCCTGGTCTGATTGCCTTGGGGCCCGATCTGCCATTTTAACCTGAGTCCTGAGCTGAGAGCAGTGGTGGCCTCCCCATCAGGTTGAACCTGCTGGGAACAGCAGCCATGGCCATTCGAGGCCCAGCAGGCTAGATTTTTAAATATCTTTTCCGGTTTCCTTGTGGGCCAAGAGGAGAAGGAGTGGATGATTCCTTTTTTTCAGGCACACAATGGGCATCCCTGCCTGGAAATCTGATGCTGAGTTGTGTCATGTATGTACATTCTGTTTGTAGCCACCAGATGGCGTCATTGTTGGAGGCCACTGAGCAGCACACACATGGTGCTGCTCTGGTATAAAAGGCCAGCCATTTTGAGAGTCAGGCACTTTGGGCCTAAATAAAGCAGAGCCAAGGTTGTACCTTGCTCAGTTAAACAGTACTCCGTTTGAATCTTTATTGCATACATAACAACTTGGTCCAGTGATACAACTTGCAACGCAAGTCTATTGATCCACTGAACTGGTTCAGGCTCTATAGCCAGCCAACAAGGGAAGTAATTGTTGTGATAGCAGATGGAAAAGTGGGTATTGCTGTCTGCCGTTGGTTGTCTGGAAACCGGTACGATTACATTTATAAGTGATATTGACTATGCAAAACCTGTGAGCTGGAAATCAAGTGCTGAATTAAAGTAAACATACCTTTCCTGGTCTGATTTGATGTGTGTCTGAATAATCAACGAGTTTAAATTGAGCACTTCACTCACTGATATAGTCAGCACTCTCACGGTGTTTATTTTGCTGACTGGAACGTTTGTTTTACCTGTCACGGGCAGTTACACATGTTCTTCACTGCACAGTATACTCATTGGCACTGTTGTGTATGCATGCCTGTTTACTGTGTGATGTCTGTAACACCGTTATGCAACACTGAATGTACCCTTACACAGTACACACCTTACCTGTACACCAGAGAGTGCTGCTGCTGAAGACCTAAGGGTTGCCTGCACACTGCAGGTAACCCAGTATAAAAAGGAACTAACAGCTTGTTGTCCTCACTCAGGAGCTGCAAATAAAGGACTACAGGTCTACACAGTTTAAGTATCATACCCTGCTTCGTGGAGTCATTACTAAAGGTGACTACATACACTACAACTGGTGACGGGAATACGAGGTCACAAACCACACGCTCAGCATGTCAAATCTCAGCATCTTTCAGCAATTTACCGATGGGGAAGATTGGGATGCTTTTGTAGTAAGATTGAAACACTTAAGGAGACTGGCTGCACCGTGCGACTTTGGCGACCACCTAAATGAATCACTAAGGGTCTCTAAACCAACGAGAGCAGTACACCGCATTGATACTTCTAAGGGCAGAAAAACGCTGCCCCGAGTCCCACAACCCTGAGTCTGCCACATGGGGCAAACCGGCTAGCCCCGTGCTGGCGCTGTGGAAGAAACCACAGGGCCCACCATTGCCGCTACAAAGACTATGCATGCAAAGAGAAAGGACACCTTCAGAGAATGTGCAGAAAAGGCTTTACTCACCGCGTCTCTGATGAGTTGGCTGATCACCGGGGCTCCGACACAGAAGAAGGTGAAGTTGCTCAACCCCTGGAAGAAGAGTATGGAACTCATACCTGCTCCACCGAAAGTTCTCCATGGGCAATGAAAGTAGATGTCGATGGGGTCCCAGTTTCTATGGAGAGCAACACAGGGGCGAGCCAGTCTGCGATGAGCCAAGCGACCTTTGAAGAACTTTGGATGAATCCCGCCAATTGACCACAACGGCATCCTGTCCAAGCGAAGCTGCTCCCAGGCCTTCAGGCTCCGACAATCGACCTCGAACATGGATCTATCGCAGCATCCGGAGGTTCCACTGTCCAGCTCGACGGTGTGGCAACGACTCCACAACACCACGGGGAAATCTCCAGGACCGAGGATCCAAACTCCACTTTCCGGGCCGGGGCGGGACTCCAAGAGGTGAACATCGACGAAAGAAATGGATTCCCAACATCCAGGATCGAACCTGTGGATGAAAAAACCACCACAGCCTACCTGCAGCAGGGCCAGAAAATGGCTGCAGCACCACAAGCAGCAGAACCTAAAATCAAAATGGGCACGGCCATACCACGAGGAGCATTGAAGGAGCATCACGTGACACCGAACAGCCAATCGGATTTGAAGGCTTCCTGAAAGGAGATCGGTAAGCAAAAAAATTTAAAGGGTAAGTTTCAAATATTTGAGTACACGGACTTTAAAGCTAAAGATGCAATTAAATGGGTGCAAGAATGAAAATGTATGCAATGTAACCATGAATTGTGATGCTGGTTTAACTAATGTGACTAATGAGATGAATGCAGGTGTCAGTAAGGTTAAGAACAAGTTTATTATGCTTAACAATAATGATAAGGAATGTGAAATGCCTAATGCAACCATGTCTGTTGAAACCAGGACACCCAAAAGTGATGCAAATGCTAGAATGTATAATGCAGGCTCGACTATGTGTGATCAGAGCCAAGGTGCCATGTATACCGGTAGGACACTGCTAAAGGACATTGGGTCCTACAGGGACCATGCTGATACCAATGGAATCCCCCTGTGGGAGACCCCCAGGTCCAGCAGGCTACCTGATCATGTAGCCTGGACCTTTGGAACGAATGTGATGCCCCTTGCAGGACACACACACAGCCAGTGGGAGCACACCCACTACAGGGACAGTGGTCAATGGGCAGCCCAGCTGCCACCAATGGCAATCTGCACCGGACCAGCCCTACAACCCCTGGCCACCAGGGCCAACACCAGGAGCGTGAGGCCAATATCATCCAGCTTCCCTGGCAAACCCTGGGATGACCTGACCCTCATCCCAATTGGTGGACAAGGAGCCCACCTAGTCATGTGGCCCTGCCCACAACTACCCACATCACAGAGTATACACACCACCCACTGCTGCCGTGGCTACCCCCCCCCGAGGGATCCCACAACAGTGACACCCACTTGGTTTGTGTGTGAGGGAGGGGAAAGGTACGAGGCCAGACTCAAGCACAGGGGTCATGCCTGGCAACCACACAACCCTCACCACAACCTCCCATAGCCCACCACTGATCACCTCCCCTGGGCATGACAACAAGGATATGAAAAATGCTTAGGGGGGAGTGTTGTTGTGTATGCACGCCTGTTTACTGTGTGATGTCTGTAACACTGTTATGCAACACTGAATGTACCCTTACATTGTACACACCTTACCTGTACACCAGAGGGTGCTGCTGCTGAAGACCTAAGGGTTGCCTGCACACTGCAGGTAACCCAGTATAAAAAGGAACTCACAGTTTGTTGTCCTCACTCAGGAGCTGCAAATAAAGGACTACAGGTCTACACAGTTTAAGTATTATACCCTGCCTCGTGGAGTCATTACTAAAGGTGCCTACATACACTACAGGCACTGAATGTGATTGATGGCTGCAAGACTTGCTAACTTGAACAGTCTTGATTTGATGCAGGGATGTTTCTACAAGTGCTAAATAGTTTCTACTGACCTCTTTACCTGTTAAATAGTTGGATCTGTTCATTCAGAATGCTCTATATTAGTGAGCCACATTTATTGTGTGGGCTGTGTATGAACTAAATCACTTGAGGCAGGCAGAATAAAGTTCAGGGGCTGGATTTATGGCTCGGTTGCGCCTCAGTTTGCACCCAGGAGGGGCGGTAAATGCTGTTTCTCGGCAAAATGCCGGGCATCCAGCTTTTAGCGTCTGACCGGTAAATTAGGCTGCTGATTTGTGGCAGCGCAAAAACGTAATGGCCCGCCCTCTAGTTCCACCGAGATCATAATGTCAGTCCTCGTGCAACGCTCCGCTATCGCCACGGATGAAAATTTCTGACCAAACGTCTTTAACGCCCGCCCCAGGAAACAGTTGAAAAAACACACATTCCATGGGTGCAGCAGGTGGTCTTGGCGGCATATTTAAATGCAAGGATCCTGCATCGCAGCTTACAGTGACTGTGGGCATGCTCTGTGAATCACAGACTTGCAAATGGCACTTTTATCTGCCATTACCGTGTCCTGACAATGTCACTGTGCGAATTTAATGAGAGCATTACTCGATCGCCAGCGTATCATGCTGCTTGCCATTGTCAGGCGGTGTCAAGCTAGAAGAAGGGCTGCTGGCCATGCCGGGCCGCGGATGAGGAGAGGCCGAAGATATCTGGGGAGGAGTGCTTATCCCCCCACCAGGTTTACAGACACCAACGCTGAAGAGCAGTGTGTGAGAAGACTGTGCTTCTGAAAGGAAGTGCTGATTGAGATATAGAGCCGTCCTGCGCCGACAGGACTGCACTGCCCATCGCAGTGACTGTGGTGCTGGCCTTCTATGCTTTCTGTTCCTTCCATGCAGCAGCTGGGGACACATGCAGCGTCTCTAAGTACACTGCACATAGCTGCATTTGCGACGTCACAAAGGCTCTGTACATCCGCAGAATGGACTTCATAAAGTTCCCAATAAGCAGGGAGAGCCAGAATGAGCGAGCATGTGGTTTTGACAGAATTGCCGGGTTCCTGAGAGTTCAAGCAGTCACTGACTGTGCACAAGCCACAATATAGTGGCCTTGCGAGCACTATTCGACAACACAGAGGTATTCAGAAAGGGATACCACTCCCGAAACATCCAGCTGGTGTGCGACCACACACAGCGCATCCTCGCAGTCAATGCCCGCTATCCAGGGAGCGCACATGATACTTTCATCTTGCGTGAGAGCAGTGTCTCACGAATCTTTCAGTGGCAAAGTCAAGGGCAGTGCTGGCTGATTGGGGACAAAGGACACGGCCTAGCCACCTGGCTCATGACTCCCCTTCGCAACCCCACCACAGAAGCCGAGCATCGCTTCACTGAGAGCCATGCAGCCACCCACAACGTCATTGAACAGACAGTTGGCATGCTCAAGCAGTGCTTCCAATGCCTGGAATGCACTAGAGTGACCCTTCAATACTGCCCTCAACAGATCTCTGAATTCATTGTGTTGTACTGCATGTTGCACAACTTGGCCATCATGAGGGGCCAGGCATTGCCAATGGGGATTGTAGGCACACCTCAGGAGGAAGAGGATGAAGGGGAGGAGCCTGGTGAGGCATTGATTGCACAGCTACCCCATCCATGGGGGAGGCAGAGTGGCGATGCTGCTGGAGCAAGAGCCGCACGTTGCCAGCTCATAATGGACCGGTTTGCTTGAATCGAGGAACCTGAGGGATGCACCTAATACTGGCCACACTATGTGCCACCACAAAAGTACATCTGCGCTGAGCTTTGCAATGATACACATGCCAACAATGGCAAAGGCTCAAAGAGAGAATTTTATCCAAAAGTATCAAACAATACCTCCCTCCCTCAAACAAACGCAAAGACTCAATTAACAAGCAATTTCAAAAGATTCTATGAAACAGCAAAAGCAGACAATACCACAAACCATCACAATAAAACTATACAATAAACAACATCCTGCTGCAAGTTACGCTGGTTAAAATAAATTATAACTAAATCACTATGTGCAGGGGCACTCATTATATGGGACCGCATTTGCACATTGTACGACCCCTTACTGGGATTTGCCCATAGATTGCCCACCCCCCGCCTTCCCTTCAATCCCCTCCCATGCCTGCTGCTCCTTCTCACTCAGGCCTTGGTGCTGACAGCAATGCTGCTGGAGGGCTGCTGTGTTAGGGGGCAGACAATACAGACGGAGTATGAGAACACCCTGCATCAGCTGTGGGTCTGGAAGGCCCGGATGCAGACTGCTGCACCTCATCATCGGCGGAAGCAGTCACTGATGGCTCGGGTGCGTACTGTGTAAGGTACACGGTTAGAGAGTCAGTGGTGGGAGCCGGATGCGGTCATCCTGAGGAAGGGCAGCCAACCTCCCATTTTCTGGGAGCCATGACGCTCTGACGGGGCTGGGCCTCAGCATCCGGAGCACGATGTGTCTCCACAACTTGCTGGTCTGCTTCGGCATCATCACTTCCCCGTTGGACAGTGGGGAACGCAGAGAGGAAGGCAGCATTCATCGGCCGCATTACACCACCAAGCTGCGGCGTAGCTTGTGCCTGCGATGCGCCCGAGGCTGCGATGTGATCAATGGCACACATCACACACTCTGGAATGCCACTGTCACTGCCTCTGTGAGTGGGCAACGATGGCCTCGCTGGAGTCCTGAGTTGCACGGACAATGTGCGACGCAGCCTCCACAACAGTCACAGCAAGTTTGTCGATGCTGTCTGGGATCTTACCCAATGGACCCTTGAGCTCACGGTGCATCCCTGTGTTCTCCCTGGACATTGCCACCGAGTCCAGTTCCGTGTCTGCCTGTTCTTGAGCCGTTCGACTGTGCTGACTCAGCCTCCGGAGAGCTGGCCTTCGAGATTCCCCTCCCGCATTGCGTTGCTGTAGGCGACTGGAGCCAGGAGCCTCCGACGAGTCAAATCCCGGGAAATCGGCTTTGTCTCCAGATGTACTGTGTCCAGACGGGGCAACTGGTGGGCTCCGTGGCTCAGGCCTAACACACTCTTTGCACACCTCATCGCCTCCACTATGGCCAGATGTAGATGGCTCCCTTGACGGTTGTTGCTCCCTTGTGGCTGGTCATCTCCAAGCAGAAACCAACAGACGTGTGGTTAGCAGCAGGGGAGGGGGCAGGGTGATCGGAGGAAGGTTGGAATTGGACATGTATATGTAAAGGGGCTAGGCCACTTCATATCAGGGCTCAATGAAACCACATCAGTCGCGTGATCCATTTACATACCCTCACTACCCAGTCTATTTTCCAACTCTTAGTCATTAGACCACGGCACCTTCAATCTCCTTCACTTCTGATTCTCATGCCTCCACTTTCACTTCTCTTGTTCCTCATCATTCTCGCTCCCAATTGCACTTCCTTCACTTTCTGTCTTCCTCTCTCACTTGTGCTCTCACTCATTTGCTTTTCTATTTCTTCTCTTTCTTTCTCTTTGTTGACTTTCTTTTCCTCACTATCTCTTCACTTCTGTCCTTTTACTTTCTAGCTTCTCCTTCACTTTTCTTCCCCTCTCCCCTCATTCACTTTATTTTTTTATCGCCTTCTTAACTTTGTATCTCACCCTCCCATCCTTCTCTTTTTCTCTCTTCCTTCACTGTATCTAACACCCCTCTTTGATTCACTTTCTCCTTTCACTTTCTCTCTCATTATTCCTTCACACTCTCTCTCATTACATTTCTCTCTCTCACTGCTGCATTACATGACTCTTTTGTTTGCTTTCTATCGTACCTTCAATCCTCTTGCCCCTCCACTTTATCCCCCTCCAGTTTATCACACTCCAACACTTTCTTTTTCTTTCTCATTCATCCTTCACCTCATCTCCAGCCTCCTTCCTTTCCTTCACTCTCTCCCCTTCCATGGTCACATCTCTTCCAATTCTTTCTTCCCTCTCTCTCTGCTTTCAGAAACTATCTCTCCCTTCCTTTCCCTTATCTCTCTTCCTATTTATTTTTCTTGCTCTTTGCCCCCTTCCATGGTCTCTCCCTCAGTTCTCTTTTCCCCCAATGTTGTGTATGTGGACTTTGTAGTGGTGTGGGACTTGCCGTGGGGCGTGAATGCGAATCCATTAACACCATGTTGGCGCTGCAGGGATAATCATCGGGCCCATCAATGTCGATTCAAGCACTACGTGTGCAAAGGCTGCGGAACAATGGGGCACCTCCAGCGAATGTACAGACGTGCTGCGACTCACCACGTGGCAGAGTCGGCAGAAGATGACCGATCCGGCGTGGATCACGCTGAACGAGTAAGAGAGGCAACTTAACCCCAGGCTGAAGAGGAAGTGTATGGGGTACACACCTTCACCACCAAAAGCACTCCGACAATGTTGAAAGTCAAATTAAACGGCATTCCAGTTTCCATGGAATTGGACGTGGGGCGAGTCAGTCAATTATGAGCCAGAAGGCTTTTGAGAAACTGTGGGGCAACAAGGCACAAAGGCCCAAACTGAGCCCGATTCAGACAAAGCTGCGCACTTACACCAAAAAGCTCATACCAGTCATTGGCAGTGTGGCAGTGAAGGTATCGTATGATGGAGCTGCGCATGATTTATCACCAAGGATTGTACCAGGCGATGGCCCCACGCTGTTCAGCAGAAGCTGGCTAGGAAAGATCCGATGGAACTGGGACAACATCAAAGCTCTGTCTTCGGTGGATGATGCTTTGTGCGCTCAAGTGCTAAACAAATTTCTGTTGCTATTTGAGCCAGGCATCGGCAACTTCACAGGCGCCAAAGTGCAGATCTATCTAATCCCTGATGCAAGGCCCGTTCATCACAAGGCCTGAGCGGTTCCATATATGATGAGGGAGAAAGTCGAGATCGAACTGGAGAGACTTCAATGAAAGGGAATTATATCACCAGTCGAGTTCAACGAGTGAGCCAGTCCAATTGTTCCGGTGTTAAAAAGCGATGGCACGGTCAGAATCTACGGAGACTACAAAGTAACAATCAACCGAGTCTCGTTACAGGACCAGTATCCACTACCCAAAGCGGAGGACCTGTTCGCAACGTTAGCAGGGGGGAAGTCGTTCACCAAGTTGGATCTAACCTCTGCTTACATGACACAGGAGCTGGCTGAATCTTGGAAAAGATTGACGTGCATCAACAGGCACAAAGGACTGTCTTTATACCACAGGTGCCCTTTTGGGATTCGCTCGGCTGCTGCCATCTTCCAGAGGAACATGGAGAGTCTGCTGAAATTGGTTCCGCTCACCGTCGTGTTCCAAGACGACATTCCTGATCACTGGTCGTGACACCACCGAACACTTGCACAACCTGGAAGAGGTTCTAAAGCGACTGGACAGAGTGGGACTCAGGCTGAAACGCTCCAAGTGTGTTTTCCTGTCGCCAGAGGTCGAACTTTGGGAGAGAAAGATTGCGGCAGACGGCATCAGACTCACGGACTCTAAGACGGAGGCCATCAAGAATGCACCCAGACCACAGAATGTGACGGAGTTGCGTTCGTTCCTGGGACTCCTCAACTATTTTGGTAACTTTCTATCCGGGTTGAGCACTTTTCTGGACCTTTGCATTTATTGCTACATAAGGGTGATGACAGGGTTTGGGGTAAATCTCAAGAGACAGCCTTCGATAAAGCCAGAAACCTGCTATGTTCTAACAAGTTACTTACATTGCATGACCCGTGCAAACGTTTAGTACTACAGGCAACTCTTGATTATTCGGGTCCCTCGGGGATTGGGCTATTCCGGGTAAACGATTTTTCCATTAGGATGAGTCTACATTTTAAAGTTAAAACTTTAATGAATAAATACAATCAGCTCCAAACAATAACAAAAGATGGACATTACCAGCATGTACAGGTTCTGTGCCTGGAACTCAGTGCCGGCACTGCCTCCGTTCCCAACATCAGCGGCGGCCGCGAGAGACAGCGGTTACAGCAGCACGCACACACACACACACCAGCAAAGCAAGGGCAGAGGAGGGGGATTTTTATGGTGAGAGAGAGAGAAAGAGTGTGTGAGAGAGAGAATGTGCGAGTGTGAGGGAGAGAGTGTGTGAGAGAGAATGAGCAAATACAAATGAGCACAGACAGTGTTTGGAAGGCGATTTTTCCACATTATTTGGAGCTGTCTTTTCACTTGTTAGCAATAGAATTTTAAATCCTGTTACAACGGTTTCCCATTGGATCCATGTACGGATAATCGAGAGTTGCCTCTGATGCATCTTCATACGGGGTTGGTTGTGTGTTACAGCAAGCCAATGTGTCAGGCAAACTGCAACCGTTGCATATGCATCCAGAAGTCTATCTAAAGCTGAAAGAGCCTACAGTATGGTTGAGAAAGAAGCATCAGCATGCATATACGGGGTTAAGAAAATGCACCAATAGCTATTTGGCCTCCGGTTCAAGCTCGAAACCGACCACAAATCGCTCATTTCACTGTTTTCACAAAGCAAAGGTATTAACACCAATGCTTTGTCCTGCATCCAAAGATGGGCACTAACATTATCTGCGTATGACGATGTAATCCGCCACAGATCAGGCACTGAGAACTGTGCTGATACCCTCAGTCGGCTACCATTGCCCACCACTTTTGCTTTTGAGAGGGAGGGGTCACCCATCATGGCTCGACAGATCAGGACCTAGACTAGCCAGGACCCTGTGCTATCACTAGTAAAAAACTGCATCCTTAATGGGAGCTGGTCGGCTGTTCCCGGGGAAATGCAAGACGAAATTAAACCGTTTTACCGACGCAAGTATGAAATGTCCATCCAATCGGATTGTCTCCTGTGGGGGAATCGCGTGGTCTTGCCAAAAAAAGGCAGGGAAACGTTTATAAGTGACCTACACAGTACCCACCCAGGCATAGTCATGATGAAGGCTATCGCCAGCTCGCCGTTTGGTGGCCCGGCATTGACTCGGAATTGGAGTCATGCGTACACCAATGTAACACTTGCTCACAGTTGAGCAATGCACCAAGGGAGGCCCCACTGAGTCTGTGGTCATAGCCCTCCAAACCATGGTCCAGGATCCATGTAGATTTCGCTGGCCCCTTTCTCGAAAAGATGTTCCTAGTAGCAGTGGACGCTTACTCTAAATGGATTGAATGTATAACAATGTCATCATGTATGTCCACTGCCACCATTGAAACCCTCCGGGCCATGTTCGCCACCCATGGTTTGCCTGACGTCCTTGTTAGTGACAGTGGCCCATGTTTCATCAACTCGGAATTCAATGAGTTCATGTCCCGCAATGGTATCAAACATGTCAGGTCTGCCCCGTTTAAGCCTGCATCCAACGGTCAAGTGGAATGGGCAGTCCAAACTATCAAGCAAAGCTTGAAACGCATGACAGATGGTTCCCTGCAGACCCGGTTATCTTGGGTTCTGCTCAGCTACCGGACGCGACCCCACTCGTTTACCAGGGTTCCCTCGGTAGAATTGTTAATGAAGAGAGCACTCAAAACCAGGCTCTCATTAGTCCACCCAGATCTCAATGATCATGTAGAAACCTTGTGTCACCAGCATAACGTGTACCATGATCGCGCGGCTGTATCTCGTGACATTGAGGTTAATGACCCTGTATTTGTTCTTAATTATGGTCATGGTCCCAAATGGGTTGCTGGCACAGTTTTAGCCAAGGAGGGGGATAGAGTGTTGTCAAACTTCTGAATGAACAAATGTGTAGAAAGCATTTGGATCAAACCAAACTTCGATTCTGTCATGTATTCAACTGTCATTGTAATCCATGTATAAACTGACCTAAGTTGTACACCGTGAGAACACTGACCACTAGGTGGTGAACTTGTGGGAGACACTCCTAACCTGGACTTTCAGGTATAAAAGAGGAAGCTCCACCCACCTTCATCACTTGAGTGCTGGAATAAAGGTTGCTGGTCACAGAGTGACCTTCTCTCTAGTATGGGCCTCATGTGTATTTGTACTGTATAGTAAGGACATATAATTGGCGACGAGAAACTGGGATTTAAACCACGCGAGCATGATCACTAGCTGCACAGACGAGAGATACTGTGTTGGTGATGATTCGGACGATTTTATTGAGAGACTACAGCAAAGTTTCATCACTAAGGAATGGTTGGGTCAGGATTCGGCCGACAAACGCAGGGCTCATCTCCTTTGTGGATCGGTTTGTGGATCCAGGACGTACTCCCTGATGAAGGACCTTCTAGTGCCAGAGAAGCCGGCGGACAAGACTTTTGAAGAGCTCAGTAAGTTGATCGGGGAACACTTTAAACCGGCGAACAGCATGCACATGGCGAGACACCGGTTTTACATGCACCGGTGGCGAGAAGGGCAAAGCGTTCCAGATTTCGTGGCAGACCTCTGGCGACTGGCGAGCCTATGTAAGTTCCCAGATGCATGCAGAGCGGAGATGCTGCGAGACTTTTTTATTGAGGGCATCGGGCACGCTGGGGTTTTCAGGAAACTGATTGAGACCAAAGACTTGACCCTGGAAACGGCGGCTTTGATGGCCCAGACATTTATCTCGGGAGGGAGACCAGAATGATGTTTGACAAAAATCTTGGTTTAAATGCAGCAAATGGACAGGCAGTCAATATTGTTAATGCGGCACACAGTTCTCCAGGCAGACAAGTGCAATCAGACATGCCCGAGCATGTAGTCGAACCCAAAGGGGGAATTCAACAGAGACGATGGCTAACTGAACAGCGATTCATGCCATCGCAAGGGACAATGCGGCCAGTAATGGGGCCATCAACACCTGTCAATGGTGCGTTTAAGGACAGTGACAGAGACAGTCAGAGACGATCGACTGGTAATGGACCTTTTGTTTCCAACAACGGCTCATGTTGGAGCTGTGGAGGCAAACACACAGCCAGAGCTTGCAGGTATCAGCAATATACCTGCAGAAATTGCAATGTCAGTGGTCACTTGGCGCGTATGTGCAGGAAGCCTGCAGCCAGGTTGATGTACGAGGAGGACGGGCTCGATGTAAGCCCTATGAGGCCAATGGACACTGGGGAAAATCGCTGGAAGCTGAAGTTCAGCGAGTTCATGTTGAGCACATATACAGTTCATACACCAGGATGCCACCGATAATGATGAAAGTGCTTCTCAATGGCATCCCAGTATCAATGGAGCTAGACACGGGGGCCAGCCAGTTCCTGATGAGTATCAAACAGTTTGACAAGTTGTGGGCGTCCAAGGCCAGGAGGCCAAAATTATTGCTGATTGACGCACAGCTACAGACATATAAAAAGGAGATCATTCCGGTGCTAGGCAGCGCCACGGTAGTTGTGACCCACAAAAATTCGGAGAACAGGTTGCCACTCTGGATTGTCCCGGGGGACGGTCCCGCACTGCTGGAGAGGAGTTGGCTTGCTGTCATGAACTGGAAATGGGGCGATGTCAATGCAATTTCTTCAGTGGAGCGAATATCATGCTCACAGATCCTGAACAAATTTAACTCATTATTTCAACCCGGCATTGGCACTTTCATGGGGGCCGAGGTAGTGATTCACATAAACTCGGACGCCAGGCCAGTACACCACAAGGCCAGAGCGGTGCCGTAGGTGATGCGGGAAAAGATAGGTGAATTGGACTGCCTGCTGAGGGAAGGCATCATCTCACCAGTTGGATTCAGTGACTGGGCGAGCCCGATTGTGCCGGTGCTCAAGGCGGATGGGTCGGTCAGGATATGTGGCGATTACAAGGCCACCATCAATCGGGTGTCACTCCAAGACCAGTACCCGCTACCAAGAGCGGAGGACCTCTTTGCGACGCTATCCAGTGGCAAACTTTTTTCAAAATTGGACCTGACCTCAGCTTACATGACCCAGGAGTTGGCGAGTGAGTCGAAGAAGCTGACCACCATCACGACACACAAGGGGGTGTTTGAGTACAACAGATGTCCATTTGAGATTCGCTCGGCCACCGCGATCTTTCAATGAAACATGGAAAGTCTCCTCAAGTTGATTCCAAGGACGGTGGTTTTTCAATACGACATCCTCATCACGGGTTGCGATACTGAAGAACACCTGCACAACCTGGGGTAGGAGCTACGTAGACTGGACCGAGTATGTCAGCGACTGAAAAAGGCGAAGTGCATCTTCCTAGCTCCAGAGGTAGAATTCCTGGGGATGAGGGTAGCAGCAGACGGGATCAGAACTACTGAGTCCAAAACGGAAGCAATCCAGAGAGCACCCAGACTCCGTAATACGACGGAGCTGTGTTCGTTCCTGGGGCTCCTGAACTATTTTGGTAACTTTCGTCCCAAATTGAGCACGCTGCTAGAGCCGCTACACATGCTCCTGTGCAAAGGTCGCGAATGGGTCTGGGGGGACAGCCAGGAAAGGGCTTTTAATAAAGCACGCAATTTGTTATGTTCCAACAATCTGTTAACGCTATATGACCCATGTAAGAAACTTGTTTTAACGTGCGATGCGTCGTCCTATGGGGTCGGGTGTGTGTTGCAGCATGTGAATGCCAAGGGTCAGTTACAGCCGGTAGCTTATGCCTCCAGGAGTCTGTCCCAAGGGATGGTAGAAAAGGAAGCGCTTGCATGTGTATATGCAGTAAAAAAAAAATGCACCAGTACCTGTTTGGCAGGAAATTTGAGCTGGAGACAGATCACAAACCCCTAACATCCCTTTTGGCCGACAACAAGGCCATAAATGCAAATGCGTCGGCCTGCATACAGAGGTGGGCACTCACATTAGCTGCCTATGACTATACAATTCGGCACAGACCAGGCACCGAAAACTGCGCCGATGCACTCAGCAGGCTCCCACTAGCCACCACCGAGGGGGCAACCGAGCATGCTGCGGAGATGGTCATGACTGTTGAAACTTTCGAAAGCGAAGGCTCACCCGTGACAGCCCGTCAGATCAAAGTCTGGACAAATAGAGACCCACTACTGTCTTTCATCAAGAAATGTGTCCTGAATGGGGACTGGGCAGCCACGTACAGGGCATGCCCTGAGGAATTTAAACCACTTCACAGGCGCAAGGATGAACTCTCAATTCAGGCCGATTGCCTACTTTGGGGAAACCAAGTAGTCATGCCCCAGATGGGCAGAGAGGCGTTCAGCCGAGAACTCCACAATGAGCACCCGGTCATTGTCATGATGAAGGCAATTGCCAGGTCACACGTTTGGTGGCCAGGGATAGGTGCAGATCTGGAACTTTGTGTTCGCGGGTGCAACACGTGTGCTCAGCTGGGCAATGCGCCCAGGGAAGCCCCCCGTAGCCCCTGGTCCTGGCCCACCAAGCCATGGTCACGCATCCATGTGGACTACGCAGGTCCTTTCATGAGAAAAATGTTTTTGGTTGTTGTAGACGCCTACTCCAAATGGATCGAATGTGACATTCTCAATTCAAGCACATCCTTTGCCACGGTAGAAAGTCTACGGGCAATGTTCGCCGCCCATGGTCTTCCGGATGTCTTGGTCAGCGACAATGGCCCGTGCTTTACAAGCATTGAATTACAGGACTTCATGGCAGGAAATGGTATCAACCATGTCAGAAAGGCGCCGTTCAAGCCGGTCTCAAACAGCCAGACGGAACGAGCAGTGCAGATAATCAAACAGGGGATGCTCAGAATCCAAGGGGGTTCCCTACAAAGCTGCTTATCACGCCTCCTGTTGGCCAATAGATCCCGACCACACTCGCTCACAGGGGTTCCACCCACAGAGCTGCTAATGAAAAGGTCGCACAAAATCAGGTTATCCCTTATACATCCGACCATGAAAGAAATTGTTGAGAGCAGGCGTCAGTCACAATGTGACTACCATGACGGGAATGCGAGGGCGCGATGTATTGATGTCAATGACCCTGTTTTTGTCCTCAACTACGCTGCAGGGCCCAAATGGCTCGCAGGCACTGTGATTGTCAAAGAGGGGAATAGGATTCTGGTAGTTAAACTTACCAATGGACAAATCTGCCGCAAACACATGGATCAAACAAAAAGGAGGTTCAGCAACCCCATAGAAGAAGCAGAGGAAGAACACGATGTCGAGTTTACTCCACCACAGGTGACCGAATACCAGAACCAAGTGGAGGAGAGCCCAGTCACTGTGGGCAGTCCGGACAGGCCTGAGGCACCGCAAACAGCAGACACTCAGGCCAGCGCCCAACAACCGGAGCCCCAACTCAGGCGCTCTACATGGGAGCATAAACTACCAGAGAGACTCAACCTGTAATCCCAATAAGACTTTGGGGGGGAGGTGATGCCATGTATTCAACTGTCATTGTAATCCATGTATAAACTGACCTAAGTCGTACACCGTGAGAACACTGACCACAGGGGGCGAACTTGTGGGAGACATTCCTAACCTGGACTTTCAGGTATAAAAGGGGAAGTTCCACCCATCTTCTCCACTTCAATGCTAGAATAAAGGTTACTGGTCACAGAGTGACCTTCTCTCAAGTATGGGCCTCGTGTGCATTTGTACTGTATAGTAAGGACATATTCGATTCACTGACAACCAAGAACAGTTTGAAGAGAACATTACTATCATTGATCCACCAACACGCCCCCAACCAGCAATCAACCTTGCGGTCAACCACGAGGATGAACCCACCAGGCCCGACAGTCCGATCAGACCAGCCGCGCTGCAGTGCAGCAATGATCAACTCACCCATGCCAGGACTTTAACTCAGGCGATCAAACCGGGAACAAAGAGCCCCTGATCGCCTCAATGTGTAAATAACTTGTATCTAAGACTTTGGGGAGGAGTGATGTTGTGTATGTGGACTTTGTAGTGGTGTGGGACTTGCCACTGGGGGGTGCACCTATTGAAGGCCCAGGGGTCGCCTGCACACCTCGTGCAAGCAAGTGTGGAGGGATGTCTGCCATGCTGATTCTTCACTCTGGAGTTTGATTAAAGAGACCAAGGTCACATCAGTTTGAGCTTACAGCACACAGTCTTGCGGAGTTATTCTGAACATACCACCCAACATTCACTCTCTCTCACCCATTGGTAGCACCTTGGCCTCTGAGTCAGAAGGTTGTAAGTTCAAATTCCACTCTAGAGACTTGATGTATTTTTAAATGGATTGTTGTATTTTCGTGTTTGACAATAATATGAATAATCTAATAAAGCCTTATTTACTCCTTTAGTCTCTCTCACTCATTAGTCTCACTCACCTCCAGTCTCTCACCCCCCAGTTTCTCTCCCCATAGTCTCTCCCCCCCCCCAGTCTCTCACCCTCCAGTCTCACTTACACCGCAGTCTCTCTCTTCCCCAGTCTCTCACCCCCAATCTCACTTACACCCCAGTCTCTCTCTCCCCCAGTCTCTCACCCCCAATCTCACTCACATCCCCAGTCTCTCTCCCCCAGTCTCTCTCCCCCCCCCCCAGTCTCTCTCTCCCCCAGTCTCTCTCTCCCCCAGTCTCACTCACATCCAGTCTCACTCACACCCCAGTCTCTCTCCCCCCCGAGTCTCTCTCTCCCCTAGTCTCTCACCTCCAATCTCACTCACACCCCCAGTCTCTCCCCCCCGAGTCTCTCTCTCCCCCAGTCTCACTCACACCCCAGTCTCCCCAACCCCCCCACCTTGAGAAGAAACCGAAGCAACATCGAGGAGGAAAACCGAAACGACCGACAACGTAAAACCCACCCCAGAGGGACCCCGAGCTGAAATCAGAACCCCGGGGTTGATAGGATTGTGAGTATAGTCCAAACCCCCTCACAGACTCAATTTAGGATAGGAATTGGTAAGAAGGGAGGAAGTGGGAGGTGTGGGTGTGTGTGAGTGGAATGTTTTAACCTCTTATTTTCTCCTTCCCTGTTGCGAGATTTTTCATGTTGTTGAGTGAGATTGTGCCATTACTGCTATTTATGACCTCTTCCTATGCCCTCTATCTTGGTGTTTACAATTCTAAATAAACAACATTAGCCATTTTGTACTCTTACCCACTGTGTCTGGTGCCTCATTACTCACCCATCCTCATAAATCGCACGTACAGAACCCCAGGGGAGTGTGGATTCGAACCCACACGCCAAGCTCCCCTTACAGTGTCCAGTATTTGACGACTTAAGCAGTTCCTGCGTACTCCGATGTTCTCCAAACACAGAAGATTTATACTCAGTTCATATCCTTAGCAATGCTCCATTAACTAGATAAAGCTAAACAGGAAGATTGGCGGCAACAAGGGAAGGCTCGAATCTGATGGGGAGCATCAACAAGCCAGGGCATGGAATCCGATGACTGACAATAGCACACCAGGGTATGGGATCTTAGCGGGAATTAGGGTAAGGTCATACATTATTCAAATATGGCAATTCAAGGTCTGTACAGAACACACGTGACTATTCCTGGAAGCTGAATGTCTATAAACTCCAGAGTGTAATGGGCAATTTACAGATCTCTTATCAGAGCCTAATGAATCAAGCACTGAGCAATTCAATCAAAGTCAAAACACAAAGCACTTCACAAAGCATTTATCTTGCATAAAACAGAACCTGAGCTTCGGTGCGGTCAGTGCATGCAATCTGACAATGGGTTCATTAGACTGAGTCCACTTGCCACTGAACAACAGATAAATCAGAGAGGGTTCACATTTCCTGATCTCTATCCAATGCTTCCTGCTGGCAAGTGCATCTGTGGAGCTGTCAGGACAGGATCAGGCTCCTCTGCAGTCTGATGCAGTCAAATAGTCAGCCAAAACTCATTGTTTAGGCACAAGAGAGCTGACACACGTGCAATTGTCCCTCAGTAAGAAGCTGAGTCATTCAGGAGAGCATTGGTGGAGAAGGGTGAAAGAAAAACTACAAAAAAACGCACATTTATAAAGTGCCTTTAACAAAAAATAAACCCAGCATGCTTTGGAAAAGGGAAAATAGATAACTGTACCACGACAGAACTCTGGTATAGAATTTCCAAAGGCTTCTCCAATCTCCTCTCTATCCATAGCTTTAGCAGAAGGTCGACAGTAACCCCGGAGAAACAGCGGAAACATCTGCCAAACCGTTCTGCCAAAGTTACAGCGAGAGATTGAAGAAGCCCATGGAAATTCCGGGCATCCATATTTGAGTTCTGCAGTTCTGTGAGGGAATCTGTATAATCGCTGTGAACAGGAAATAGTTCTATCCATTGGAATTCCTGAATTGGGTGTGTGTTTATGCAGAGATAGTTGTATATTGGGAATTGCACAAAGATGCATATCTTTCCTTGTTCTTCACCAGCCAATCTCTCCTGGTGCTATCTGGGAGCCACATTAGTTTGCTCCAGCAGGACTGGGAGAGGAGTACCCTGAGTCTCTCTTGGGCCTATTTTATGTAAAGCATGTGTCATGTGGAATAATTTTTGGCCACCGTGCAAAAGAGAAAAGTACGTTTGGGTGCAGCCTGGACCGTAAAAGCAACTGTATTAAAGGGGTAAGCACAGCTTTTGGCAGGTGATGGGACAGGATTATTATCTGGACACCTTCTGATGAAGAAGAGTAAGTTTTTAAACTTAATGTGTATGTGCCAGATGCTGTAAATTGTAATGTCAACTTTGAATTTATTTACTTTCGGTGTTTGTGGCTCAGGAAATGGCCGGACACATGACATTGGCAGCTGTCATGGGGCCTATGACAGATCACAAAAGGGCAGGTGGCACGGTACTAAATACTGTCTCCATGACAAAAGTATAAAATAATAACAACATTCTGCAACAAGGACAGGTGCAGCATCCTGTCTGGGAAAACATACTAGTCACATCCGCCATGGTTGTGGATGGTAGCCTTACGGTCCCTGGATCGATCCAGGGACTTGCCTTTCTGGTTGAACAAGTGAACGTTCTGACTTAAAATGTCCACAATGTGGCAACTGCCGGGAAATGTAAACCTTTACTTGCATGATGCAGTGCTGCTGATCACAAGTGAGACGGACATGGAGCAATTAATATAATAGTAAACAGTAGCCAACATGGGTTTAGAATAGGAAGATCAACCTCCTCAATTTTTTTGGAGGAAATGCCATCATAGGTGGACTGAGGCAAGTCCAACAACAAAGTGCACCGAGATTCCCAAAAGGCACTTATGAAATTCCACATGAAAGGCTATCAGTCAAACTCAAAGCTGTTGGGATTCAGGATAAACCTTGGGGAATGGATAATAACATAAGAAATAGGAGCCAGGAGTAGGCCATATGGCCCCTTGATTCACTAAGCTCATGGCTGAACTTTTACATCAACTCCAATTTCCCCATTATCCCCATATCCCTTGATTCCCTTAGTGTCCAAAAATCTATCGATCTCAGTCTTGAATATACCAGCTTCATTCTGGTGAATCTACAGTGCATCCCCTCCAAGGCCAATATATCCTTTCCTGAGGTGCGGTGTCCAAAACTGAATGCAGTACTCCAGATGGGGGTCGGTCCGGTGTTCTGTACAACTGAAGCATTAGGAGTGAGTACGATCAAAACTAGGGATAAGAAGCAGTAGGACTAGGGTTAAACTCTGAGCCAATTTGTTGAAAGGTTTGTTAGTGAGATGCTTATATTTGATTTCCAAATGATGTACATTAATTTTCTGAACAGTTAGTTGGGTAGAAAGAGATTGGCTCAGGGACTGAAAGTCAGTGCATGCACAATGCCTCTCCATAAATTACTAATGAGAAGGCAACGGGATCCTTAACAACTCATAATAAAAAGACCACGTGCCACTGAAAGACCTTAACAGTGCCAGCTACTCAGGAAAGTAATTAAATATTACATGTGACTGTCATAAAGAATTTTTCACAGAGCCCTGAATGCTTAAGCAGTTTTCTCAGTGGTGCTTCTATCTAACGGACATGTTGTGCCTTTTCATTTTATAGTTGCTGTCTCTGGGGTCCCCTCCTGGCTCTTGCAATGCTTGTGCAACATGTGTGGCAGTTTTGACTTATTCTCACTCAAATACTTCATTAATTAGCTGTCAGTCAAGTGAAGCTCTGTCTAGTAAGTTCAGAGCGCAGTAGAAGGTATGAGTAATACATCCAGATTGTTCCAGTGAGGCTGTAATAGGAATAGTTCAGCTTAAAGGTCCACAATAGTCATCTCCTCAAGTAATTGTCAATAAAATTCACCCCAAATGAGTCAGTGCTATTATTAACAGGCTTATTTTTAGTGCATCACTTAACAAGTTGCATAAGCCCATAGGCCGCAAAATTCGTGGGTTTAGCGCCGGCCAGCAAGGCCGGCTTTGCTGAAAGAATGCTGGCCACCTTGCTTCTGTCCGCTTCTGGCAGGTCCCGTGGTAGCGCTGCCATTGCCAGCACTTGCTCCACAGATTTAACTAAGACAGATTGTGGCGGCAATGAGTTTGCAACACAGATTTGATGCACGATCTGCCATTTTGGACGTCGCCGCTCCATTCAATGCCCTCTCTTAATCGCGACCAGCTGACCAAGCGTTCAGCAACAGGAAGGTCCCCTCAGCAGTGTTATTTAACGGGATCATCAACAACTTACTTGCTCTGTCTAAGTTTGTGGAACTATTTGGAGCTTTCGAGAGTTGTTTAAAGTTTCAAGAGGTGGTGGGGAGTGGGGGAGTGTTGCTGCAAATGGAGAACGTCTTGATTCTCAGTTAAAGGGTTCTGCTCACACTACGTACTCATAGACATAGGGGCTCGACACGGGTTGTCTGTGAGCGCCTCATCAAACTCCGGTTCCAGTGAATTAAACTGCAGATCCCTTCATGATGGTGTATGATAGGGAAACAGTAAAGAAGATGCTCGCGGAGGGAGGAGGAGGAGGGGCAGAAGGGCTCTTAGCAAGAGGCCTTACCCACTTAGGGTCTTCCGAGAGCACTTCTCCTATCTGCCAGGAGCAGTGTATTCAGAGGCTTCGCTTCAACAAGGAGGTAGTCACAGAATTCTGCCAGCTCCTGCAACCAGACCTGCATTCTCAGAGCAGGGTGATGATGGCTCTCCATGGTGCTCAAGGTCACTGTGGTCTTCAATTTTCCTTCCAGTCTAGAGCAGGCACATAGCTACCATCTCCCAGTTCGCTGTCTATCACTGCATCTGGGAGGTCACGGAGGCTCTCTATTCTGGGAGAAGGGTCTACATTGTCTTTTCTCTCTGAGCAGAGAGCAGCAGGAAGAGTGTGCATGTGGCTTTGCCAGGATAGTGGGGTTCCCCATGGCGGCGGGCGACATCGACTGCACGTGACATTGCGGGCACCGTATGCCAATTCTGAAATATTCCGCAGCCACAAAGGCTACTTCTCACTTAATGTGCATTTGTGCGACCACGCCCAGTGCATCATGGTGGTGAATGCCCACTATCCTGGCAGCAGTCATGATGCCTTTAGTCTACGCCAGTCCATGCCAGCAATCTTCCAGCCACCATGTCAAACCCAAGAGTGGCTGCTTGGAGACCAGGGCTAACTGCTCTGCACATGGCTGATGACTCCACTCTGTAACCCACCACTCGTGGCCTGCAGTCATATGACAACCATGCTACCACGAGGAACCTCATCGAGCAGATCATCGGAGTGCTGGAGCAATGGTTATGCTGCCTTGACTGCTAGGAGGAGCCCTCCAGTACTTGCTGGAGCGAGTGTCCTATTTCATGTTGGTCTGCTGCATGCTCCACAACTTGGCCACTGTTATATATGTAAACTTGTATTTACTCTGTATAGCTACCAGAAGGTTCATGCCCTGGAGTCCCAAGGGATCCCATAATCTCTTGAGAGCACAGGTATTTAAGGAGGCTTCACAGGTTGGAAAGGCAGAGATGGGCGTTCACGTTGTCTGCATACAACTACGCCATCCACCAGAGGCCAGGTACAGAAAACTGCGCCGATGCTCTCAGTAGGGTGCCATTGCCCACCACGGGGGTGGAAATGGCGCAGCCTGCAGATCTAGCCATGGTTATGGAAGCATTTGCGAGTGAGCAATCACTAGTCACTGCCCGGCAGAGCAAAACCTGGACAAGCCAGGACCCCTTATTATCTCTAGTCAAAAGCTGTTTGCTTCACGTGAGCTGGTCCAGTGTCCCAGTGGAAATGCAGGAAGAGTTAAAGCCGTTCCAGTGGCACAAAGGTGAAATGTCTATACAGACAGACTGCCTTCTGTGGGGCAATCGAGTAGTGGTCTCCAAGAAGGGCAGAGACACCTTCATCAATGACCTCCACAGTACCCACTGTAAGGGGTGGTCCCGGGGGTCAGGTTCACCTCTGACCTACTTGAGCGGTTCGAATCACTCCCACTCTCTTGGGTTCGAGACTCTGGATTTATTTGGAGGATGTGATAAAGTGCAAAAGACCACTGGTTTGGTGCAAAAGAACTTTGATTTTGTTAAGGATAAGAAAATTCAATGTTACACATAATTACACTAATAAAGAAAAGTACATCACACATTCAAAGGGGTTGCAGTGAAAATTACACCTCCCACCTCCCAAATACCTAATACTGGCTAGGTTAGACTCCAGGGCAGACAGGAACTATGCTTACCAATCCTTTCTGGTCAGTTAGCGGCCGTTCGCGGTTTCGGGGTTCGTTGGATTCTGTCGGTTCTGCTTGCCGTACCCCGAACGTCGGAGAGGACTTCTTACTGCTCAATCTTCAGTTGGGTTGAGTCCGCTGATGCGGTAGGGTGCATTTTGGATTTGTGGGGTAAGTACCCATTTTCTTTCATTAGAAATAGGTTTCAAAGTCCTTTTTGGTAACGTTTTCATCCGTTGGTAGTCGAGCCTAGATTGTAGAGTGGAAACTTTCGATTCTTCGGTTTCTTCCTAGTGAAGTTTTGTTTTGAAGTTGGTCAATCGTGGTGGTTTTAGTCGTACCACGTTGGCTGTGGTCGGTTGCTGCCGCGATGGTTATGTTCTACCTTCCTTTTCGATTTCAGGACGTCGAGGCTGGAGAAGTTAGTTTACAACTGTCGCATTGGTTTCTCTCCCTTCTTGATGGCATAGGCGTAGTATGGCACTAGCTCTAGCACGAGCAGTGTCTCTCAAGGCAGTAGCATAAGCAGCAGCAGCAAAGCATAAGCAGTATACCCTTTGAGCTGTCCTAATCTTCGTGCCAAATCAGTCCAGAATTCGTTGTTAGTTTTGGCAGGCCCGAGAATTCTGTGTCATATTTTGGCAGGCTGGTTAAAAGTTAATATGTCTCGGGTGGGCTGATCTTCTAAATCTGTTTCTTGATGGAAATATTAGCTTGGTAATCGCAATGTTCTTTTGTGTTTGGTTTTAACATAAGGCTGGAGTGGGCCTTTTGTTTTTTTACATAGGCTGAAAATAGCTTTCCAGGTTCAGGTTGATAGCTGGCCATCTCTGAGTTAATTGTTGCAATGTTAATGTCTCTTATGGAGAAGGGCTTTCAAGTATCCATTTTCCAGACAATTTACTTTAGTCTCAATGCCCCAGGCAGTTTCAATAATCAAATTGGCTCCTTTAGTTCTCTAGACCTGCCCACAGACTTGATTTGTCTTGTAAAATCCAAAATTCGATTAAAGTTCGTAGTTTCTTCCATGTGCACTTTAGGATTTCAAACTTTCCGACAGATAGTTCCAAATTAAATTTCCTTTCCAATGAGTCCAAACACTGGGGGGGGGTTTCCCATGAATTTTGCCCTTCTACACCACCTAGGCATCGTAATGATGAAACCGATAGCCAGATCCCACGTGTGGTGGCCCAGTATCGATGCTGTCCTGGGTTCACAAATGTAATACATGCTCGCAGTTAAGCAATGTACCCAGGGAGGTGCCGCTAAGTTTATGGTCTTGGCCCTCCAAACCGTGGTCTAGGGTACACGTCGACTATGCAGGCCCGTTCTTGGGTAAATGTTCCTTGTGGTTGTAGTTGCGTACTCCTAGTTGATTGAATGTGAGATAATGTCGGCTAGCATGTCCGCTGCCAGTACTGAAAGCCTGCGGGCCATGTTTGCCACACACGGCCTACCCGATGTCCTGGTGAGCGACAACGGGCCATGTTTTACCAGTGCTGAGTTCAAAGAATTCATGACCCGTAACGGGATCAAACATGTCACATCTGCCCCGTTTAAACCAGCGTCCAATGGTCAGGCAGAGAGAGCAGTGCAAACCATCAAGCAAGGCTTGAAGAGGGTAACTGAAGGCTCACTGCAGACTCGCCTATCCCGAGTGCTGTTTAGCTACCGCACGAGATCCCACTCACTCACTGGGATCCTACCTGCTGAACTGCTCATGAAAAGAACACTTAAGACAAGGCTCTCGTTAGCTCACCCTGATCTACATGAACAGGTAGAGAGCAGGCGGCTTCAACAAAGTGCATACCATGATGGCACAAATGTGTCACGCGAGATTGAAATCAATGATCCTGTATTTGTATTAAATTATGGACAAGGTCCCAAGTGGCTGCCTGGCACTGTCGTGGCCAAAGAGGGGAGCAGGGTGTTTCGGGTCAAACTTTCAAATGGACTCATTCACTGGAAATACTTGGACCAAATTAAACTCAGATTCACGGACTACCCTGAGCAACCCACCTTGGACCCTACCTTTTTTGATCCCCAACATACACCAGTGGCAACCGGCACCACGGTTGACCACGAAGCAGAACCCATCATCCACAGCAGCCCAGCAGGACCCAACACACCAGGCAGCCCAGCAAGGCCAGCTGCACAGCAGCCCAGCGAGGGCCCAACAAATAGAAACATAGAAACATAGAAAATAGGTGCAGGAGTAGGCCATTCGGCCCTTCTAGCCTGCACCGCCATTCAATGAGTTCATGGCTGAACATGCAACTTCAGTACCCCATTCCTGCTTTCTCACCATACCCCTTGATTCCCCTAGTAGTAAGGACTTCATCGAACTCCTTTTTGAATATATTTAGTGAATTGGCCTCAACAACTTTCTGTGGTAGAGAATTCCACAGGTTCACCACTCTCTGGGTGAAGAAATTCCTCCTCATCTCGGTCCTAAATGGCTTCCCCCTTATCCTTAGACTGTGACCCCTGGTTCTGGACTTCCCCAACATTGGGAACATTCTTCCTGCATCTAACCTGTCCAGTCCCGTCAGAATTTTAAACGTTTCTATGAGGTCCCCTCTCATTCTTCTGAACTCCAGTGAATACAAGCCCAGTTGATCCAGTCTTTCTTGATAGGTCAGTCCCGCCATCCCGGGAATCAGTCTGGTGAACCTTCGCTGCACTCCCTCAATAGCAAGAATGTCCTTCCTCAGGTTAGGAGACCAAAACTGTACACAGTACTCCAGGTGTGGCCTCACCAAGGCCCTGTACAATTGTAGCAACACCTCCCTGCCCTTGTACTCAACAACACCAGCTTTCACACCGAGACGATCAACCAGGGCAAGAAGGGCCCCAGATCGACTCATATTGTAAATAGTTACACTATTGACTTTGGGGCGGGGGGGAGAGGGGAGTGTTGTTATATATGTAAACTTGTATTTACTCTGTATAGCCACCAGAGGGCTCATCCCCTGGAATTCAAAGGGATCCCATAATCCCTTGGGAGCACAGGTATTTAAGGAGGCTTCACAGGTTGGAGAGGCACTCTAGAGACCTGCAATAAAAGACTAAGTTCACACTTTACTTTGAGCTCACAGTGTTCAGTCTGACTCTTTCTCCATACACAACAGCCACCATGAGGGCACAGCCCTTGCCACGTGAGGAGGCAGGAAGCACATTCCCATTTCAGACAGGCTGTCTGAGAGCACCTCATCAGACTCCGATTCCAGTGAATTAAACTGCAGATTCTTGTTGCTCATCATTTCTCCAACATACCATTCTTCTGTCACGGAGCATCACAGCGTCTTCTTGGTACAAAGCTAAAATGAGAGCCACCACAAAACACACATTCCAAACATAATTTATCAATTTATCAAATTCAAATCAAAAGAACAATATCAATGACTCACCCTTGTGCACTCACTTCGTGTCTGTCTGTCGTGTGCCTTTTCCTACTCTAGTGCTCCTCCATGTGTCCCCCGTGGCTGGTGGAAGGCTGCTGACTTTCTGTCAGCAAGATTACAGATGGTCTTGCAAGACAACCTTGAGCAGCTCTGAACTGGGAGGCTTGGCTGTAGACTGCACCACCTCGGCATGGGCAACAGCAATCTGGACATGTTGGATGAAAGGCAGCAGCAATGGCACTGGTGGAGTGGCAGTGGTGGGATTAGGAATGCTGTCACCTTGAGAGAGGTTTTTGCTCCACGGAGCCACTGCGACGGCGCCTCAGTATTCCTAGCAATCTGTTGGAGAGCAGTCTGTGCTTTCCCTGCAGCACTGAGACATTGGGTCGCTCCTGCCTATGCTGCAATGGAAGCTGTGAGATCACCCATCACATCCAGCATCATCTTTGGGTCCATAAGATTTCTCATGCGCAAAGCCCCATGCAATATTGGAGCCCGACTCCTCCCTGATCTTTGACACTGATGGGATGCTCTCTGGCAGGCCTGCCAATTCACCTGGCACTTCCATGTGCATGACCAGAACCCTTCTTTTGAATGCTGCCCCATCGAAGTCATCGTCTGAGTTCTGTGGAGCAGAACTTGTGCGCGAACTCGCCCTATGGGGAGCTGGCACACAAGCTACCCTTTCCCCCTGGCCTGGCTGCAGCTCACTCATGCCCAGTGACTCACCACATTTAGATCCTGCCTCTAGACTACCTTCTAAGGTTCACACAGTGCCATTTTCTGAGCTAGTGTCTGTGAGTATCAGATGCAGTGCCGGTGTGTCTTCTCCTCCATCACTCTCTTCCACAACTTCAGGGACTGGCCAGGTTGCAAATCTTGCGGATCTGAAAGCAGAAAGCCACAAGGGTCGGGTCGTGGTGAGGGCAAGGGGGAAAAGCGAGATATCCATCCATACACCATTCGCAGCTTATAAGTGAGAAGAGATTGTGGGATGAGGGGGAAGTGGAATGTGGGAAGAAGGATTAGGTATGAGCATACTGTCATCATCAGCGATGCTTTCCATTTCTCTAATCGCCATGGACTCTATCACAGCCCCTCCAATCATGTCCAGCACTGTTTCCTCCGGATCAGTCAGGTTGTCAAGCCTTGCTTGGCTGCCTCCCATCTGCAGTTACTCTCTCTGGTTGTGCACCACCCTGGCCTGCAAGAGAAAGGGAAGTGTCCCAGTGAATGTGGTGCAATGTGTTTGGATGATGTGCTTCCCATGGTTGAATAGCTGGCAGTGTGTGCAAGGTGTGAGATGTGGGTGCGAGTGTTGCAGCAGTGGTAAGTGTGTGAGGGTGAAGTGGAGCTATGATTGTGAGGTATGAATGGTGATAGCTAGAGATTGTTGGTAGGTGAGTGATGGGGGTGTGGTGCATTGAGCAGTGTGTGAGGCTTGTGGTACAGATGGTGGAATATGACATTTGCTGAAGTCTTCACTCACCTTGACCGCTCTTGTGAGGTCATTAAACTTTTTACGGCACTGGATGCAGATCCTGGGAACAACACTCGTCAGTGACAGACTAAGCGATCTCCTCTCTGATCCTTCTTGTGGTCATTCTTGAAGACCTCTTGCCCCCATGCGGGTATAGGATGTCCCGGCATCGTTGGACCCCCAGGGCCAAGGCGTCCAGTGACACATCAGACATTAATTTCACCCTCTCTCTCAGGTGTTGGGCTATGGCTTCCTTTCACTTGACAATGAGGTGCTTCTGCAAGTAGTGGCTAGTGGACAACACCTGATATTGACTCCCCTGTCGAGCTCTAAGCCAATCAGTTACCTATTTAGCACTGAGATCAGTGCTGCAATCATGTAAATGAACAGGCAGCACAAATTTTACGAGCATCCAGCACCACTTAGAACAGGCGCAGGCAAATAGCACTGAGCAATGTCCCGCCCGCTTTCGGGCCTTATCCAATTTCTAGGCCATAGAATCATAATTCTCTGGCTCAAATAAAATATTCACTTTTTTTCCAATGGAGATCAATAGCTCAGTTCTTGGAAGTTGTGGTTTGTTTCTAGACCCCCTTGAAATCCTACCAATCCTAGAGATGCATCATGAGTTTAGTGGGATGAGAATACAAAATCTAGGACATGAATCTATCCATAATCAACAAAAGGAAGTAAACATTTTCACGGGTTTACTTGCCTAGCTCATAATTGGAGCTTGGAGAAAAATATTTCTAGTCCTCTCTAGGCTACTGTAGTTTAAAAATATGAGAACACCAAGCACGAACAAGAAAAGGCCATTCAGCAAATTAAGCCATCCCTTCCACATACCAGATACAGGTTGAGCGTCCAAAATCCGGGAGTTCCAAAATTCGTAATGTTCCGGAATCCGGACACCGGACCGATCTGTGGAGGGGTCATCCGTAAAATGTTCCGAAATCTGGACACCCCCTGCCTCGGCGGCCTGACCTCGCCCTGGCCCGACCCTCGGCGGCCTGACATCACCCCGGCCTGACCTCGCTCCAGCCTTTGGCGGCCCGACCTCGCCCGGCCCTGGCTCCCCCCCGGCCCCTTCTCCCCCCCCCCCCCCCCCGGCTCCCCCCGGCCCTGGCTCCCCCCCCGGCCCTCCTCCTTACCTCGGCTTTCAGACCCCACCTACCTCGACCCAGGCAAAGAGGTTCCAAAATCCGGAAATGCCCGGAATCCAGAATGGCCTCGGTCCCGAGGTTTCTGGATTTCGGACGCTCAACCTGTCCCTTCACAGAGACTTTACTCAATTTCCTTCTGAAGAAAAATGCTGCACAATATCATTTTGATCTCGAAAGTTCCAGAAAGCCTTACAAAGGAGGACAATGAGAGGTTTACGATGTTAAGCAGGACAAAATGGTTAATGCCATGGAGCTATCATAACAGGGCACAGGTCCAAACTGGTGAATAATAAATATAAGGCAGATATGAGAATGTTCTTCACACAAAAGCTAATTTCTCTGGCATGTGTTTTTTTCTCTGCAGCATCTTGAAACATTCACTGCAGTAAAGGTACTACATAAGTGCAAGTTATTGTAGCACTGCACTCTTAGGGCTCAAATTTGGCCAGGAGTTGCTCCGTTTTTTTTGGAGTAACTTGGTTTTTCTGGCATAACTTAAAAATCTCCATTTTCCACAATCAATTTGCACCAGTGTAAGTGAGTTAGTTACGATTTTTTTTAGTATAGTTGTTTTTTTCTCATAGGGGGCGTTACCAGCCACCTATGCCAGTTCTGCCCATTTAGCCAACTTTGGCCAGCTAATAGTTAATCCAAATCTACTTAGGCCAGCGTATGTGGCCACTTCAGAAAACCCTTGCAGAGAGTTAAAGAAATCGGCGCATGTAGGTACATCGGAGGCCATTTGACCTGGGATAGGGGCGGGAAGCGGAGAGGACCTGCCTGTACCTAAACCACCAAGCCTTACAAACCACCAAACCTTGCAAATAAAAAGTACTAAGAATTCAATAAGAAATAAAAAATTGAAGTAAGTCCTAACTTCATCTTCAAACTGGGCCCAGGAAGGCAGCGGGCCAGCCGGGGCGGGAGGCCACTTGGCCAGGGCTAGGGGTGGGCAGGAGAACTGATAGAGATCATCCAGGCAGGAGCACTATCAGTTCTCCTGGCCGCCCGCCTCTAGCCCTGGCCGAGTGGCTTCCCGGTGCGATATAGATATGTGTCAATGAATTCCATTTTTCTTTTTTAACAATTGCTTCACCTCGTCATGACTTTATTAATCTGCTGAAGGATTAAAAGCCCATCTGTCTCAAAGGTTTTAAACGAGGAGTACGGAAGTTCAGACTTCCAGTGTGACAGTGTGCCTTTGTTTTTTTCTGTAAACTACGAAAGGGCAGACTACTGCAATGATCTTGCCCATCTGTGTGTGTATACGCGAGAGTGAAGTGCTCACAGCTGAGCTGCTTTCCCTGTGTGCGCGACATTTAGTGCAGTGTTACACTTGCTAGAAAATGCAAGATCATCCAGGCAGGAGCACTAGCAGTTCTCCTGCCCGCCCGCCCCTAGCCCTTGCTGATTTGGGCCCCCCCCCCCCCCCCGGTGCGATTGATCTCTTAGAAATCGCACCGGGAGGCTACTCGGCCTGAGCCAGTGGCGGGAGCGATTCCAGTGGCCGGCATCCAGCTGCAGCAAGACACAGGGGTTGGGGGCGAGGAGCTACTGCGCATGCGCGGACGCTCCACTGCGCATGTGCAGACGTCCCGGCACAGTTTTCGGCGCAGGATGCTGATTCCATCTCCGACTCAACTGGCCACGCTGTGTGACCGCAGGGAGGAGGCCGGATAGCAGCCAAAGTGGGAAGGAAATTTTTCGGCGCACTTCTGAACGGAGAAAAGCGGCACATCTCCAGTAAGTGCGCCGAAAGATGTGCTGGACCAAAATTGCGCCCAAAGTTAGCATCTCTGGGTTAATTGTAGTACTCCAAAGACAACACTCTGGGATTCAGCTTAGTGCACCAGTCTCACTGTTAATTCTAATCATAACTAACCCATAATACTTTGCCAAGAAATATTATTGTTGGCTGTTTCATAAACAGTGGATAAGAATCAAGTTAGAAAACAATGTATACAGCCCATTGGAACATTCTCTTGCCAGCTAATGATGATAACAGAAAACAAGGAACAAAAACAAAGTTCATGTAAATTCAATCATACTAGTTAGAGGGAGAAATTCGGCTGCTTTTCGGTTAATGCCTGCAGAGGGCAGTAACGGGCGCTAAGCGGTTACTGACCAGGCACGGTGAATTTAGCGACTTCCCTGCCGGTTTAACGTTGTTGCTAGCACTTACCGCCTCGGTCTCTAGTGCCCCATAGATCGTGACATAATCAGTGCGCAGTGTCCCGTTACTGCCCTGGATGCGAAACTGGCTCCCGCCCCCTGCTGTATCGCCGGGCATCAATAACAGTGGGAAGAGTCAATTAGTGTCACCTTGGCTGGCCACTTGGGGAGCAATAAGCAAAGGCAGGTGTGTTCATGTCGGCAAAACTTTATTCTTTGTACCAGTCTGGTGCCTGCTGAACGTTTTCGATGCCTCATTGCTACATGATGTCCAAACCCTCCGCTCTCAGAGTGGTCGGGGCTGTAATAGCAGTTATGCAGGTCGCCTGGTCACACAGAACTGAGTAGAAGAATGTTGTGAACCATCATTGGCCCTTCCCTTTAAGCGAGGGAAGGAGCCTTTGATGCCGATAGCATTGCACCGAACATTGTTCAGCGCTCTGCTGCTACCACCCCTCTCTCACACTTTAGCACTTGATTAAGTGCTCTACTTCCCTCTTGGAGCACCAAAGCTGAATTTGCTGGGAGCAAAAAATGATTATCGCCCGGCGATACTTTTCGGAGATTCCACATGGGCCACAAAGGAATTTCTAGCCTGTAACATTTGAGATGGAAAAGAACTCTCGCTCTCTCTGCACCCCCTTTCATCTCTCTGCTACTGTTCACTCTTCTATTTTTGTCATGTGCAGAACCCATTGTAAATATTGATTTTAAAGAGATGCACTATTGTACATTTGCTTGTTGCAGTTTTGTTCTGTACTGAAAAACTAAAATGCTTCAGGTCACTGGAAGGCACTTTACGAAAACACTTTAGTGATTGTGGGTTGGGCATATCCTGTGCTTGTTCAACACATCTGTGCTTGGACAACAGACGTTACTGTAAACATCACTTTCCTGCCTGCCTGCCTAACATGCATTCTGATGACGTGTGTGGCCAGGCAATACGGTGCTAAACAATTGGAAAGCAACTGTTTAAAGTTAGCTCCCATAATCTTAATTTCGCAATACTTTGCAATACAGTACTTACCTCTACCTGGTATCTCTCACTCGTATTGTTCCACACAGGTCTATATATTAGGGTAAAATTGATCTCGACATTGGTAAAAAAAATGTCAAAGCCCTGCCATTTTTGGTTTATCAGAAAATCATGGGCAGTGCACCCAGCCTTTACAAGTAAGCGTCCTACTACTTACAAGGTTCTGCCAGGGGCACAGGGCCTCAGAAAATTCTGCCTATAGAGGTTAATACTTCCAATTTAAAAGGATTTTGTGTATTTTATGCTCATTAAAGTGTAAGATGTTAGTGCAAAGAAAGGAGCCTTTTCCATCTTGGCTACCTTTGTGTTGGCTTAAGTACTCCTTGGATAGATATAGCATAGTCAGCTGTAGCATCAAGCACCCCAGGCCAGGCATAACATGTGTTAGATTCAAAGTAGAGTTGCCTCTATAGTGTTTTATCAACAAGTCCCAGGTAAGAATCACATAGATTTGTTGCAAAGCAATACTCCCTCTACGTTTGCCCCTTCAAGGACTCCCAAGTCAGATATAATATGGGTTAGGTACTCAGTAAAGATCCATCGACCATAGTTCAACAATAAACCCATCCTCAGATAAGTACCCTCTGCTGCATTAATCTAACATTTTCCTTCCTACAGTAGCCAGCTGTGGTCTCTGAGATCGCCAATTAGTGTCAGTTTTATGTTGTTCACCGGCGATCCTTAGAAACTGGCGTTTAGCTACCAATAGTTATTAAATCAACATAGACATTAGGGACAGTCCATTTTATTCTTTAGTGCTTCGATTTTCAATTAGCTGAAAATTGAGGTTAAGTTGTTCCCACCTCCAGAATGGATGGATGCAAGCAATTGAAGAAATTAGCTTTGTAAAGTGATATGCATTGTAATCGCATATTGTTAATTGAATGCTGAAGGCCCCCCTGATTGTAGCAAACATACAGTTTGAACCTCCCTTATCTGGGACTCCCTTATCCGGCACCAGTCCTCGTCCAGCACCATTCCCGGCTGCCAAGTGGTGCATGCGCAGAACACGACCCGTCAAAAGCCTTACTTCCCTGGCCTCAACATACATTAAAAAAAATTGTACAGTGTACTCACCAATAGAATCTTTCTCCTCGATGTTGGGGTTATTGGCAGCCTCCTCCTCATCGCCCTGCTGTACGTTTAATATTAGTGACGCTGATACAAACACCAGTATTAAATGTCAGGGCCAAGGGAAGATTGTTTCCATTTCAGGTGAAAGACCCAGCATATGCTCTGACTCAATATTTACTTCATGGACTTCCCATGGTTATTGCTCATTGAATAAATATTATTCTTTCATATCTGCTCAGAAGTTCCTTCTGTAGCCATGCTGTCAGAGTCACGTCCAGTTACCACTACAGAGCACAGGGATGAAGTTTCACGAAGGGAAATAAACCACAACCCTGAAGATGAGCGATCCAGGCTCCAATCTGGTGACTGTCCTAGTGAGTCACAGGAAGAATGCATACTTTTGTCAGATTCCTTCACAGGGCCCTCAATGCATTGTGTCACTTAAACTTGTACCTCTGACATCCATCTGAGCTTCCATCAAAGCTGCAATGGCTGGTGACACGGACTCCTAGGGGCTCAACGTTTCCTACCGGGTCGGGAGAGAAGCAGGCGACATCCAAGGCGGCCAGCGAACCCACTCCTGGCTCATGGAGGGAGTCACGGCATAGGCGGAAGAGACCTCCCCAGGACACCAACGCAGCCCAAAGCAAGCGCTCTACTCGGAACTCCTACACGGCAAGCGAGCCCCAGGTGGGCAGGGGAAACGTTTCCAAAACACCCTCAAAGCCTCCTTGATAAAATGCAACATCCCCACCGACACCTGGGAGTTCCTGGCCAAGGACCGCCCTAAGTGGAGGAACAGCAAGCGGGAGGGCGCTGAGCACCTCGAGTCTCGTCGCCGAGAGCATGCAGAAATCAAGCTGTTATGTATGCAATAAAGGTTCAAATGGAGTACTGTTTAACTAAGCAAGGTACAACCTTGCTTCTGCTTTATTACGGCCCAAAATGCCTGACTCTCAAAATGGCTGACCTTTTATACCAGAGCAGCACCATGTGCATGTTGCTCAGTGGCCTCCAACAATGACACCATCTGGTGGCTACAAACAGCATGTACATACATGACAATACCCTCCTCTGAGATCTTATCACAGTCTTTCACAGGTTGAGACGGTCTGGTGCTTTACGCTCCCGGGTTGACCATCTCAGTTCGATTCCAGCCTTGGGTGAATGTGCGGAGTCTGTTGTGGCTGGTGGCTGGATGGCTGACTTGTTGGGGGTGGCAGTGGCCATGTCAGGAATTGCATGTCCATTTTTATTGAACAAGTCTGTGATGGAAATTCCGGGTTCACTGATGACCCTTGAGTCCACGGAAGGTTGCTGGTAGGCTGGTTGGTCATCGACAGTTTCTTTGTCTGACTGCTCTGGCTCGTCTGTGTGCCTCAGCTTTGTCTGATCCATGTGTTTCCTGCAAGTTTGCCCATTCTTGAGCTTAACAACAAATACTCTGTTACCCTCCTTGGCCATGATCGTACCAGCGATCCATTTGGGACCCTGACCATAATTCAACACATACACAGGATCATTAACAGAAATCTCACGTGACACAGTTGCGCGATCATGGCACCCTTCTGTATTCAACATGATTACTTAAATCCGGGTGCACAAGAGATAATTTGGTCTTAAGACCTCTTTTCATCATGAGTTCAGTGTGTGGGGTCTTGTCCTGTAACTCAGCAGTATGCAGGACAAGCGGGTCTGCAGTGACCCTTGGGTTACTCTCCTCATGCTTTGCTTGATAATTTGTACTGCACGTTCTGCTTGCCCATTGGATGCAGGCTTGAACAGTGCTGACCTTACATGTTTTATGCCGTTAAGGTTTACAAACTCCTGAAACTCCTGACTGGTGAAGCACGACCCATTGTCGCTCACCACTATGTCAGGCGGACCATGTGTCACAAACATGACATTGAGATTCTCTATGGTTGATGTGGACGTACTGGATGACATGATTATGCATTCTATCCACTTCGAATAAGCGTCCACTACCACTAAAAACATCTTGCCCAGGAAGGGACCTGCAAAATCTACATGGATCCTGGACCAAGGTTTGGATGGCCATGACCACAGACTCAGCGACGATTCCGCTGATGCTTTGCTGAGCTGCATGCAGGTGTTGCACTGATGCACGCAAGCTTCCAGCTCCAAATGAATTCCTGGCCACCATACATGGGACCTGGCGATGGCCTTCATCATCACTATACCAGGATGCGTGCTGTGTAACTCACGCATAAACTTCTCTCTCCCTTTCTTAGACATTACAACTCGATTGCCCCGCAATATGCAATCTGCTTGAATAGACAGTTCGTCCTTGCGATGAATGTACACTTTGGCCTCCTCGCACATTTGTTTAGGTATGGCAGACCAATCCCCTTTGAGGATGCAGTCCTCTACCACCGATAATATCGGGTCCTGGCTGGTCCAGGTCTTAACTTGTTGAGCCATGACAGGGGTACCTTCACTCTCAAAAACATCTATGATTAACATTAAATCTGCCGGTTGTGGCATTTCCACCTCCAATGTAGGCAACGTCAATCGGCTCGAAACATTGGTATAATTCTCTGTGCCAGGTCTGTGGTGAATGACATAATCATAGGCAGATAATGTCAGCGCCCACCTTTGGATGCGAGATGAAGCGTTGGTATTGATACCGAGTTGAGAAGGGATTTCTTCTCCCAGAGGGTTGTGAATCTGTGGAATTCTCTGCCCAAGGAAGCAGTTGAGGCTAGCTCATTGAATGTATTCAAATCACAGATAGATCGATTTTTAACCAATAAGGGAATTAAGGGTTACGGGGAGCGGGCGGGTAAGTGGAGCTGAGTCCACGGCCAGATCAGCCATGATCTTGTTGAATGGCGGAGCAGGCTCGGGGGCTAGATGGCCTACTCCTGTTCCTAATTCTTATGTTTATGTTTCTTCTACCTTTGCTCTCAGAAAATAACGAAATGAGCGGCTTGTAATCGGTCTCTAATTCAAACCTCAGACCGAACAGGTATTGACGCATCTTTTTAACACCGTACACACACACACCATACTGTAGGCTCGTTCTGCTTTAGACAAACTTTTGGATGCGTACGTGACAGGTTGAAGTTTCCCCAACTCATTGGCTTGTTGTAACATGCAACCAATTCCATATGACGATGCGTCACAGGCCAAAACTAAATGTTTACATAGGTCATAATGTACCAACAGCTTGATTGAGCAAAGCAGATTGGTGGCTTTCTTGCAAGCTCTGTCTTGCAATGCTCCCCACACCTAGTTGTTGCCTTTTCTCAATAGCATGTGCAGTGGTTCAAGTATGGTGCTCAATTTAGGTAGGAAGTTACCAAAGTAGTTGAGTAGACACAGGAACGAACGCAGCTCCGTCACGTTCTGCGACTTGGTTGCCTTTGGTTTTCACGTCAGTCGGTCTGATATCAGCGGCGATTTTCCTCCTGAGAAATTCGACCTCCGGTGCCATGAAGACACACTTCGAGCATTTAAGTCTGAGTACCATTCTGTCCACAGGCAGTAAACCTCTTCTAGGTTGTTCAGATGTCATCATGGAACACGATGGTTCTGGGAACAGACTTCAGTAGACTTTCCATATTCCTCTGGAATATTGCTGCAGCCGAGCGAATTCCAAATGGGCGCCTGTGGTAAATAAACAGTCCTTTGTGTGTGTTAATGCACGTAAGTCTCTTCAACGTCTCGACCAACTCCTGCGTCATATAGGCCGATGTCAAGTCCAGTTTTGTGAACAACTTTCCCCCGGCTAGCGTCGCAAACAAGTCATCAACCTTCGGTAACGGGTACTGATCTCGTTTCGAAACCCTGTTGATCATAGCCTTGTAGTTGCCACAGATTCTGACTGTGCCATCACTTTTCAGCACAGGAAAAATGGGACTGGCCCATTCATTAAATTCGACCGGTGATATGATCCCTTCTCGCTGGAGTCTGCCAAGTTCAATTTCGACCTTCTCCCTCATCATATACGGCACTGCCCGAGTTTATGATGGACAGGTCTTGCACCTAAGTCCACGTGGATCTGCACCTTGGCTCCTGTGAAGTTGCCGATACCCGGTTCGAACAGCGAGAGGAACTTGCTCAATGATTGGGCACGTGTATCTTCCTCTGATGACGTCTTTATGTTGTTCCAGTCGCATCTGATTTTCTCCAATCAGCTCCTGCCGAGCAGCGTTGGGCCATTGCCTGGAACAATCCACAGCGGTAACTCGTGAACCGCACCGTTATAAGACACATTAATTTGTGCACTGCCAATCACCTTTATCAGTTCTTTGGTGTTAACAGGGCTCAGCCTGGGCCTCCCACTCATAGTATCCCACAGCTTATTAAATGCCCTCTCGTTTATGATCGATTGACTCACCCCTGTGCCCAGTTCCATTGATATCGGTATCCTGTTAAACTTCATGTTAATCAAAATTGGTTTACTCTTGGTTATGAAAGAGTACAGTCCATACACTTCCTCCTCTGGCATCGCGGACTGCGTATCCGGATCCGCGCGATTTTAACTCTCATCCTCCACGTGGTGTGTCGCAGCACGCTTGCTCATCTGCGGACACTTGCGCTGGAGATGCCCCACTCTCAGACAGCCTTTGCAACTATATTGCTTAAATCGGCACTGCTGGTGCCGGTGATTTCCCCCACAACGCCAACACGGAGAAGTCGGATGCATTCTCATTGGCGGACTTTGGGCAGCCACAGGTTTTGTGAATGCAGCCGGATAGGCCCTGCCATGTGCTGCTCTGCCGAACGGCGAACCAATCGCATTTACCGTACTTGCCGAGGTTCGGTTCTTCACCGATATTTGCTTTAGACTCCTGTCCGTCGTCACACATGATTGAACGATCTGGATGGCCCTTTTTAAATCCAACTCCACCACCGCCAGAAGTTTGCACAGGATCACCTCGAGGTTGATACCGATAACAAAGAAGTCCCGCAGCATGTCTGACAACACCGTCCCCAACTTACACGGTCCCGCTAGACATCTCAGGTCGGTAATGAATTCCGCCGCGCTCTGACCCTCCGATCGAACGTGTGAATAAAACCTGTATCTCGAGATGATGATGCCGTTGTCTGGCTTGAGGTGCTCCCGTACCAATGTACACAACTCCTCGTACGTTTTCTCTGTTGGATCACCAGGCATGAGTAGATTCTTTATCAGACGGTAAATCTTTGAACCGCACACAGTGAGGAACACGGCCCGGCGCCGATCTGCATCGTCGACCCCCTCCATTTTGTTGGCCACGAAGTACTGGTTCAAACGGCTCACAAAGTCTGCCCAATCTTCTCCCGCCACGAATCGCTCTAAAAATCCAATCGTGCTCATTTTGCAAACAAAGGTTCTTCTATTCTCATTGCCAAATATTATGTATGCAACAAAGGTTCAAACTGAGTACTGTTTAACTAAGCAAGGTACAACCTTGCTTCTGCTTTATTACGGCTCAAAGTGCCTGACTCACAAAATGGCTGGCCTTTTATACCAGAGCAGTACCATGTGCGTGCTGCTCAGTGGCCTCCAACAATGATACCATCTGGTGGCTACAAACAGCATGTACATACATGACACAAGCAGCGGAAGGAGCATGCAGCAAACCAGTCTTCCCACTGACCCTTTCCTTCAATGACTGTCTGTCCCACCTGTGACAGAGACTGTAATTCCTGTATTGAACTGTTCAGTCACTGAAGAACTCACTTTTAGAGTGGAAGCAAGTCTTCCTCGATTTTGAGGGACTACCTATGATGATGATGACGATGATAATGATGATGCTCAAGCAAGGATGTCGTCAGGAGGACCTGGCTGCAGTGGCGTGGACCTTTCAATGATCTCAGTAGATCACAAAATGTCACTGCAAAGCCACACTCAACCTCATGTTGCTGTACCACTCATCACATCCCCATCACTCAGCCTTCCCTACCCTACTCCTGCACATCCAACTTATCATGCGCCTCCATCCATCCTTCTCTCTCTATCTACATTATCACATCCCCATCTCATTAGCTGCCACTCACACTCACCCTAGTATTTGTGTAATCATATCAACTAGCAAGACACAAGGATAGACACTTGGGTCTTTTGGCCAATGTTCATGTAAACATAGAAACATAGAAAATAGGAGCAGGATTAGGCCATTCGGCCCTTCGAGCCTGCACCACCATTCAATATGATCATGGCTGATCATGCAACTTCAGTACCCCATTCTTGCTTTCTCTCCATACTCCTTGATCCCTTTAGCCGTAAGGGCCACATCTAACTCCCTTTTGAATATATCTAACGAACTAGCCTCAACAACTTTTTGTGGTAGAGAATTCCACATGCTCACAACTCTGAGTGAAGAAGTTTCTCCTCATCTCGGTCCTAAATGGATTACCCCTTATCCTTAGACTGTGATCCCTGGTTCTGGACTTCCCCAACCTCGGGAACATTTTTCCTGCATCTAACCTGTCCAATCCCGTCAGAATGTTATATGTTTCTATGAAATCCCCTCTCATTCTTCTAAATTCCATTGAATATAAGCCTAGTCAATCCATATGTCAGTCCTGTTATCCCGGGAATCAATCTGGTGAACCTTCGCTGCACTCACTCAGTAGCAAGAATGTCCTTCCTCAGATTAGGAGACCAAAACTGTACACAATATACAAGGTGTGGCCTCACCAAGGCCCTGTACAACTGTAGTAAGACCTCTCTGCTCCGATACTCAAATCCTCTTGCTATGAAGGCCAACATGCCATTTGCCTTCTTCACTGACTGCTGTACCTGTATGCCAACTTTCAATGACTGATGTACCATGACACCCAGGTCTCATTGCAACTCCCCTTTTATTAATTTGTCACCATTCAGATAATAATCTGCCTTCCTGTTTTTAACCAGCAAAGTGGATAACCTCACATTTATCTACATTATACTGCATCTGCCATGCATTTGCCCACTCACCTAACCTGTCCAAGTCACCCTGCAGTCTTTTAGCATCCTCCTTACAGCTCACACTGCCACCCAGCTTAGTGTCATCTGCAAACTTGGCGATATTACATTCAATTTCTTCATCTAAATCATTAATGTATATTGTAAATAGCTGGGGTCCCAGCACTGAACCTTGTGGTACCCCACTAGTCACTGCCTGCCATTCTGAAAAGGACCCGTTTATTCCTACTCTTTGCTTCCTGTCTGCCAACCAGTTCTCTATCCACGTCAGTACATTACCCCCAATACCATGTGCTTTAATTTTGCACAGCAATCTCTTGTGCGGGACCTTGTCAAAAGCCTTTTGAAAGTCTAAATACACCACATCCACTGGCTCTCCCTTGTCCACTCTACTAAAAATTCTAGAAGATTTGTCAAGCATGATTCCCCTTTCGTAAATCCATGCTGACCTGGATCCTATCACTGCTTTCCAAATGCGCTGCTATTACATCTTTAATAATTGATTCCAACATTTTCCCCACCACCGATGTCAGGCTAACCGGTCTATAATTCCCTGTTTTCTCTCTCCCTCCTTTTTTAAAAAGAGGGGTTACATTAGCTACCCTCCAATCCATAAGAACTGATCCAGAGTCTATAGAATGTTAGAAAATGATCACCAATGCATCCACTATTTCTCGGGCCACTTCCTTAAGTACTCTGAGATGCAGACTATTAGGCCCTGGGGATTTATCGGCCTTCAATCACATCAATTTCTCTGACATAATTTCCTGACTAATAAGGATTTATTTTAGTTCCTCTTTCTTGCTAGACCCTTGGTCCCCGAGTATTTCCGGAAGGTTGTTTGCGTCTTCCTTAGTGACGACAGAACCAAAGTATTTGTTCAATTGGTCTGCCATTTCTTTATTCCCCATTATAAATTCACTTGATTCTGACTGTAAGACAGCAAAGTTTGCAGACAGGTTTCTGCTACATTTGTCTTCACTAATCTTTTTCTCTTCACGTATCTGTAGAAGCTTTTGCAGTCAGTTTTTATGTTCCCTGCAAGCTTACTCTCATATTCTATTTTCCCCCTCATAATTAAACCCTTTATCCTCCTCTGCTGAATTCTAAGTTTCTCCCAGTCCTCAGGTTTGCTGCTTTTTTTGGCCAATTTATATACCTCTTCCTTGCTTATAAACACTATCCCCAATTTCCCTTGTAAGCCATGGTTGAGCCACCTTGCCCGTTTTATTTTTACTCCAGACAGGGATGTACAATTGTTGAAGTTCATCCATGAGATTTTTAAATGTCTGCTATTGCCTATCCACCGTCAACCTTTTAACTATCATTCGCCAGTCTGTCCTAGCCAATTCACGTCTCATAGCGTCGAAGTTGCCTTTCTTTAAGTTCAGCACTCTAGTCTCTGAATTAACTGTGTCACTCTTCATCTTAATGAAGAATTCTACCATATTATGGTCACTCTTCCCCTAGGGGCCTCACACAAGATTGCTAATTAATCCCCTCTCATTACACAATACCCAATCTAGGATGGTCAGCTCTCTAGTTAGTTCATCGACATATTGGTCGAGAAAACCATCCCTTATACACTCCAGGAAATCCTCCTCCACCGCATTGCTACCAGTTTGGTTAGCCCAATCTAGATGTAGACTAAAGTCACCCATGATAACTGCTGTACCTTTATTGCATGCATCCCTAATTTCCTGTTTGATGCCATCTCCAACCTCACTATGACTGTTTGGTGGTCTGTACACAACTCCCACTAGTGTTTTCTGCACTTTGGTGTTTCACAGTTCCACCCATACAGATTCCACCTCATCCACGCTAATGTCCTTCCTTACTATTGTGTTAATATCCTCTTTAACCAGCAATGCTACCCCACCTCCTTTTCCTTTCAGTCTATTTTTCCTGAATATTGAATACCCCTGGATGTTGAGTTCCCAGCCTTGGTCACCCTGGAGCCATGTCTCAGTAATCCCAATTACATCATATCTGTTAACAGCTATCTGCGCAGTTAATTCATCCACCTTATTCGGAATGTTCCTCGCATTGAGACACCAAGCCTTCAGGCTTGTTTTTTTAACACTCTTTGTCCTTTTAGAATTATGTTGTAATGTGGCCCTTTTTGATTTTTGCTTTTGATTTTTCTGCCCTCCACTTTTACTTTTCTCCTTTCTACCTTTTGCTTCTGACCCCATTGTACTTGCCTCTGTCTCCCTGCATAGGTTCCCATCCCCCTGCCCTATTAGTTTAAATCCTCCCCAACAGCACTAGCAAACACTCCCCCTCGGACATTGGTTCCAGTCCTGCCCCGGTGTGTACTGGTCCCACCTCCCCCAGAACCGGTTCCAATGTCCCACGAATTTGAATCCCTCCCTCAAGCCACGTATTCATCTTAACTATCCTGCTATTTCTACTCTGACTAGCACGTGGCACTGGTAGCAATCCTCAGATTACTACCTTTGAGGCCCTACTTTTTAAATTTAACTCCTAGTTCCCTAAATTCAGCTTGTAGGACCTCATCGCGCTTTTTACCTATATCGTTGGTACCTATATGCACCACGACAACTGGCTGTTCACCCTCCCCCCTCCAGAATGCCCTGCAGCTGCTCCGAGACATCCTTGACCCTTGCACCAGGGAGGCAACATACCATCCTGGAGTCTCGGTTGCAGCCACAGAAACGTCTATCTATTCCCCTTACAATAGAATCCCCTACCACGAGAGCTCTCCCACTCTTTTTCCTGCCCTCCTGCGCAGCAGAGCCACCCACGGTGCCATGAACTTGGCTGCTGCTGCCTTCCCCTGATGAGCCATCTCCCCCAACAATACCCAAAGTGGTATATCTGTTCTGGAGGGAGATGACCGCAGGGGACCGCTGCTCTACCTTCCTTCCCCTGCTCTTCTTGATGGTCACCCATTCCCTATCTGCCTGTTGATGTGTTGTCAAACATTGAAATCTTTATTTTCAACACTTTGCCTTCTTGGACAGATCTGTGCTCACCATTGGAAGTGGCTTAGTGAGTTGCAGTGAATGGTGAGTCATAATTCTACCAACCCCCCTCCCCGCAATGGTGATCAGTGTGAAATAAATGGATTGGGCATTGTAGGGATGCTTTATGGTGTTGGTGTGGGGTGGTGCCAATCTGGCACATCATGTGGCAGTCAGGGTGTACAGTGTCAAGTGAAGTAAATGTGGCCATGGTGAGGCCATCTCTTGCGTTCCAGGCAGCAATGTGGTCAGGTGCTGATGCCTTGTGTCCTGTGCAGCATCAGGTGATTGCGGAGATGGTTGGTGCTGTTTTGGTGTTGCTGGTGTGCCAGGTGATATTGTGTTGGAGATAGCTGTAGTAGGATTCTGAGGACCCTGGTGAGAATTTTTTTTTTTTTATTCCTAGCCAATCTTTCCAATTCTTTGTCAAATCACAAATGCCAGAGGTCACCTTGCACACATCAAGGATCACTCTGTGCCAATGCTCTTAGCCAAAAGGCCGAGAGCCACTGCACCGTTCCTGCAAGTACTGCAATACCAGGTTCGTGCCATGGAGGTGGATGGGTCAGGCCCCCCACATACCTCCGTGGAGGTGGATGGGCCAATCCACCCCACCCACCTCCTATTTCCAAAAAGCATAGGAGAACCACCTTCCTGATCCAGGGAGAACCACTTTGGGGTCATGGTTACTCCCCTGTCAGGTCAGTTACGCATGATCTTAGCCAAAAGGCCGCTGGTGAGAATTTTACAAGGGTGCCGATGCTGATGGAATAGATGGCAGCTGAAGTTGAGATGACAGAACTGATCTGTCAATGGTGAGCGAGGTTACCTCAAGGATGTGACACTGGCTAGAGAGTTCACTCCAAACACTTTAAACCTCCATAAACCTGAAAAGTGTATTCCAAATCCTGAAGGCTCCAGCTTCTAACATTGGAAATTGAACAACTGTGAAATGGTAGCTTTTAAACCACTTTTGCAGCTGTCATTCACAGCAATGTAGATTCATTGAGAACCCGTCATACTTACCTGATGTGATCTCCGAGCACCGGGAACCTCGTAAGAAAGCTGGAAAATGTTAAGTACCTGGTAAAATGCTTTTTAAATACCCAGTAAACAAGCCGTTAATGATTTGAATTGGCTCCCCCGCCACTTGGTGTTGCATCTGTGAAGCGCAGGCAGTCCCGGCACTTGGGAAACTGACATGAAAGCGGGATGAAAGCGGACTTCCGCCCCACTGTCAATCACTGCTGTATTGACAGCTGACCCACCTCCAAACTCGCACTCACAGCGGCGGTAAAATTCAGCCCTAGTGTGAGGGCCTGGCTGCAGCATCTCTGGAGGTGGCACACTCACCAAGGTAGACTAGAGAGTGCTGATGCCGTGTGACAAGGCACTACAAAAGCTGGAAAATGACACCTCCATACATGATACAGTAACTCCTTTACAGGCCTCCCCATACCTCACGTAATTGTTTGTGTGCCACAAGTTTCTTTTCAAGGCTGGGCCCCTGAAATCCACATCTCTGTCCTGCCCAGCAGAGCTGGGAGATGTCCTCGCCCTCTGGTGATCCATCTCATGGGCTGTGCCTGCCAGCACAATTGTTTCTGCTCACTTGTGTTAGGTGCTTCACCAAGTGTAGACCCCTCTAACTCACCGGCCAAACCATTTGGGATACCCATTTCTGTGCTGGGTTCTTGGGAAGGATGGAGCACTTGACGGTGACATTCTCTTACGGATTGTCCTCTTCTGAGGTGTTATCTTCAGGGTCTTGCTGCTGAGAAGGACCGAGAGGAAAGAGAAAAGGGGCAAGAGTTAACCTGGCAGGAGTGGGGTAGGGAAGGCTGAATGATGGGGATGTGATAAGTGGCACAGCAGGATGAGGCTGGACAGTAGCAGATGACAGCATTCCCAATGCAGCTTGAGGTTTCAAGCTGGGTGAATGTGTGGCTTTGTGAGATGCATGAAGGGGTACAAGTAATAGGCAGGCACCCGACTAAAGTCAAGCCGCTAGCCTTGCCTCCTCCAATGCTCATCGCTCCTGAAGTGCTACGGATTTCCAGTGCTTGCTGTTCCATCTGGGTGAGGACCCTGATGCTGGGTATTCGTTCCTTGGCCTCACTCCTCTCCTTTGTGTTGTGTGCTATTTTCTCCTGCAGAAAGTGAGGGTAAGAATTAGTGAGTGGTATTGAAAAGGAAAGTGTTCATCTCTGCATATGCTGAGAGATGGAAAAGAAGCCAGATGCACACAGGATCGGGTGCAGTTCAATGGAAAGCAAATTGCTGTAATGTGAAATAAGGAAGGAGTCAGCAGAGAAGTTCCTTGTTCTGCAATTGCTACCATGTGAGAACGGAATGCTATTAGTGAATCATAAGGGAACACTATATCACCAAATATTCTCATTCCAAACACACACACACTTCTTGCCTGCTTAGGATTAGTGATGAAGGATGTGATGCAGGGAAGGGAGGAGAAGGTCTGTTGGCATGTGTTGTGCAGAGCGATGGAGAAATGTACTCACCCTTGCTGTTCTTGACAGATTATTGAATCTTTTTCTGCATTGAATCCAGGTCCTTGGGTTGATGTTCCTGGAACTCAGCAGCTCAGCCACCACCCTCCAGACCTGATATATATAGATCTTTGGAATGTTCTTCCATACCCTGACCTCTTCCACCAGGACCACCAGGGAGGTATCAGTGAACTCTGAAGCAGTCTTGAGGCACATTTGGAAGAATCAGTTCTTTGCAGCAGTGTTATACAGCAGTCTGGCAGAAGTGAATGCAACCTCCCTTTACGAGATTCAAATAGCACTCAGGAGGACCACTGGAAATCCTGCCCGGAAAGTAGGTGGGTGGCATGTTCCCGATGCGATTGGGTGAGCAGCCCACCAATCAGATGCAAGTGAGGTCTGGGAGTTATAATCGACTGGGCCTCACACCGATGATGTCAGGCGGTTTTCACGCATGCCCTGCTCTCTGCCTGCCCAAAAACCGCAACCAGTTAAAATTCCCCCTTTATGGATGAGGAAGGCCCTTCAGCTCATCAGAGTTGATCCATTCAGAAGGATCCTATGGTCCCACCATCCACCTGTTTAAAAAATATATATTCTCGTGCTTTTGCATCCAGGACTCTTCCCTAGACATCCATGGTGATATCAGTATAAGCACGCCTACCAACTACAAGGATTCCACAAGGTAATGTGGGCGCAGTCAATAGTGCCCTGGAACTGGGCGAAGCCTACAATCTGTGCAAACCCCAGAGCCCTTTCCTGCGGTTTCTGCTTGTCCATGGGGAAAGTGTTGAAAGTGTTTGCTTTAGGCATCAATCAGCTGCTTAATGCAAGCATGAACTGCAGACTGATGACAGTACAAGATCGTTATCATCCAGGAGCTTATTGTGGATGCTCGCATCGACATCGTGCCCAGATGGAAACTTGGTTGAGGGATGATGGCACCGGACATTTAAATGAAGCCTCCCCTGCCTCCACCACCTGCCCCGCTCAGACCGCTGTGGTGGAGGTGTGGCTCTCATCAACAAATCACACCTTGGCCTGTCCCCTACTTCTCCGGCGCTTTCTTCTCCTTTGAACATCTCACCTTATTCCACCCCTCTCACCTGACATTTAAAATTCTTATTCTCTATCACCCAGCCAAGTACCATGAAAATTGTATTTTTCAAGGCCTGACCTCACATCTTTCTCCAGTTGCTGTCCGATCACTCCTGATGACTGCTCCAAGTTCATCCTGTCCAGGAGACCCACTTCCTGCTCCCTTGACCCTATTCCCACCAAACTGCTGACTACCCAACTTCCTTTTCTGGCTCCCATGTTAGCTGACATTGTTAATGATTCTCTCTCCTCAGGTACTGGTCCCCTCTCGCAAAAATCTGCCGTCATCACCCCTCTCCTGAAAAAAAAACCCTTGACCCCTCCACCCTTGCAAACTACCGCCCAATCTCCAACTTCCCTTTCCACTCCAAAGTCCTTCAACATGTTGTCGCCCCCCAATTCCGTGCCCATCTTTCCCACAATTCCATGCTTGAAACCCTCCGTTCTGGTTTACGTGCCTGCCACAGTACCGAAACGGCTCTCATCAAAGTCAAAAAATGACATCTTTTGTGACTGTGACAAACGCAAAGTATCCCTCCTCTTCTTCTTGACTTGTCTGCAGCGTTTGACATGGTGTCCTTCTCCAACGCCTCTCCACCGTCGTCCAGCTGGGTGGGACTGCACTGGCCTGGTTCCATTCTTATCTATCTAATCATTACCATAGAATCACCTGCAACGGCTTCTCTTCCCACCCTTGCATCATGACCTCTATGTGTCCCCCAAGGATCTATCCTTGGCCCCTCCTATTTCTCATTTACATGTTGCTCCTTGGCGACATCAACCAAAAACACATCAGTTTCCACATGTACGCTGATGACACCCAACTCTACCTCACTACCACTTCTCTCGACCCCTCTACAGTCTCTAAATTGTCAGACTGCTTGTCCAACATCCAGCACTGGATGAACAGAACTTTTCTCCAATTAAATATTGGAAAGACCGAAGCCATTGTTTTCGGTCCTCACCACAAACCCCGTTCCCTAGTCATTGACTCAATCCCTCTCCCCAACTTCTGTCTCAGGGTCAACCACACTGTTCGCTACCTTGATGTCATATTTGACCCCGAAATTAGCTTTTGAACACATATCCACAGTATAACTAACACTGCCTATTTCCACCTCCGTAACAATGCCCATCTCCGCCCTTGCCTCAGCTCATCTCCTCCTGCTGAAGCTCTCATCCATGCCTTTGTTACCTCTAGACTTGACTATTTCAACGCACTCCTGGCTGGCCTCCCACATTCTACCCTACGTATACTAGAGGTGATCCAAAACTTGGCTGCCCGAATCCTAACTCGAAGCAGGTCCCGCTTACCCATCACCCCTGTGTTCGCTGACGTACATTGGCACGGTTAAGCAAAGCCTCGATTTCAAAATTATTATCCTAGTTTTCAAATCCCTCCAAGGCCTCGCCCCTCCCTATCTCTGCTATCTTCTACAACCCCAGAAACACGCCCCCCCCCCCCCACACCCTGAGATATCTGCGCTCCTCTAATTCTGCCCTCTTGCGCATCCCTGATTATAATCGCTCAAGCATCGGTGGTCGTGTCCTCTGTTGCCTAGGCCCTAAGCTCTGGAACTCCCTGCCCAAACCTCTCCGCCTCTCTACCTCTCTTTCCACCTTCAAGACGCTCCTTAAAACTGACCTCTTTGGTCACCTGCCCTAAATTCTTATGTGGCTCGGTGTCAATTTCTGGTCTCATAGTACTCCCGTGAAGTTCCTTTGGACATTTCACTATGTTAAGGGTGCTATATAAATACAAGTTATTGTTACTGGCAGAATTTCAGGGTTGCAGTGACCTTGACAGGTAATTTGCAGGTCTTGCTGCAGGTTCCTTATACACTGCTCCTCAGATAATTACACATCTGTTGTCCTGGTCCTATACACTATGTTAGGAGGATAAGGTTTCCTAGATCATTGCCTACTTCTAACTGGCCTGTGTGCACTTGCAGCTCGATTTGTTCCTTCCACTTGGTGCTTATGCTCCTCTTCCTCAAACCAGAATGGAGCGGCCAGAAGGGTCCCCATGTGGAATAAAATGCATTGCCAGAAGCCCGTTAAGATTTCAGAAGGTTGTACAGCCACTACAACCATTTTGAAATTGTTGAAGTGGTCATGAACCACTATCAACTACCAGAAAAATGTCTCGCAAACCTTTGTAGCATTTTAAATAAAAGTGGTACTGTAATGTCCACCATTTGACCTGTAACTCCCATGGTTGTGGGTAGGTTCAGGAACTAGCGGTGGCAGCTGATTGACATGAAATTGTACATCCTGATGATGACCCCTATTAGCATCTATAATTAAGAGACCCCCAGCGACTGCTGGCCATCTAGTCACCTCCACCAGCAAGTCGGTAGATTATTTCCCCAATTTGCATCCTGCTACGGCCCCACTTAGAGGTGGGAAGGGAATGGTTGCGGGATGAAAATTGTCCCAACAAATTTTGGAGAGAAATCCAACAGACCCTGGGATTGCAGCCGGTTCAGTTTTGCAGTGAATTATCCAGAAATTTCAAAAATGTAAACAGGACGCCAAAGATGTAAAATAGAAGTGTTTTTTTTTTAAAAACTTTGCTCCAGTATCTTCTGATGTTTAAACATTAATTATTAAATTCATCGGCAGCAAAATAGCCTCAAAACTCCAGCCATCAATCCTGCCTCTTCCCTGTCCCAATCCTTTCAGATTTGGGTAAAATTAATGGGGCTGAAATTGCCCCTTTCGATAAGGCCTCTGGCCATCTGAAAGCGGCAGCTAGGGGGCAGCACAGAACGGCCGCCAAGTTGCAGTGGACTGGCCGACATTTGCGGCATTGCCCTCATGGATTTTTGCTGCGGTGTAGAGATCCGCCCCGCTCCACTCACTTCCACCCCGCTCCTGCAGATGTGTCGTTTACTAATCAGAGCACATACCATAACGGGGCCACCCTGGATGGTAAATTCACCTCAAGGTGTCTTCCGGCCATCGGTAGGTGGCAATGATAGGTTTTTGGGGTTGGCACACAGTGCTTACTCAAGACTGCCAGCGGCCTTTAAAAATGTGTTGCGTGTAGCACCATCCTTGTTGCCGAGATTTTTTTTGACTTTTCCAAACTTTGCGAATTGCCTTGTTCGCAGCGGGATTGAGTGATAGTGAGCCATGATCTTCAAACTTGACGACAGAGAGCTGTGATTTTGGAGGCTCTGCTTGCAGAGGAGAACTAAATGGGGTCAGTGCTGGCAGTGGAATGCCTCCTGCACATTGTGCCTCCCTGCCGCGCACACAGGAGAAGGCTCCAGAGGCAGCGGGCAAGGGACGCAGCTCACATGGCTGAGGGACACGCAGGCGGCCATGGAGATGGCAACAAGCCGGAGACCAGTCTGGTGCCCCAGGAAGGACCTCAGGAAGGGCCTGTCATCAGGAGGAGGATCAGGTACGCAGACCCCCCCCGCACCACAGAGGGGGGCAGATGGAGAGCAGGCAGCAGGCTGCAGAGGGCAAGGACCAACAAGAGCAGGAGGGAGAAGGCGGTGAGGCAGCGGTCAGAGAAAGACGCCTACATAGACGTGGTGGCAGAGGCCCTGATATCAAAAGGTCTACAGGCAGCAGCTCTCATACATGGACCTGCTGATGACCAGTGTGTCGGGAGACTGCGATTTCGCAAGGACATCGTGACGGAGCTGTGCAATCTCCTGCAGCCAGAATTCCAGCCTCAAACAGATTGAGGACAGCCCTGACCATCGCATCAAAGGTCACCATTGCCCTCAATTTCGATGTGCCTGTATCTTTTCAAGCTGCAACAGCAGACATCTCGAACATCTCCCAGTTTGCCGTGCATAGCTCCATCCGTCAGGTGACAGATGCTCTGTAAAAAAAGAGGAGGATGGACTACATATCCTTCCCTTTGAGCAGGGAGATGCAGTTGGAGCGGCAGACCGGATTCGTGAGGATTGCGGGCTCCCCCAGGGCTCAGGGCGCCATAGACTGCACCCACGTGGCATGGAGGGCGCCACGGAACAATCCCGAGATCTTCCGTAACTGCAAGGGGTTCCACTCCCTCAATGTCCAGCTGGGTGTGTGACCACAACCGCAAAATCATGGCAGTTGATGCCCGGTATCCTGGCAGCAGCCACGATGCTTTCATCCTGCGCCAGACCGTGTTTGATGGACCAAACCAAGATTGCGGCCGGCTCCTTGGAGACAAGAGCCACCCACTGTGCACTTGACTGCTGACTCCCCTTCGCAAACCTGGGACTGCTGCGCAGAAAGCCTGCAATGACTCTCATTCAGCCACCAGGTGCTTCATTGAGCAGTGCATTGGGATCCTTAAACCAAGGTTCCGTTGCCTGGATTGGTCAGGAAAAGTGTTGCAGTACTCTTGCAGTGAGCGGGTCTCCCTATTAATGGTCACCTGCTGCATGCTTCACAACCTGGCAATCATGAGGGGACAACCATTGGAGGACGAGGCAGCAGTACCACCTGAGGAGGAGAAGGAGTTGGTGCAGGAGCATGACACGCAGCAGGAGGAGGTGGAGCCGGAGAGGACCAGGATGCGGGTTGGCGGTCATGCAGAAGGCGGCGTCGCCATCCAGACCCTGCAAGAGAAGTGCAGAACGGTGTCATTGTTGCTCGTTTCTGATGAGTTCATTTGCACTTTAGCTTTCATATGTGCATCTCCAGTGAGCCCTTCACACATCATTGCCACATTGAAATGAGACCTGCACAGATATTGAAACAGAAATAAAAAATTTATTGCACCACAGATAATGGATGTGCAAAGCATACACATTATCTATTCTCACCCTCGTGCATTTCTTTATAACCCCTCTTAGGCATAACTATTCTGAAACTACGCCGTAGTGTCTCCCCTGTGGCTGCATCACGACTCTGGAAAGGCTGCTGTGTTTCAGGTGTAGAAGCTACAGGTGTCCCAACACCTGTTGTGTATGCATGCCTGTTTACTGTGTGATGTCTGTAACACTGCTATGCAACACTGAATGTACCCTTACACTGTACACACCTTGCCTGTACACCAGAGGGTGCTGCTGCTGGAGACCCAAGGGTTACCTGCACACTGCAGATAACCCAGTAGAAAAAGGAACTCACAGCTTGTTGTTGTTGTCATCACTCAGGAGCTGCAAATAAAGGACTACAGGTCTACACAGTTTAAGTATCATACCCTGCCTCGTGGAGTCATTACTAAAGGTGACTACATACACTACAACTGTCAAAGGGAATATGAGGTCATGAACTACATGCTCAACATGTCTAACCTCAGCAACCCACAGAGGGGGAAGATTGGGACGCTTTTGTGGAAAGATTGGAACACTTCTTTATAGCCAACGACCTGGACGGGGACACACCGTCCACACTACCGAACAAATGCAGGGCCATCCTGCTTAGCAGTTGTGGGCCCACCATCTACGGTCTCGTCAGGGACTTACTAGCCCCGGAGAAGACAACCACCAAGAGCTATGAGCAACTTGTAACAATCGTACAGGAACAACTAAAACCGAAAGAAAGCATCCTCACAGCCAGGCACCGGTTCTACACTTACCGGCGACCTGAGGGCCAAGAAATTGCCAAGTATGCTGCACACTTAAGAAGACTAGCTCCACCATGTGTTTTTGGCGACCACCTTAGTGAAGCACTAAGGGACATGTTGGTCATCGGAATCAACCATGAAGGCCTCCTACACAAATTGCTCTCGGCTGACATCATGGTCACCCTGCAGAAAGCAATTCAAGTGAGCCGGGCCTACATGGTTTCGGCCAACGACTCCAGGCGAATACTGACCCAGGACTCTAAACCAGCGAGCGCAGTGCACCGCATGGATACTTCTAAAGGCAGAAACGCTGCCCCGAGTCCCGCAACCCTGAGTCCGCCACATGGGGCGGACCGGATGGCCCCGTGTTGGCGCTGTGGAGGAAACCACAGGACCCACCAGTGCCGCTACAAAGACTATGCATGCAAAGGCTGCAAAGAGAAAGGGCACTTTCAGAGAATGTGCAGAAAAGGTTTTACTCACCGTGTCTCTGATGAGTTGGCTGATCACCGGGGCTCCGACACAGAGGAAAGTGAAGTTGCTCAACCCCTGGAGGAAGAGAATGGAATTTATACCTGCTCCACCGAAAGTTCTCCATGGGCGATGAAAGTAGATGTCGACGGGGTCCCAGTTTCTATGGAGAGCGACACAGGAGCGAGCCAGTCTGTGATGAGCCAAGCGACCTTTGAAGAACTTTGGATGAATCCCGTCAAACGACCAAAACGGCAGCCTGTCCAAGCGAAGCTGCTCCCAAACCTCCGGGCTCCGGCAATCGACCTCAAACATGGATCCATCCGGAGATTCCACTGTCCAGCTCGACTGCCCACAGCACCCCGGCAAAATCTCCGAGACCGAGGATCCAAACTCCACTTTCCGGGCCGGGGCAGCACTCCAAGAGGTGAACATCGACAAAAGAAATGGATTCCCAACATCCAGGATCGAACCTGTGTAAGAAAAGAGCACCTCAGCCTACCTGCAGCAAGACCAGAAAATGGTGACAGCACCACAAGCAGCAGAAGCTGTAATCAAAATGGCCTCCGCCATGCCACGAGTGAACATGGAGGAGCATCATGTGACATCGAGCGGCCAATCGGATTTGAAGGCTCCCTTAAAGGTAACCTAAAAAATTTAAAGGGGAAGTTTCAACTATTTGAGTACACGGACTTTAAAGCTAAAGATGCAATTAAAGGGGTGCAAGTTTGAAAATGTATGCAATGTAACCATGAATTGTGATGCTGGTTTAACTAATGTGACGAATGAGATGAATGCAGGTGTCAGTAAGGTTAAGAACAAGCTTATTATGCTTAACAATGATGATAAGGAATGTGAAATGTCTAATGCAACCATGTCTGTTGAAACCAGGACACCCAAAAGTGATGCAAATGCTAGAATGTATAATGCAGGCTCGACTATGTATGATCAGAGCCAAGGTGCCATGTATACCGGTAGGACACTGCTAAAGGACATTGGGTCCGACAGGGATCATGCTGATACCAATGGAATCCCCCTGTGGGAGACCCCCAGGTCCGGCTGGCTACCTGACCATGTAGCCTGGACCTTTGGAACGAATGTGATGCCCCTTGCAGGACACACACACAGGCAGTGGGAGCACACCCACTACAGGGACAGTGGTCAATGGGCAGCCCAGCCACCACCAATGGCAATCTGCACCGGACCAGCCCTATAGCCCCTGGCCACCAGGGCCAACACCAGGAGCATGAGGCCAATATCATCCAGCTTCCCTGGCAAACCCTGGGATGACCTGACCCTCATCCCAATTGGTGGACAAGGAGCCCACCTAGTCATGTGGCCCTGCCCACAACTACCCACATCACAGAGTATACACACCACCCACTGCTGCCGTGGCTACCCCACCCCCGAGGGATCCCACAACAGTGACACCCACATGGTCTGTGTGTGAGGGAGGGGAAACGTACGAGGCCAGTCTCAAGCACAAGGGGTCACGCCTGGCAACCACACACCCCTCACCACAACCTCCCATAGCCCACCACTGATCACCTCCCCTGGTCATGACAACAAGGATATGAAAAATGCTTAGGGGGGAGTGTTGTTGTGTATGCACGCCTGTTTACTGTGTGATGTCTGTAACACTGTTATGCAACACTGAATGTACCCTTATACTGTACACACCTTGCCTGTACACCAGAGGGTGCTGCTGCTGGAGACCTAAGGGTTACCTGCACACGGCAGATAACCCAGTATAAAAGGGAACTCACAGCTTATCATCACTCAGGAGCTGCAAATAAAGGACTGCAGGTTTGCACAGTTTAAGTATCATACCCTGCCTCATGGAGTCATTACTAAAGGTGCCTACATACAGAATACCCTCCATCAGCTCTGGCCCTGGAAGGGCCAGCTGCAAATTGGGCCGCACCCTTCTCGGTGCATTCAGTCAGAATTGCCTGGAGCAATTCCATGCTTGGCAGCAATGGCAGAGTGGCAGGTCTGGGCTCAGGACTGCGGTGATCCTGAGAGAGCAAACAGGATCCTGGTCCGAAGAGCCTGCGCCACTTCCCCGGGGCAGCACCTCACCATCGCCACCAATCTGCTGGAGCACAGGTCGGTAGGTCCCCCGTGGACCGTGGTGGACCCAGCCGCGGTGGCAGCAGTCAGATCTTGCGTGGCATGAGACTGCCCGAGAGCAGACACAGTCTCGATGCCACCAGAGACGACAGCAGTAAGATGCTCTGTGGCCTGTTGCTGAGAGTGCACGAGAGCATTCTGAACTTCCAGGGCAGCGGCCATCTTCTCCAAAGCAGCACTCAGACGCTCGTTCCCTTGCGCCTGAGCTGTAATGGCAGCTGCCACATCGCCCACGACACGTGTCATCGCAGCTGGATCCGCACGCTCACTCTGGGAGTCCGTCATCGTCTGCACACTGGCAGTGATGGGCCCCATGGTGTGCGCAGAGCTGTCCACAATGCGGGAGTCAGACTCCTCCATGCTCCTGATCACTCGCGACAGGCTCTCGGGCACCCTTGCCATTGCCCCCACCATCTGTGATTACATGGCCTCCACCCTTCTTTCATCAGCCTCAACATCAAAGGGCCCGTCTGAGGCCTCTGCGGCAGAACTCACGTATGAACTCGACCCCCGGAGTGATGGCACCTGAAGTGGCCTTCGCCCTTGACCACGCTGCAGACCGCTAGGCCCCAGTGCATCACCCAGTGCAGACCCCTCTGCTAAATCTAACTGACCCGACCGCATACTCCCAGTATCTGAGCTGGCGCGTGCGAGTGTAGGAAGCAGTGACACGGTGCTGCCTGCAGTGTGCCCCTCTTCCTCGCCCTCATTGGACATGTCTGTAGTCGGCTCAAGGGTCTCGTCCGGACTGTGGCTCGCACTCAGATCAAGGGTCTCGCTCTCGCTCTGGCTCACACTCAGGGTCTCATCGGCAATCATAAATGGTACAAGGGGTCCCATGAGGATGCGGTCGGGCATTTCACCATGCAACCAGCAACTTGTACACAATCATAAGCAATTGCGTGGTAGGTACTTGGACTTTCAGGGAGAGATGGCATTAAAGGAAGGCATTTACTTACTGATGCTGCCCCCCAGTGGGATCCACATGACCGGCGGCCACAGAGAAGGCAACATGTGGGCCCACCAGTTGCTGCACATTAATGACTTGGATGAAGGGACCGAGTGTAATGTAGCCAAGTTTGCAAATGATTCAAAGATGGGTGGGAAAGCAAATTGTGAGGAGGACACAACAAATCTGCAAAGGGATATAGACAGGCTAAGTGTGTGGGCAAAAATTTGGCAGCTGGAATTATAATGTGGGAAAATGTGAGGTTATCCACTTTGGCAGAAATATTTGAAAGCGCAAATTATAATTTAAATGGAGAAAAATTGCAAAGTGTTGCAGTACAGAGAGATCTGGGGGTCCTGGTACATGAAACACAAAAAGTTAGTATGCAAATACAGCAAGTAATCAGGAAGACAAATGGAATGTTGGCCTTTATTGCAAGGGGGAATAGAGTATAAAAGCAGAGAAGTCCTGCTACAACTGTACAAGGTATTGGTGAGGCCACACCTGGAGTACTGCGTACAGTTTTGGTCTTCGTATTTAAGGAGGGATATACTTGCATTGGAGGCTGTTCAGAGAAGGTTCACTAGGTTGATTCCAGAGAGGAGGGGGTTGACTTATGAGGATAAGTTGAGTAGGTTGGGCCTATACACATTGGAGTTCAGAAGAATGAGAGGTGATCTTATTGAAACATAAGATAATGAGGGGGCTCGACAAGGTGGATGCGGAGAGGATATTTCCACTCATAGGGGAAACTAAACCTCAGGGACATAGTCTTAGAATAAGGGGTCGCCCATTTAAAACTGAGATGAGGAGAAATTTCTTCTCTCAGAGAGTTGTAAATCTGTGGAATTCTCTGCCCCAGAGAACTGTGGAGGCTGGGTCATTGAATATATTTAAGGCGGAGATAGACAAATTTTTGAACGATAAGGGAATAAAGAGTTATGGGGAGCGGGCAGGGATGTGGAGCAGAGTCCATGATCAGATCAAACATGATATTGATTGGCGGAGCAGGCTTGAGGGGCCACGTGGCCTTCTCCTGCTCCTATTTCTTATGTTCTTACACCCTTTCTTCAATATCAGTTAACTGCTGGATATCTGGCTCGCCCCCACCAGTCCTCTGTTGCTCCAAATGATTGTGAGCTACCTTGGCCTGCAAAGCAAAGAAGGGTAGCTGAGTAGCAGTTTCACGAGGCCTCGGCAATTAGTGCAAGTGTGGGTTCATTACATGCAGGTGTAACTCTCACATGAAAGGGACCTCAATTGTGAGTATGCACACATCGATATACATGGCGCGGCAACCAACTGGCACTTCAGTGCCTATATAATGATGAAGGTAGGAAATAAGAGAAGGTGAAGGAGAGGCTTGCAGATGGAAGGTGAAGAGTTGGGGGAACATGTACTCACTTTCATCAGTCAAAAGATGTCGCTCAGTCTTTTGCAGCATTGGGTAGCATTGTGGTCATGAACGGAGGTCCCCGACACCACCACAGCGATCTCTCTCCAGGCATTCACAAAGATGGTGCGAGTGGGTCTGACTGTGTCTGGACACAGAAGGCGTCTCCTTCCCGCCACAGCTTGGATCCAGGTCTCGAGTTCCACATCAGGAAAGTGGCTGGCCCTCCTTCGACCTCTGGCATTAGCCACACCTTCACAAGCAACAGAGACAAGCTCAGTGCTCAGGGCCTGGCTGCAAACCCTGCCCTTTAAGAAGGCCAGGGAGCAGCTGCCTCATTATGAGTAAATCGGCAACAGCTGAATTCCGTGGCCCAATCAGCCACTCCACCCCCACACCACTTCAAGTAGCTCATTCCCGCCACCAATACCGCACTGCTCCTTTTTTTCAGCAAAAATGCTGAACTTCCATCTAATGGCCACCGATGTGACGGTAATGAATGGCAAAAAGCACCAGGTGCACCTCGTTTCAGGCGGTGGGCAATTTTCAGCCCCATTTGACTCTAGCAGACACTGGCACTGACAGAATTTGGTATTGGGATTCTGGTTCAAGGCATGAAAAGGTTAATAGAATCAAGCTCTCTTGTGTAAAACTCGAGTTTTCTCAAAATTCAAAGATTCCCCCTCTGTATAAAGAAACCCTAAGGAAGGATCATTTTGGACTCGCTTAAAATGAAGTTTTGGATTTTAAAGGATGCATGGGTTGGCAAGGGAAAAGAACTGCCAAAACCAGGGCAACATTAACCTCTGAAAAGACCAGTTTTTGGGTATTGGAGCTGTCCGGGATATTCGAGCTAAAACAAATTGTCTGGGGAATTGTGTAAACTCCAAAACTCTGCTCCCCAGGAGAAATTAACATAGCAACAATTGATCCAGAGATAGCCAGCCATAGCTCTAAGCATGAAACCCATCCAGCGCATGCATAATGTTAATCACCCATCCGGCCTGCATGGAAAACCCAGGCCTCAGCAGACAACGTAAACACTGAATATAATTCAGTATTATCACGACTCGAATTCAACAGATCGACACATCCTAAAACAAGTTACCGTTAACGAGCCCGCCAAAATCCAACAACCAAGCCCGCCAAAATTAAGACAAAGAATCGGGTTTGATTTGGCGAGCAGATTAGCAAGGCTCTCAAGTTATAATTGAGGCCCGGTTTTACAGCCAAACAAGCCACCTTTGCTCCTACACCAGCCTCGTATGCTTCAGACCTGCCAGACTTCAGGATCAGCACACCAGTTTTCGTTAACCTGGTTTCTTCAGAACATCGACCAAGACAGCATCGCAAATGGCCAGGACACCAAGTACGCCGTGGCAGCAAGAGGCTCATGAGACAACCACCAAGATATTACCAGCAACTAAATTGGTAATATTGAGCTACCGCAACCAATGATTTCCAAACTGAAGTCAACTCGACGAAAACCCGAAGATTTGCAAGCTGTTTTCCATTCTACAAGCTATCCCTGAGCTACCAACGAGTAAAACATTACCTAAAGGAACTTTAAAACCTACTCCTACCAGAAGAAAGTGGGTACTCACCCCATAAATCCAATACGTGCCTACCGCATCAGCGGACTCCACCCAACTGAAGACTACACAGTGGGAAGTCTTCCACGGTGTTCAGGGTACAGCAAGCAGGACCAACAGAGTCCACCGAACCCCAAAATCGCGAATCACCACTAACTGTGAATAAGAGGATTGGTGAGCATTATCCCTGTTGCCCTAGAGTTTAACCTAGTCAGATTTCGGTATTGGGAGGTGAGAGGTGTATTATCTTCTGTCACCCCTTTTGTATGTGTAATGAAATGTTCCTTATTCTAGAGATTGTAAGTTTTGACATTGTATTTTCTTTCCAAAATAAAATCAAAGTTTCTTGCACCAAAACCAGTTGTCTGCTGCACTTTGTCACATACCCAAATAAATCCAAAGTCGAGAACTCAGGGAGTGGGAGTGGTTCGAACCGCTCAGAAGGTCAGAAGTGAACCTGACCCCCGAGACCACCCCCTACTCTTGCGGAATAAAATCTATAAAGAATTCGTTGGGAAACAGTCTGGTTATCCATGCAACATTTAATATGGCTGATTTCTCTTTGTGGTTCATTGACAAGACATGAAAAAATTTAGGCTTGCAGTAACTGCCTCAGATTACCATCACACATTCTGTCGAAGCTCTCTCAAGTTTTTAGTCTTTGTGCCAGCTTTTACACAAAGCAAAGTGCTTTTTGTGCCTTGACCAATGACTAAGAAAGATAGGTTGATATGCAAATTGCTGGAACACTGCATCAAATAAATTCATGCTCCTGCTTCCGTACAAATAGCTAAAAGCAGGGATATTGGCAGTCCTATATGTACTGAAGCTTTTTCAGTCACAGTTATCTGAACACTTGGTTAATGTTGTGATGTTTCTCAGTTTTTCACTTCCAACTTCTCTTTTGAAATCAATGAAGATCTATGGCTCTATTCTGGTAAGCAGCTTTCACATTCCTACTTATCAAATGCAGTTGAGGTTTCTGCTCTGCAAGTTTGTAGTAGAATCCTATTGCTGTTGAGGACCTGGCGAGCTGGGGCAAGTTTCTGTATATTGTGACAGAATTGAGGAGTGAAGGAAACAGACAACCTGGCCCATACCATAACATTATACAGTAAAAAGAATGTTTTATTTCCAGTCCATGCAAATAGTTCCATAAGGTTTTCAAATGGTCCCAAAGAGCTTTTGAAATATTGCAAAGTTTAATCTAGGGGGCAATTTTAAACCTACTATCCTGGCAGAAACTGAAAGGGTGGCAAGTTAAAATTGTCTAGGTTACTTGCCCACTCTGGAGCCTCTGGGTTTTGACCATACCCAATTTTAATCTGCTCTACTGATGCTCAAAGCCAGCAAAGTCCTCCTTTACATATACATGTCAGGTCCCAACAACGGCATTATGATGCTACATTATCGGGTATTAATTGTTAAAGGAATATCTATAGATGCATATACTATATTGTTACTTGCTGTATCTGATTAGGGCTATTTGATAGGATAGTCTAGAGAGACCTTAACGTGGTGTATCTGACCTGGGAGGGTTTAGGATAGGTTAAAGTAAGTTTTACACCGAATCTAATCCTTGCTGTACCTGATCTGGGAATGTTTGTAGAGATAGTATAAAGGATATTTACTCAGTATCTAATCTGTGCTCTACTTGCTTTGGAGGTGTGCAATGATAACAATGGGTGCAAAACGTTTATTCCCCAGCATGGATATTGCTCAGTTTGATTTTAAAAACACAGGCATGATGTGCTGAATGGCCTCCTTCTGTGCTGTAGCATTCTATGATTCTACGATTCTATGATAGCCTGAATGATGGTTCAGCAGAGCAGTTATTGTTCCATTTTCCAAGGTTGAGGAGATCATGATTTATTCCTGTTGGCTGGAATACAGTGACGAGGATTCTCTGTTTGATTCCTGGGTCCTGCTACATTTAACTAGATATTGGGCAGATAAAGACACCCTCTGATTCAAATCGGATGCAAGATCCACCTGGTGGTGATGCTGATCCTAATGAAAATATCTAGCAAAAAAAAAAATCAAAAATATAACCGAGACGGCATTCGTTAGTCATTTAATCAGCTTGTCAGGCAGTGGTATGTGTAAAGGATGGTGAGGCATATGCTGATCTATTTTTAACATCACACGTAATGCAGTGTGAGAGACAATGCTTTTATACTGTCAAAAGATGTCACCCACTTGCATAAAAGCATCATATAAACCAAAGAAATGTAAGTGTTTATTATAGAACAGCTGGTTCCGAGCTTCAAAATAGTCCTGGTTTAGATGCTTTTATATAATGCTTCACCCTTTTAACTGATGTAAAAAACATCATCTGTTAAAGGTTAACTCTGCCAATCACAGCTTTATAATTGCCCTTAGCATTGCCTACTTTCTAAATTGATTAGTTCACTTGTAGCATCCACTACCTGTTGATTGCTCCAGTGTTCCATTAACCCTGTCCCTGCTGAATGAACTCATCTCTGTAGTTAAGGTGCATCAAGTCTTTGAGATGTCAATTTGGCACATGGGTGAGTGCTCCTCCGAACCCAGCAAGGAAAGCTTAGGTCGCCCTGCCATGGATTCACCATTCTTTTCCAATCGTGAGACCCTTGCAAGACGGCCCCGGCACTTAATCTAGCTGCCTACGTGGTGTCAGCAGGAGAGAGTGAGTTGGGGTCTTGGACTGGAAACCCTTTAGAAAGAGCTAGGGGACTTTCAAAAGGGGTTGGGATCTGGGAGGACTTGGGGGCCAGGGCAAGCCAGAGACATGGGAGAAAAAGAACAAAGGGGAGTGTAATGTCTGTAAGCTTGTAATGTTTATAGCTCCACACGTAATGGGTACTGCAAGTGCAGGGTTAATAATAAACAGAACCAGGCAGATTTCGGAGACTTCGGAGAGCGCTGCCTGCCATGTTAGGAAGCTGTGTGTGCTGTGCTCTGTGAATATATCACATTAGGCGACGGAAGATGGGATTTTTCAGATGATTTAAAGCTTAAATTTTGTTGGTGAAGGATTCAGCCAGCCGACAGAGAGACTTTGGAAGTTTCTGTCTTTGGAAAAAAGCTACAAAATCTGAGGTAAAATACAGCACACGGTGCGAACAGCTAGAGATTAAAATGGCAGGTGTAATCGGATATTTGGGGGAATATAGACACGACCGGGAACATTTTAAAGCATATGTGGATCGGCTAGAAATGAATTTCACTGCAAATAACATAATCAAAGTTCCCGACAATGCAGTCCAGAACCAGGCTGTGTTGGAACGTGAGAAAGCGATCTTCTTATCAGTGGCAGGTCCGGCATTGTACGAAACCCTTGTAAATCTGCTTGTGCCTGAGGAGCTAAAGGACACAACGCTTAAAGAGATTTTAACGAAGCTGGAGCAGCACTATAACCCCAAACCGTTAGAAATTGCTGAAAGCTATCGTTTTCGGATTTGGAATCAAAAGACTGATGAAAGTAATAGTGATTACATCATAGCATTAAAAAAGCTATCGATGCACTGTAATTTTGGTAACTTTCAAAACCGAGCATTACGGGATCGTTTTGTTTGTGGGGTGAAAAATGATGCGATCAGAAGGAAGTTATTGATGACGAATGACTTGACTTTTGAGATTGCTTGTCAGACAGCAAGGTCGATGGGCATGACCGAACAATATTCCCGAGAATTAAATAATGATTACGGTCGTCAGTCAACCGAGGTAAATCACCTGCAGGTTCAAAGTAAAAGACGATGGAGGCCCAAAGTATCAGAAACTTGAAATTCTATCAGAGTGTCGAAGTCATGCTATAGGTGCCTGGGACAACACATTGCTCAAAGTTGTCCATACGTGAAGGCAGAGTGTTTCTCCTAAAGAAAGACTGGGCATCTTGCGACGGCATGCTGACTGAAGGGTAAACCAGTTTTTAAAGCTATGAGTCCAGCGTTCAAAGCTATGAGTAGAAATCCCAAGAGACTACATAGCATGGAAGAACAACAACAGGATGAGGAGATGTTAGAGTTACACGTCATCAGGAGTACGAGGTTAACGGATACCGATTCGGAAAGCATCAAAATCCACATAAATGTTCCGGGATTCAAGATACCAATGGAAATTGACACTGGCGTATCCGTGAGTGTAGTACCGGAGTCGCTGTACCTCGACAAATTGAGTGATTTTCAACTGGAGAAATCCAAGATAGAGCTGCGAGGCTACTCGGGAGAGAAAATTCCTGTGGTAGGTCGTATCACCGTACCGGTGAAATATAAAGATCAATTTCAGAACTTGCCTCTAATAGTACTGAAAGGAGACAAGTCTGCCTTGCTAGGAAGAAATTGGTTGAGCTCACTGAAGCTGGATTGGAGTAAGATTTTCTGTGTGGAAGCGAGATTTTCATCAACGGATGAGGTTATCAAGCAGTATCTGAAGGTGTTCTGTGAAACGGGCAGTCCGATCCAAGGCTTCAAGGCGAGTGTCAGGGTACAGAAGGACACTAGATCGGTTTACTACAAGCCACATTCCGTACCATATGTACTCAAGGAGAAAGTTGAGCAAGAACTCAAAAGACTAGAGACTGAGAACATTATTTGTAAGATAGATTGATGTAATTGGGCTACACCCATTGTTATTGTACCTAAGTCCGATGGTAAGGTAAGATTGTGTGGTGATTATAAAGTAACCGTAAACCAGGTTCTAGAGGGTAATGTCCCAAATACATTGCCGAATATAGAAGATTTGTTCACAACACTGACAGGTGGTCAGATTTTCTCAAAACTGGATCTTACGAATGCCTACTTACAGCTTGAACTAGATGAGGAGTCCAAGTCATGTTTGACTATGAATACTCATCTAGGCCTATATCAATTTAATAGGCTACCGTTTGGAGTGTCTTCCGCCCCTGCCATATTCCAAGGGGTGATGAACCAGATTTTGCAAGGTATTGAAGGGGTAGTATGTTATTTGGATGACATACTAATTTCAGCACCAAATAGGCAAATTCATAATAACATATTGAATGAAGTCCTCAAATGGCTTGCGAAGCACAGAGTACGAGTGTCTGCTCGTAAGTGTGAGTTATTTAAAAACTCAGTGGAGTACTTAGGGTAGACAAAGATGGTTTACATCCAACCATGGAAAAATTGGATGCAATTGAAATGCACCCACTCCCAGGAATGTCACTGAACTTCGTTCATTCTTGGGTCTTTTGAACTATTATGGGAAGTTCCTACCAAATTTGGCTACAGTATTACATCCACTGAATAAACTTTTGAAAAAACAGGTCCATTGGAAGTGGTCAAAAGAATGCGATACAGCATTCAAAGAGTGTAAAAGGAAATTGGTAGAGAGCACCATGTTAGTTCACTATGACATATCTAAGGAGATTAAGCTAGCATGTGATGCCTCTCTGTATGGAGTTGGGGGCAGTAATCTCTCATGTATCATGTAGTGGGGAGGAGAGACCAATTGCTTTTGCTTCACGCACTCTCAGTGCCAGTGAGAGTAATTATGCACAAATTGAAAGGAAGGTTTGGCATTAATTTTTGGGGTCAAGAAATTTCACAAACACTTGTATGGTCATAAGTTTATCATCGTTATGGACCATGAGCCCCTATCAGCAATCCTCCATCCAAAGTCCCCAGTTCCAACATTAGTTGCAGCCCGAATGCAGAGATGGGCTTTGATTTTGTCAGCATATATATATGATATTGAATACAGACGATCAGCTGATTACAGTAATGCTGATGCAATGTCTAGATTGCCTTCCCCATCACAAGTTACAACCGATAGGGAAGAAGTGTTTTATTTTTCATACATTGATGAACTGCCAGTCACAGCTGAAGAGATTGGTAGAGCAACCAAACGTGACCCAGTGATGTCAAAGGTGTATGAGTATATTGCAACTGGATGGCCAGACCAGGTAACAGACAAAGATACACATCCATTCTTCATTCGTAGGAATGAATTATCAGTCGATAAAGATTGTATCATGTGGGGTGCAAGAGTGGTTATACCAAATAAATTCAGGTCCAAATTATTAGGAGATCTCCATAACCAGCACCTAGGAATATGCTTGACCAAGAGTTTTGCACGCAGTTATTTATGGTGGCCAGGTCTTGATAAAGATATAGAGTACATCGTGAGTCAGTGTACGACATGTCAATCGGTAAGCAAGCAACCACCACCAGTACCATTACAGCCATGGAAATGGCCTTCCAGGGTGTGGCAAAGGCTACATATTGATTTTGCTGAGTTAGAAGGACAACAATTGTTCATTGTGATTGATAGCCATTCGAAGTGGGTTGAGGTGTTTCCAATGTGGAAAATAACAAGTAAAACATTGGACATTTTACGAAAATTATTTTCTTCCTTTGGCCTCCCTGAAGAAATTGTTTCGGATAATGGACCACAATTTCATTCAGAAGAATTTGCACAATTCACGAGCAAAAATGGTGTGAAACATACCAAGGTTCCACCATACCATCCTGCTTCGAATGGTGCAGCAGAGCGCACTGTACAAATTGTAAAACGTGCCCTCATAAAACAAATGTTCGATCCAAATCCAAATAAACGACAGTTGTCATTGGATCACAAATTGGCTAATTTTTTGATTACATATCAAAATACTCCTCATACAACTACTGGTAGAACACCAGCAGAGTTGTTTCTCAAATGACAGCCACGAACCAGATTCTCGTTGTGAAAGCCAAATTTGGCACAGTTCGTAGAAGAGACACAATTAAGACAGAAAGAGAATCATGATAGAGGTAGAGTAAAGGAGAGAAGTGTGAAATTAAACCAGAAGGTGAGAGTGAAGAACCATCACCATAAATGGTTAACGTGGTTACCAGGAAGAGTGGTGACGATATATGGTCCTCGCACATATTTGGTAAAGATGTTTGATAATGGACAGGTTAGGTTTGTTCATATTGATCATATTTTACCTACAGACATGGAAGGAGTTGAAGGTGGGAATGATTCAATTATTTCTGACTCATCAGATAGTTTTGATATACCAGTAGCAAATCCTAAATCCAATGTACTGGAAACAAATCCAGGAGAGAATCAGAATGACAGTCTGAGTCCGAGTCAGGAAAAACAAAAAGCCTGAAGTTAGAGTGAGTTCAAATGAAAATCAAGGAAATTCCATGGAGGAAAACGTTCCTCAGGATGAGCCTCGAATGAGTGTGAAATCGACACCATGTTTGGAAGGTTCTGTTCGAGAGCGAAGGTACCCTCTTCGAAACAGAAAACAAGTGGTAAAGTAAAATTTATAAATATGGAAAAAAAACAGTTTATATCCTGTGTTATGTATAAACATGAAAGTTATGTATGATGTTTGTTATGATGGCTTCTGCATTAAGGAGGGAGAAGTGTAATGTCTGTAAGCTTGTAATGTTTGTAGCGCCACACTGTGGATGTGGAGGCATTGGGTACTGCAAGTGCAGGGTTAATAATAAACAGAACCAGGCAGATTTCCGGAGACTTCCGAGGGAGCTGCCTGCCATGTTAGGAAGCTGTGTGTGCTGTGCTCTGTGAATATATCGCAGGGAGTGTTTTGGAGAGGAGAGATCAGGACACCGCACAGTTTTTGGAAGCAAATTGACGAATGCAGCCAATAGGAGCAGACATCAAGCTGTCTATGGCTGCTGCAAGGAGGCAGAGCAGTTCACTGCCAGAGAAATACAGAAACAGAGTGGCGAGAAGAGGCAGAGTAATTTGTGGCTAAAGGGTCTGGGAAGAAGCCAAGCAGTTCACAGACTGTATACCGTCCAGAAAAAGCCAGGGCGAGAGTTACAGGATGAGGAGATGATGCCTCACCCGCTGAGTGTGAGGCGGCACCTGGTGCATTGTGGCTTTTTGGAATTCTAATACAATTACTTGGCACATTTCCCAGTTCCTGGGATAGGCTTTTAAAAGCATATTGCAAGTTAGAACACCCTGAGGAAGACTGAACAGTGTTGCAAATGGACAAATGGCTACTAAAACTGCGTAAGAAACACCCAGATGAGTGAATTATTGATTCCAGGCTCCATGAAGTCTCATGGCTTCAGGTCAAACATGGGAAATCTCCTGCTGATTACCACCTAATGTCCTCGCTCAGCTGATGAATCAATACTCTTCCATGTCGATCACCACTTGGAGGAAGCACTAAGCGTAGCAGGGGTTCACAATACATTCTGGGTGGGGGATTTCAATGTTCATCACCAAGAGTACCTCCACTGATTGAGCTGGTTGAGAGTTTAAGAACGTAGCTGCCTAACTGGGCTTGCGGCAGGTGGGGAGATACATCTGTCCATGACAGCATTCGTAAGAATGACCACCACTTAGCCTTTGTGGAAACCAAGTCTTGTTTTCATACTGAGGACATCATCCATCATGTTGTGTGGCACTACCACTATTGTGTTCCTAACACAGATGAGGCTGCACACAGGGAGCTTAAAGTAACAATGACCTCAGTCTTTAATAAGACACTCCAGAGTGAGGAACAGGCCTTAGGGGCTGGCTTATAGACAGTGCTTCCAAGGGACGCTGGGATCCCTTGGGACTTCAGGGGATGAGCTCCCTGGTGGCGGAACTTGGGAGTGCATGCTTTACAGATACACAACATCACTACCCCCCCCCCGCCCCAAAGTCAAAGTGAAAACTACTTGCAAGGTGAGGCGGTCGGGAGCCTTTCTTTCCCTGGTGAACCGCCTCGGTACAAATGTCTGTTCTGGTGTGTTGACTGTGCCCTCGCTGGGCTGGCGTGTTGTTGGCCCTGCAGGGCTGCTGGGTGAGCCTGGCCTTGCTGGGCTGTTGGGCGTGATGGGTTCGATTGATCCTTTGGGTGTGTGTTGTGGGTTCGAAAAAGGTGGTGTCTGCTGTGGGTTGTTCAGGGCAGTCTGTGAACCGCAGCCTCGTTTGGTCTAGGTGCTTTCTGCAAAGTTGCCCATTGTCTAGTTTGACTACAAACACCCTACTCCCTTCTTTAACTATCACCGTGCCCGCGACCCACTTGGGACCATGTCCATAGTTTAGTACCTACACAGTGTCATTCAGATCAATTTCCTGTGACACAGTGGCGCGACCATCGTTTACATTTTGTTGCTGCCGCCTGCTCTCTACCTGATCATGCAGGTTGGGGTGAACCAGCGAGAGTCTGGTTTTAAGTGTCCTTTTCATGAGTAGCTCAGCCGGGGGCACCCCTGTGAGCGAGTGGTGTCTCGTGCGGTAGCTGAGCAGTACTCGGGACAGGCGGGTTTGCAGTGAGCCTTCTGTGACTCGTTTAAGGCTCTGTTTGATGGTTTGTACTGCCCGCTCTGCCTGCCCATTGGAGGCTGGTTTAAACGGGGCCGAGGTGACATGTTTGATCCCATTGCGGGTCATGAATTCTTTAAATTCGGCACTGGTGAAACATGGCCCGTTGTCACTGACCAGTATGTCAGGCAGGCCATGGGTGGCAAACATGGCCCTCAGGCTTTCAATGGTGGCGGTGGCGGTGCTTCCCGACATTATTTCACATTCAATCCATTTTGAAAAAGCATCCACCACCACCAGGAACATTTTACCGAGAAATGGGCCCGCATAGTCGACATGGATCCTCGACCATGGTCTGGAGGGCCAGGACCACAAACTTAGTGGTGCCTCTCTGGGCACGTTGCTCAACTGAGCACACACGCTGCATTGCCATACACAGGACTCTAAGTCAGAGTCGATACCGGGCCACCACACGTGGGATCTGGCTATCGCTTTCATCATTACTATACCCAAGTGTGTGCTGTGGAGATCCAAGATGAACGTCTCCCTGCCCTTTTTTGGTAGCACTACGCGGTTACTCCACAACAGGCAGTCTGCCTGAATGGACAGCTCATCTTTTCGCTGCTGGAATGGCTTGATTAGCTCTTGCATTTCAATGGGGATGCTGGCCCAGCTCCCATGCAGTACACAGTTTTTTACTCGGGACAGCAGAGGATCTTGGCTGGTCCAATTCCTAATCTGACGGGCCGTGACATGTGATTTATCATTTTCAAACGCTTCCATGACCATCAATAAGTCTGCGGGCTGCGCCACCATCAAGAAGTTTGCAGGCTGCGTCATTTCCACCCCGTGGTGGGCAATGGTAGCCGACTGAGAGCATCCGCACAGTTCTCGGTGCCTGGCCTGTGGCGGATGGTATAGCTATAGGCTGATAGCGCGAGTGCCCACCTTTGTATGCAGGCTGAGACATTAGTATTTATCCCCTTGTTTTCAGCGAACAGGGATGTGAGGGTCTTGTGATCGGTTTCCAGCTCAAATTTGAGGCCAAGCAGATACTGATGCATTTTCTTTACCCCGAATACACACGCTAATGCCTCTTTATTAATCATGCTGTAGGCCCTCTCAGCCTTAGACAAGCTCCTGGAAGCATAGGCGACAGGTTGCAACTTCCCTGCAACGTTAGCTTGTTGTCATACACACCCGACTCCACACGACGACGCATCACATGCTAGCACAAGTCTTTTACACGGGTTATACAATACAAGCAGCTTGTTGGAGCATAAAATGGTTCTGGCTTTCTCAAAAGCAATTACTTGTTTTTTTTCCCCATACCCAGTTCTCACCTTTGCGCAATAACACATGTAGGGGCTCTAAAATGGTGCTAACCCCGGTTGGAAGTTACCAAAATAGTTGAGGAGTTCCAGGAATGACCGCAGCTCCGTGACGTTCTATGGCCTGGGCGCGTTCCTAATAGCCTCTGTCTTGGCATCTTTGGGCCGAATGCCGTCCGCCGCGATCTTGCTCCCCAAAAACTCCACTTGTGTTACCATGATGATGCATTTCGACCTCTTCAGCCGCAGCCCTACATGATCCAGTCGCTGGAGGACCTCCTCCAGGTTTTGTCGATGCTTGGCGGTGTCCCGACCCGTGACCAATATGTTGTCCTGAAAGACCAACGTGTGTGGTACCAACTTGAGTAGGCTCTCCATATTTCTCTGGAAGATCGCTGCAGCCGACCGAATTCCAAACGGGCATCTGTTGTAGATGAACTGTCCTTTGTGCGTGTTGTTGCAGGTGAGGCCCTTCGAAGACTCCTTCAGCTCCTGCGTCATGTAGGCTGAAGTCAGGTCGAGCTTGGTGAACATCTTGCCTCATGCCAGCGTTGCAAATAGGTTATCTGCCTCAAGTAGCGGGTATTGGCCCTGTAGCGAGAAACGATTAATAGTTACTTTATAATAGCCGCAAATCCTGACCGTGCCATCACTGGAACAATCGGGCTGGCCCACTCTCTGAATTCCACTGCGGAGATGATGCCCTCACGTTGCAGACTGTCCAGCTCGATTTCCACTCTCTTCCTCATCATGTGAGGTACCGCTCGTGCCTTGTGGTGAATGAGTTGTGCCTCTGGGACCAAGTGGATCCACACCTTCACACCAGAAAAGTTTCTAATGCCTGGCTCAAAAAGGGAAGGAAATTTGTTCAGAACCTGGGTACATGAGGCCTCATCGACATGTGATAGCGCTCGGATGCCATCCTAGTTCCAGCGGATTTTGCCCAGCCAGCTCCTTCAAAGCAGTGTGGGGCCATCGCCCGGGACAATCCAGAGTGGCAGTTCCTGCACCATGCCCTCGTAGGTGACCTTGACCATGGCACTGCCCAGAACAGTGATAAGCTCTTTGGTGTACATTCTCAGTTTCGTGTGGATGGGGCTCAGGGCTGGTCTGAATGCCTTGTTGCAGCACAGTCTCTCAAACATCTTTTTACTCATGATGGATTGGCTAGCGCCTGTGTCCAGTTCCATGGCTATGGGTAAGCCATTCAATTTTACGTTTAGCATTATAGGTGGACATTTCATCGAAAATGTGTGCACCCCATGTACTTCAGCATCTGCCTCCTCTCTCTGAGGCTCGAAATTTCTCTGATCCACCATGGACCGATCTTCCTCTGCCACGTGATGGTTAGCAGGTTTTACAGAGCTTGCAGCTCGTTTGCAAGCTCGTTGGAGGTGTCCCATTGTACCACAGCTCTTGCAAACATACCCTTTGAAGTGGCATGAATAGGCTGAATGGAAGCCTCTACAACACCAACAAGGTGTGAATTGCCTTGCATTCATCCTTTGTTGGGGACTCTGAGTCATCTAGGTCACTTGAGGCCTGCTGACAGTTGCAGACTCGTGGGTCCTGCCCTGTACATTTCTGCTCGCAAACACAGTTCCAGTTGATTTATGAACATTGCTAGCACTTGTGTGCTGAGAGATTTGTTTGTTGTTATTACTGGTGGATATAAACGCCTGTGCTATCGCAATGGCCTTACTGAGGGTCGGTGTCTCTACAGTCTAAAGTTTTCGCAGGATGGTCTTGTGGCCAATGCCCAGTACAAAAAAGTCTCTGAGCATTTGCTCCAGGTAGCCATCAAACTCACATTGTCCTGCAAGTCGCCTTAGCTCGGCGACGTAGCTCGCCACTTCCTGACCTTCAGATCGCTGGCACGTGTCGAACCGATACCTTGCCATCAGTACCCTCTCTTCGTGTTAAGATGCTCCCGAACCAGTGTACACAGCTCCTCTTACGACTTATCTGTGGGTTTCACCGGAGCCAGAAGATTCTTCATGAGGCTGTAGGTCGGTGCCCCGCAGACCGTGAGGAGGACCGCTCTCCTTTTTGCAGAGCTTCCTTCTCCGTCCAGCTCGTTGGCTACAAAGTACTGGTCTAGCCATTCGACATAGGCTTCCCAGTCCTCACCCTCCGAGAACTTCTCCAGGATGCCTACAGTTTGCTGCATCTTTGCGTTGGATTCGTATTCTCATCGGCAGTTATTGTGTTCCTGACACAGATTAGGCTGCACACAGGGAGGTTAAAGTAACTGTGACCTCAGTCTTTAATAAGACATTCCAGAGTGAGTAACAGGCCTTAGGGGCTGGCTTCTATACAGTGCTCCCAAGGGATGCTGGGATCCCTTGGGACTTCAGGGAATGCGCTCCCTGGTGGCGGAACATGGGAGTGCATGCTTTACAGATACACAACAACCAACATGCTAAGTGGGAATGATTAAGAACAGATTTATGCAGCTTAAAACTGACCATCCATGAGGCGCTGTGGGCCATCAGCAGTAGTAGTTTTGTATACCACCACAATCTATAAACTCTTGGCCCAGCATAACCCTCACTCCTACTGTTATGCTCATAATAAATGGTGAGACTGAGTACTGTGTGTAATGAGCAAGTGTGACCTTAGCTCCTTTATTAAGGTTCCAGAGCACAGGTACCTCGTGGGTGGCCTGTTTATATAATGTGCTCCGAAGGGATGCTGGGATTCCTTGGGACTCCACAGGTGGGCCCTCTGGTGGTCAGGTGTAATGCAAGTTACAAAGGGTTAAATACATAACATCAGTCCCCCTGTGAAGTCAACAGTACAATTATTTACAAGGTGAGACAATGTGGGGCTTTGCGTTCCCTTGTCGATCGTCTCGGTACAAATGCGGGTGTGGGTGGGTTGGTCAGTACTTCACTGGACTGTTGGGCAGCTGGCCTTGCCGGGCTGCTGGGGATGATGAGTTTGGTTTCGTGGTCAATCATGATGTCAGCTGCCACTTGTGTGTGTGTTGGAGGGTCAAAGTTGATGGTGTCATCTTCGGGTTGTTCGTAGCTGTTGGTGAACCGCAATTTGATTTGGTCCAAATGTTTTCTGTGCGTTTGTCCATTGGTCAGTTTGGCCTGAAACATCCTACTGCCCTCTTTGGCTGTGACCGTGCCAGCGAGCCATTTGGGACCATGTCCATAATTGAGCACAAACACTGGATCATTGATCTCAATATCACGTGACAAATTTGCGTGGTCATGCTACATACTTTGTTGATGCCGATGCCCTCCACGTGATCATGGAGATCAGGGTGAAAAAGAGAGAGCCTTGTTTTAAGCGCCCTTTTCATGAGCAGCTCAACTGGGGGAATCCCGGTGTGTGAGTGGGGTCTGGTGCGGTAGCTGAGCAGTACTCGGGACAACCAGGTCTGCTGGGAGCCTTCCAACACAAGTTTTGCTTGATGGTCTGAACTGCCCATTCTGCCTGGCCGTTGGATGCGGGCTTGAACAGAGCAGATGTGACATGTTTGATCCCGTTGCAGGTCATGAATTCCTTGAATTCAGCACTGGTGAAGCATGGCCTATTGTCGCTGACCAGGACATCAGGCAAGCAGTGCATGGCAAACATGGCCCGTAGGCTTTCAATGGTGGCCGTGGACGTGCTTACAGACACTATTGCACATTCAATCCATTTTGAGTAAGCGTCCACGACAACCAAAAACATTTTGCCTAGGAAGGGGCCCGCATAGTCTACATGGATCCTCGACCATGGTTTGAAGGGCCATGACCACAACCTTAGCAGTGCCTCTCTGGGTGCATTGCTCAACTGAGAGCAAGTGTTGAACTGGCGCACGCATGACTCTAAACCTGAGTCGATGCCAGGCTACCGCATGTGAGATCTGGCTATGGCTTTCATCATTACAATGCCTGGGTGGGTGTTGTGCAGTTCGCAAATAAATGTGTCTCTGCCTTTCTTGGGCAGGACCATGTGATTGCCCCACAAAAGGCAGTCCGCTTGCAGGGACAACTCGTCTTTGCGTCTGTGGAATGGCTTAATCGCTTCCTGCATTTCCACTGGGGCACTGGACCAGCTCCCATGGAGGACACAGTTTTTTTACCATCAACAGTAAAGGATCCTGGCTGGTCCAGGTCCTGATCTGGTGGGCTGTAATGGGGGACTTCTCATTCCCAAATGTCTCCATGACCATGAGCAAGTCCGCTGGCTGTGCCATTTCCACTCTGGTGGTGGGCAACGTTAGCCGACTGAGAGCATCTGCGCAGTTCCCTGTGCCTGGTCTGTGGTGGATTACATAGTTGTATGCCAACGGCGTAAGCGCCCATCTTTGGATGCGGGCAGAGGCATTGGTATTAATCCCTTTGCTCTCAGAGAAAAGCGATATGCACGGCTTGTGATCAGTTTCAAGCTTGAACTTGAGGCCAAATAAGTACTGCTGCATTTTTTTTTACCCCATAAACGCACACCAGAGCCTCTTTTTCAACCATGCTGTAGGCCCTTTCGACCTTGGACAAACTCTTGGATGCATACGCAACCGGTTGCAAAATCCCCGAGACATTAGCCTGTTGTAACACACACCCGACCCCGTATGACGACGCATCGCAAGCTAACACTAATCGTTTACATGGGTTATACAGGACAAGCAGTTTGTTAGAAGACAATAACATTCTGCCTTTCTTCTTGTGAATTCCCCCATACCCAGTCGTCTCCCTTGCACAGTAGCGCATGCAGGGGTTCCAGCAGTGTCCTTAACACAGGTAGGAAATTATCGAAATAGTTAAGGCGCCCAGGGAACGACCACAGATCCATCACGTTCTGTGGTCGCGGCGCGTTCTTGATGGCCTCCGTCTTGGCGTCGGTGGGTCTGATGCCGTCTGCTGCGATTCTCCTAAGAATTAGACGTCCTGTGCCAGGAAAACACACTTCGAGCGTTTCAAATTGAGCCCCACGCGATCCAACCGACTATGAACCTCCTCCAGATTCTTCAAGTGCTCCATGGTGTCCCAACCTGTAACCAATATGTCGTCCTGGAAGACCACTGTGCAAGGAACCGACTTTAGCAGGCTCTCCATGTTCCGCTGGAAGATCGCCGCGGCCGACCGAATCCCGAACAGGCACCGGTTGTAGATAAACAGACCTTTGTGCGTGTTGATGCAGGTGAGGCCTTTCGAAGATTCCTCCAGCTCCTGCGTTATGTAGGCCGAGGTCAGGTCCAGCTTGGTGAAGGTCTTCCTTCCAGCCAGGGTCGCAAATAGGTCGTCTGCCTTGGGTAGCAGTTACTGGTCCTGCAGCGAAAAACGGTTAATCGTTACTTTATAGTCCCCGCAAATTCTAACCGTACCGTCCTCCTCGAGTATCGGAACAATCGGACTGGCCCAGTCGGTGAATTCCATCGGCGCGATGATGCCTTCACATTGCAGCCTGTCCCGCTCAATTTCCACCTTTTCACGCATCATGTACGGTACCGCCCGAGCCTTGTGGTGGATGGCTCTCGTACCGGGAACCAAATGGATCTGCACTTTCGCCCCCGAGAAGCTTCCAATGCCTGGCTCGAATAACGATGGGAACTTGCTCAGAACCTGGGTACATGAGGCGTCATCGATGGACGAAAGCACTCGGATGTCGTCCCAGTTCCAGTGGATTTTTCCCAACCAGTTTCTGCCAAACAACGTGGGGCCATCCCCTGGCACAATCCACAGCGGGAGTTCATGTTCTGCTCCATCATAGGAGACTTTGACTTCTGCACTGCCAATTACAGGGATTAGTTCCTTGGCGTAAGTCCTCAGTTCCCTGTGAATGGGGCTGAGCTTGGGCCTGTGTGCCTTCTTTCTCCACAGCCTGTCGAAGGCCTTTTTACTCATTATGGACTGACTTGCCCCCGTGTCCAGCTCCATAGATACTGGAATGCCGTTCAGTTCAACTTTCAACATTATTGGTGTGCATTTCGTCATGAACATGTGTACTCTGTACATTTCTGCCTCCTCCGTACGAGTTTCCAACTCAGTCTGATCCACAGTGGATCGACCTTCCCCTGCAACGTGGTGGTTTGCAGGGTTTGCAGCTCGCCTGCACATTCGTTGAAGGTGTCCCATTGTTCTGCAACCATTGCATGCATAGTGCTTAAAGCGGCATAGATGGGGCCAATGATCACCTCCGCAGTGCCAACAGGCTGTTAACTGACTCGCATTAATAGATGATGGTGGACTCTGGGTCAATTGAGGTCGGGCTACAGCAGCCAGCGTGTACGTTCTGCCCTGTACATTTCTGCTCAAAACCGACATTACTTTATGCACAGTACTGGCTGAAACTTCTTTGTTCTGCAAAATCTGCTTGGTGTTGTCGCTGGTGGACATAAATGCCTGGACTATCGTTATGGCTTTACTTAGATTCAGAGTTTCTACAGTCAACAGTTTGCGAAGGATTGTCTCATGTCCGATGCCCAGTACAAAAAAGTCTCTGAGCATTTGTTCTCGGAATCCCTCAAACTCACAGTGTCCTGCGAGGCGCCTTAGATCGGCGACGTAGCTCGCCAATTCCTGGCCCTCCGATCGTTGACACGTGTAGAACCGATATTTCGCCATCAAAATGCTTTCCTTAGGATTTAGGTGCTCCCAGACCAGCGTACACAATTCTTCATAGGATTTCTCTATTGGTTTTGCCGGGACCAGGAGATTCTTCATGAGGCCATAGGTTGTTGCCCCACAGGCGGTTAAGAGGATCGCCCTTCATTTGATGTCGTTCTCATCCCCTTCCAGCTCATTGGCCACGAAGTATTGGTCGAGTCTCTCCACGAAGGCCTCCCAATCATCCCCTTCTGAGAGCTTCTCCAGGATGCCGACTGTTCTTTGATTTTTCCTATGGTTGTTCATTACCTCATCGCCAATTGTTATGCTCATAATAAATGGTGAGACTGAGTACTGTGTGTAATCAACAAGTGTGACCTTAGCTCCTTTATTAAGGTTCCAGAGTGCAGGTACCTCTTGGGTGGCCTGCTTATATACTGTGCTCCCAAGGGATGCTGTGATCCCTTGGGACTCCAACAGGTGGACCCTATGGTGGTCAGATGTAATGCAAGTTACAAAGGGTTAAATACATAACACCTACATCATCACCAAGCTAGGTGACCCAGCCTGGTTCAACGAGAAGTGTAGAAGAGCATGCCGAGAGCAGCATTAGGTGTAATTTAAAATGAGATGCCAATCTTGTGAAGCCACAACACAGGACTACATGCATGTTAAACAGCTAAAGCAGCAGAACAAAGCTATCACACAACCAATGGATCAGGTTAAAGGTCTGCAACCCTGCCACATCCAGGTATGAACGGTGGTGGACAATTAAGCAACTAACAGGAGAAGGAGTCTCCATGAACATCCTCATCATCAACAATGACAGAGCCCTGTGTACGAGGCAAATTATGTAGGTGAAGCATTTGTAACCACCTTCAACTGGAATTACCGAGCGGATGATCCTTCTCAACCTCGTCCTCAGGTACTCACCATCACAGATGCCAGTCTTCAGCCAATTCAATTTACTCCACGTGACATCAAGAAATGGCTGCGTGCACTGGATACAACAAAGGCTATGTCGGGACAGCATACAAGCTGTAATGCTGAAAACTTGTGCTCCATTACTAGCCATTTACCTATTCAAGCTGTTCAAGTACAGTTACAACAATGGCATCTACCCAAATATAGAAAATTGCCCAGATATGTCCTGTTCACAAAACGCAGGACAAAACCAGGGCAATTACAACCTCATCAGCCTATTCCCAACAATCAGTGAAATGACCGAAGGTGTCATCAGTGCTATCACATGTCACTTACTCACCAATAACCTGCTCATCAATGCTCAGTTTCAGTTTTGCCAGGACCACTCGGCTCCAGGCCTCATTCCACATGAAATCAACAGCTGAATTCCAGAGGTGAGATAAGAGTGACTGCCCATGACATCAACGCAACATTTGATTGAGTGTGGCAAAAACGATCCCTATTAAAACTGAAGTCAATGAAAATCAGGGGTAAACTCTCCATGGCTGGAGTAATAACTGGTACAAAGGAATGTGGTTGTGGATGTCCCAAGCCAATCATCTCAACTCCAGGGCATCGATGCAGGAGTTCCTCAGGGCAATGTCCGATGCCCAACTATTTCAGCTGCTTCATCAATGACCATCCCTGTATCATAACGCCAGAATTGGGGTTGTTCGCTGGTGTAGTGTACATAGTGTACAGCTCATTTGCAATTCATCAGATATTGGCCCTGAAATTCCGGTCGGAGGCTTCTGTCGGACGAACGCCTCCGACCCAAGAATTTTAACAAAATGACCTGGTGGTCCCAGAAACGCCTGTGATTCCAGTGGGGAGGCCTTCTCTCCCAGTACTTCGGAGCGCGCTCACGTCCTCAAGTTTCGAACGCAGAAGGTTCAGTCATGTGTGACAACCGATCAGGTACAGTATTCTCATTAATAGCAATGAGAACTCCGTATCTACAAGCTCTCATTGCTATTAATGAAAAAAAAAACACACTAAACACAACATAAAAAATAAAAAACACACCTCACATAATTAAAATTAATTGAAATTAAGGTTAATAAATGTGTTAGAAAAAGTATATATTTTTCCGATTTTTAAAAAAGTTTTGTAATTCGGGTTTAAAATAAACTTACCTTAGTGGGCAGGGTTTTTAACATAAAAATATGTTTTAAAATTTTATTTTTATATGTTTCTGATATGTTTTAAAACTCTTACGCTGGTAAAAGCAGCGTGAGCAGGTAAGAGAAGGTGACAAAGGAAATGAGGGCGACTACATTCGATGTCACGGGAAAGCAGAGAAGTTATTGGTTGGTGAGTTTTTCTCACTCTTTTCTTGCTTTAAATTAAGGGCCTTAGATTAGGGGCTCAGATTACTGACTAAAAACTCAATCTAATTAATTAAATACATCAGGGATGGCAGGACAGGCGATGTGTTTCTGCTGTTGCATGTGGAAGCTGGTTGACCCGATTGAGGTCCATCGCGACCACATGTGCAGCAAGTGTCTGCAGCCCGAGGAACGTCGGCTCGATGTTGATGAGCTGGAATCCGAGCTGCAGACACTGAGACGCATCAGGGAGGGGGAAGAGTTACCTGGACGCCGCGATCCAGGAGCTAGTCACATCAATTAGAGTAATTAATTCAAATTCGATCCGTCAGGGACAGGAGGGTGTGACTATGAGTGAGGAAGGTATGGAGACTCAGGATGGAGTGATGGAGGAGCCTCAGCCCTTGCTCTTGTCCAACAGGTTCGGGGTTCTTGCTCCCTGTGTGGATGAGAGCAGGGACTGCAGGGAGGTTGAGCAAACTGACCACAACACCATGGTACAGGGGGCCATTCAAGTGGGGGGAGTAAAAAGAAACATTGTAGTGGTAGCGGACAGTATCATGAGGGGGATAGATAAAGTTCTCTGCCACCGAGAGCAGAAGTCCCGAAGGTTGTGTTGCCTGCCCGGTGCCAGGGTTAAGGGTATCTCCTCAGGGCTGGAGAGGAACGGAACTTGGAATGGGAGGGGGAAGATCCAGTTATGGTCCACATTGGTACCAATGACATAGACAAGACAAAGAAAGAGGTTCTGCTGAGGGATTATGAGCAGCTAGGGGCCAAATTACAAAGCAGAATCACAAGGTAATAATCTCTGGATTACTTCCTGAGCCACGAGCAAATTTGCACAGGGTAAATAAGATCAGAGAGTTAAACACGTGGTTCAAAGACTGGTGTGGGAGAAATGGGTTTTGGTTTGTGGGACACTGGCACCAGTACTGGGGTAAGAGGGAGCTGTTCTGTTTGGACGGACTCCACTTAGACCAGTGTCCTGGCGAATCAAATAACTAGGGCTGTAGAGAGGGCTTTAAACTAATTAGTGGGGAGGAGGGTTCAGGTGAGTGAAAATGTAAAAAGTCAAAGAATAAGGAGAAGGCAATAGAGTAGAGTAGCACTGAGGGAAATGAAAAGCAGAGCATGTCAGGAAGGGACAGAATGTATAAACATAACGGTGAATCAGAAAGTGGGGTCAAAGCAGGAAAAAATGGTATAAAAAACAAATTTAAAAGCTCTTTGTCTGAATGCATATAGCATTTGTAACAAAATAGATGAGTTGATGGCACAAATAGATACAAATGGGAATGATCTTGTTGTGTATCTGTAAAGCATGCACTCCCATGTTCCGCCACCAGGGAGCTCATCCCCTGAAGTCCCAAGGGATCCCAGCATCCCTTGGGAGCACTGTATATAAGCCAGCCCCAAAGGCCTGTTACTCACTCTGGAGTGTCTTATTAAAGACTGGGGTCACTGTTACTTTAACCTCTCTGTGTGCAGCCTCATCTGTGTCAGGAACACAATTTGGCGACGAGAATACGAATCCAACACAAAGATGCAGCAAACTGTGGGCATCCTGGAGAAGTTCTCGGAGGGTGAGGACTGGGAAGCCTATGTCGAATGGCTAGACCAGTACTTTGTAGCCAACGAGCTGGACGGAGAAGGAAGCGCTGCAAAAGGATGTCATAGCATGTAATTAATTGTTAAGGATGTCATAGCAGCGCATTTGGAAAGAGGTGATAGGTCCAAGTCAGCATGGATTTGTGAAAGGGAAATCATGCTTGACAAATCTTCTAGAATTTTTTGAGGATGTTTCCAGGAGAGTGGACAAGGGAGAACCAGTTGATGTGGTGTATTTGGACTTTCCGAAGGCTTTCGACAAGGTCCCACGCAAGAGATTAATGTGCAAAGTTAAAGCACATGGGATTGGGGGTAGTGTGCTGACGTGGATTGAGAACTGGTTGGCAGACAGGAAGCAAAGAGTAGGAGTTAATGGGTACTTTTCAGAATGGCAGGCAGTGACTAATGGGGTACCGCAAGGTTCTGTGCTGGGGCCCCAGCTGTTTACATTGTACATTAATGATTTAGACGAGGGGATTACATGTAGTATCTCCAAATTTGCGGATGACACTAAGTTGGGTGGCAATGTGAGCTGCGAGGAGGATGCTATGAGGCTGCAGAGTGACTTGGATAGGTTAGGTGAGTGGGCAAATGCATGGCAGATGAAGTATAATGTGGATAAATGTGAGGTTATCCACTTTGGTGGTAAAAACAGAGAGACAGACTATTATCTGAATGGCGACAGATTAGGAAAAGGGGAGGTGCAACGAGACCTGGGTGTCATAGTACATCAGTCATTGAAGGTTGGCATGCAGGTACAGCAGGAGATTAAGAAAGCAAATGGCATGTTGGCCTTCATAGCGAGGGCATTTGAGTACAGGGGCAGGGAGGTGTTGCTACAGTTGTACAGGGCCTTGGTGAGGCCACACCTAGAGTATTGTGTACAGTTTTGCTCACTGAACTTGAGGAAGGATATTTTTGCTATTGAGGGAGTGCAGCGAAGGTTCACCAGACTGATTCCCGGGATGGCGGGACTGACCGATCAAGAAAGATTGTTTCAACTGGGCTTGTATTCACTGGAGTTCAGAAGAATGAGAGGGGATCTCAGAAACGTTTAAAATTCTGAGTTTATGCAGGAAGAATTTTCCAAATGTTGGGGAAGTCCAGAACTAGGGGTCACAGTCTAAGGATAAGGGGTAAGCCATTTAGGACTGACATGAGGAGAAACTTCTTCACCCAGAGAGTGGTGAACCTGTGGAATTCTCTACTACAGAAAGTTGTTGAGGTCAATTCACTAAATATATTCAAAAAGGAGTTGGCTGTAGTCCTTACTGCTAGGGGGATCAAGGGGTATGGCGAGAAAGCAGGAATGGGGTACTGAAGTTGCATGTTCAGACATGAACTCATTGAATGGCGGTGCAGGCTCAATGGGCCGAATGGCCTACTCCTGTACCTATTTTCTATGTTTCTATGTAAAAAGGAGAGCAATCCTCCTCACGGTCTGCCGGGCACCCGAACTACATTCTCATGAAGAATCTTCTGGCTCCGGTGAAACCCACAGATAAGTCATATGAGGAGCTGTGTACACTGGTTCGGGAGCATCTTAACCTGAGGGAGAGCGTGCTGATGGCAAGGTATTGGTTCTACACGTGCCAATGATCTGAAGGTCAGGAAGTGGTGAGCTACGTCGCCGAGCTAAGGCGACTTGCAGGACAATGTGAGTTTGATGGCTACCTGGAGCAAATGCTCAGAGACCTTTTTGCACTGGGCATTGGCCACGAGACCATCCTACGAAAACTTTTGACTGTAGAGACACCGACCCTCAGTAAGGGCATTGCGATAGCACAGGCGTTTATGTCCACCAGTGATATCACCAAACACATCTCTCAGCACACAAGTGCTAGCAATGTTCATAAATTAACTGGAACTGTGTTTGCGAGCAGAAATGTACAGGGCAGAACCCACGAGTCTGCAACTGCCAGCAGACCTTAGGTGACCCAGGTGATTCAGAGTCCCCAACAAAGGATGAATGCAAGGCAATTCACACCTTGTTGGCATTGTGGAGGCTTCCATTCAGCCTATTCATGCCGCTTCAAAGGGCTGTGGAACAATGGGGCACCTCCAATGAACTTGCAAACGAGCTGCAAGCTCTGTAAAACCTGCTAACCACCACATGGCAGAGGAAGATCGGTCCATGGTGGATCAAAGCAACTTCGAGCCTCAGTGAGAGGAAGCAGATGCTGAAGTACATGGGGTGCACACATTTTCGATGAAATGTCCACCTATAATGCTAAATGTAAAATTGAATGGCTTACCCGTAGCCATGGAATTGGACACCGCGCTAGCCAATCCACCATGAGTAAAAAGATGTTTGAGAGACTGTGGTGCAACAAGGCACTCAGACCAGCCCTGAGCCCCATCCACATGAAACTGAGAACCTACACCAAAGAGCTGTCCTAGGCAGCGCCATGGTCAAGGTCACCTACGAGGGCACGGTGCACGAGCTGCCACTCTGGATTGTCCCGGGCAATGGCCCCACACTGCTTGGAAGGAGCTGGCTGGGCAAAATCCGTTGGAACTGGGATGACATCCGAGCGCTATCACATGTCGATGAGGCCTCATGTACCCAGGTTCTTAACAAATTTCCTTCCCTTTTTGAGCCAGGCATTGGAAACTTTTCCGGGGCGAAGGTGCAGATCCACTTGGTCCCAGAGGCACAACCCATTCATCACAAGGCGTGAGCGGTACCTCACATGATGAGGAAGAGAGTGGAAATAGAGCTGGACAGGCTGAAACGCGAGGGCATCATCTCCCCAGTGGAATTCAGCGAGTGGGCCAGTACTCAAAAGTGATGGTACGGTCAGGATTTGCGGCTATTATAAAGTAGCTATTAATCGTTTCTCGCGACAGGACCAATACCCGCTACCTAAGGCAGACGACCTATTTGCGACGCTGGCAGGAGGCAAGTCATTCACCAAGCTCGATCTGACTTCGGCCTACATGACATAAGAGCTGAAGGAGTCTTCGAACGTCCTCAGCTGCATCAACACGCACATCTGCAACAGATGCCCGTTTGGAATTCGGTCGGCTGCAGCAATCTTCCAGAGAAACATGGAGAGCCTACTCAAGTCGGTACCACACACGGTGGTCTTTCAGGATGACATTCTGGTCACGGGTCGTGACACCGCCGAGCATCTACAAAACCTGGAGGAGGACCTCCAGCGACTGGATCACGTAGGGCTGCGGCTGAAGAGGTCGAAATGCATCTTCATGGCAACATAAGTGGTGTTTTTGGGGAGAAAGATTTCGGCGGACGGCATTCGGCCCACAGACGCCAAGACAGAGGCTATCAGGAATGCGCCCAGGTTACAGAACGTCACGGAACTGCGGTCGTTCCTGGGACTCCTCAACTATTTTGATAACATCCTACCGGGGTTAAGCACCCTTTTAGAGCCCCAACATGTGTTATTGCGTAAAAGTGAGAACTGGGTATGGGGAAAAAACTAAGTAATTGCTTTTGAGAAAGCCAGAAACATTTTCTGCTCCAACAAGCTGCTTGTATTGTATAACCCGTGTAAAAGACTTGTGTTAGCATGTGACGCGTTGTCGTACGGAGTCGGGTGTGTATTACAACAAGCTAACATTGCGGGGAAGTTGCAACCTCTCGCCTATGCCTCCAGGAACTTCTCTAAGACCGAGAGGGCCTACAGCATGATTGAGAAAGGCATTAGCGTGTGTGTTTGGGGTAAAGAAAATGCATCAATTCCTGTTTGGCCTCAAATTTGAGCTGGAAACCGATCACAAGCCCCTCACATCCCTGTTCGCTGAAAACAAGGGGATAAATACTAATGCCTCAGCCCGCATACAAAGGTGGGCACTCGCGCTATCAGCTTATAATTATACCATCCGCCACAGGCCAGGCACCGAGAACTGTGCGGATGCTCTCAGTCGACTACCATTGCCCACCACGGGGGTGGAAATGGTGCAGCCTGCAAACTTGTTGATGGTGGCACAGCCTGCAGACTTGTTGATGGTCATGGAAGTGTTTGAAAATGATAAATCACCTGTCACGGCCCACCAGATTAGGACTTGGACCAGCCAAGATCCTCTGCTGTCCCTAGTAAAAAACTGTGTACTGCATGGGAGCTGGGCCAGCATCCCCGTTGAAATGCAAGAGCCAATCAAGCCGTTCCAGCGGCGAAAGGACAAGCTGTCCATTCAGGCAGACTGCCTGTTGTGGGGTAACCACGTAGTGCTACCAAAAAAGGGCAGGGAGACGTTCATCTCGGATCTCCACAGCACATACCCGGGTATAGTAATGATGAAAGCGATAGCCAGATCCCATGTGTGGTGGCCCGGTATCGACTCTGACTTAGAGTCCTGTGTACGGCAATGTAGCGTATGTGCTCAGTTGAGCAACGCGCCCAGAGAGGCACCACTAAGTTTGTGGTCCTGGCCCTCCAGACCATGGTCGAGGATCCATGTTGACTATGCAAGCCCGTTGCTCGGTAAAATGTTCCTGGTGGTGGTGGATGCTTTTTCAAAATGGATTGAATGTGAAATAATATCAGGAAGCACCGCCACCGCCACCATTGAAAGCCTGAGGGGCATGTTTGCCACCCACGGACTGCCTGACATACTGGTCAGTGACAACGGGCCATGTTTCACCAGTGCCGAATTTAAAGAATTCATGACCTGCAATGGCATCAAACATGTCATCTCGGCCCTGCTTAAACCAGCCTCCAATGGGCAGGCAGAGCGGTCAGTACAAACCATCAAATAGAGCCTTAAACGAGTCGCAGAATGCTCACTCCAAACCCGCCTGTCCCGAGTACTGCTCAGCTACCGCACGAGACCTCACTCACTCACAGGGGTGGCCCCGGCTGAGCTACTCATGAAAAGGACACTTAAAACCAGACTCTCGCTGGTTCACCCTAAGCTGCATGATCAGGTAGAGAGCAGGCGGCAGCAACAAAATGTAAACGATGGTAGCGCCACTGTGTCACGGGAAATTGATATGAATGACCCTGTGTATGTGCTAAACTATGGACATGGTCCCAAGTGGATCGTGGGCACGGTGATAGCTAAAGAAGGGAATAGGGTGTTTGTAGTCAAACTAGACAATGGACAAATTTGCAGAAAGCACCTGGACCAAACGAGGCTGCGGTTCACAGACTGCCCTGAACAACCCACAGCAGACCACCACCTTTTTCGAGCCCATAACACACACCCAAAGGATCAATGACACCACGCCGGACCAGGAAATCAAATCCATCACACCCGACAGCCCAGCAAGGCCAGGCTCACCTAGCAGCCCTGTAGGGCCAACAACAAGCCAGCCCAGCAAGGGCACAGCCAACACACCAGAACAGACATTTGTACCGAGGCGGTCCACTAGGGAAAGAAAGGCTCCCGACCGCCTCACTTTGTAAATAGTTTTCACTTTGACTTTGTGGAGGGAGTGATGTTGTGTATCTGTAAAGCATGCACTCCCATGTTCCGCCACCAGGGAGTGCATCCCCTGAAGTGCCAAGGGATCCCAGCATCCCTTGGGAGCACAGTATATAAGCCGGCCCCTAAGGCCTGTTCCTCACTCTGGAGTGTCTTATTGAAGACTGAGGTCACTGTTACTTTAAACTCCCTGTGTGCAGCCTCATCTGTGTTAGGAACACAATAGATCTGATATCCATTACAGAGATGTGGTTACAATGTGACCAGGACTGGGATCTAAATATTCAGGGGTATTTGACAATTCGGAAGGAGACAGACAGAAAGGAAAAGGAGGTGGGGTAGCATTGTTAATAAAGGATGAGATCAGTGCGTTAGTGAGAAACGATATTGGCTCAGAAGATCAAGATGTTGAATTAGTTTGGGTGGAGAGAAGGAATAATAATGGGAAAAAGTCACTGGTGGGCAGAGTCTATAGGCCCCCTAATAGTAGTTACACTGTTGGACGGAGTATAAATCAAGAAATAATGAAGGCTTGTAATTAAGGAACGGCAATAATCATGGGTGATTTTAAACATCATATTGATTGGACAAAGCAAATTGGGCAGGGTAGCCTTGAGGAAGCTAGAGTGTATCCAGAATAGTTTCCTTGAACAATACATTGCAGAACCAACCAGAGAGCAGGCTATCTTCGATCTGATACTATGTAATGAGACAGGATTAATAAATGGTCTCGTAGTAAAGGATCCTCTAGGAATGAGTGACCATAACATGGTTCAATTTCAAATTCAGTTGGAGGGTGAGAAAGTTGGTTCTCAAACTAGTGTCCTAAGCTTAAATAAAGGAGATGACAAAGGTATGAGGGCAGAGTTGGCTAAAGTGGACTGGGAAAATAGATTAAAGTATGGGAAGGTTAATGAGCAGTGGCAAACATTTAACGAGATATTTCATAACTCGCAACAAAATTATATCCCAAGGAAAAGGAAAGACTGTAAGAGAAGGGATAACCATCCGTGGCGAACTAAGGAAATAAGGGAGGTATCAAATTGAAAACAAGAGCATACAATGTGGCCAAGTCTAGTGGGAGGCCAGAGGATTGGGAAACTTTTAAAAGACAGCAAAAAACTCCTAAAAAAATGATAAAGAGAGGGAAGATCGATTATGAAAGTAAAGTAGCTTGAAATATAAAAACAGATAGTAAGAGTTTCTACAGGTACATAAAAAGGAAAAGAGTGGTTAAAGTAAATGTTTGTCCGCTGGAGGATGAGACTGGGGAATTAATAAGGGAGAGCAGGGAAATGGCAGAGATGTTGAACAAATATTTTGCATCGATCTTCACGGTAGAAGACACTAAAAACATCCCAATAGTGGACAATCAAGGGGCTATAGGGAGGGAGACAATCGCTATCACTAATGAAGTAGTATTCTGTAAAATAATGGGACTAAAGGTGGACAAGTCCCCTGGACCTGATGGCTTACTTCCATCCCAGGGTCTTAAAAGAAGTGGCTGCAGAGATAGTGGATGCATTGGTTGTAATCTACCAAAAATCCCTGGATTCTGGGGTGTTCCCAGCAGATTGGAAAACCGCAAATGTAACACCCCTATTTAAAAAAGGAGGCAGACAAAAAGCAGGAAACTATAGACCAGTTGCCTTAACATCTGTCATTGGGAAAATGCTGGAGTCCATCATTAAGGAAGAAATAGCAGGATATTTGCAAAAGCATAATTCAATCAAGCAGAGTCAGCCTGGTTTAATGAAAGGGAAATCATGTTTGACAAATTTGCTGGAGTTCTTTGAGGATGTAACAAGCAGGGTGGATAAGAGGGAAACCAGTGTGTTAGTTATGTAAACTTGTATATACTCTGTGCAGCCACCAGAGGGCTCATCCCCTGGAGTTCCAAGGGATCCCATAATCCCTTGGGGAGCACAGGTATTTAAGGAGGCCTCACAGGTTGGAGAGACACTCTGGAGACCTGCAATAAAAGTCTAAGGTCTCACTTTACTTTGAGCTCACAGTGTTCAGTCTGACTCTTTCTCCATACATAACAACTGGCAACGAGATACAGATAGTGAAGCCAAAGATGCAGAGAACAGTGGGCATCCTGGAGAAATTCTCAGAGAGAGATGATTGGGAAACTTTTGTGGAGCGACTCGACCAATACTTCGTGGCCAACGAGCTAGATGGGGAAGAGAAAGCTGCCAAACGAAGGGCGATCCTCCTCACCGTCTGTGGGGCACCAACGTATGGCCTCATGAAAAATCTGCTCACTCCAGTGAAACCCACGGAGAAATCATACGATGATTTGTGCACACTGGTCCGGGAGCATTTGAACCTGAAAGAAAGTGTTCCGATGGTGAGGTACTGGTTCGACACCTACAAAAGGTCTGAAGGCCAGGAAATGGCGAGTTATGTCGCTGAGCTAAGACGCCTTGCAGGACATTGCGAATTTGAAGGACATTTGGAGCACATGCTCAGAGACTTTTTCATACTTGGCATTGGCCACAAAACCATACTTCACAAACTTTTGACTGTAGAGACCCCAACCTTGAGTAAGGCCATAGCGATAGCCCAGGCATTCATTGCCACCAGTGACAATACGAAGCAAATCTCTCAGCACAGAAGTGCTGCTGCAAGTACTGTGAACAAAGTGATGTTGTTTTCAAATCACTACATACAGGGCAGGTCACACATACCTGCAGCTGCACGTCTGCAGATGTCTCAGAGTCCACCATCGAGGGTGATGAATGCAAGGCCATTAACACCTTGTTGGCACTGCGGGGGTGATCATTGTTTCCATTCATGCCAATTCAAAGGATACGTTTGCAAGGGCTGTGGAACAATTGGATACCTCCAACAAGTGTGCAGGCGAGCTGCAAATCCTGTTAAACCTGCAAACCACCATGTTGTAGAGTCGGACATATCCACGGAGGATCACGATGAACCAGAGCCTCAGACCGAGAAGGCAGAGGTACATGGGGTGAACACATTCATCACGAATTGTCCCCTGATAATGCTGAATGTTGAACTAAATGGACTCCCGGTATCAATGTAGCTGGACACAGGCGTGAGCCAGTCCATCATGGGCAAAAAGACTTTCGAAAGGTTGTGGTGCAGCAAGGCCTCAAGGCCAGTCTTAACTCCAGTTCGCATGAAACTAAGAACTTACACAAAAGAACTGAGTCCCATAATCGGCAGTGCTACCTATGAAGGTCTCCTACTAAGGAGTGGTGCACAAGCTACAACTCTGGGTGGTACAGGGCGATGGTCCCACGCTGCTCGGCAGGAGCTGGCTGGGAAAGATACGCTGGAACTGGGACGACGTCCGAGCGCTATCGCCCGCTGATGACACTTCCTGTGCCCTGGTCTTAAACAAGTTCCCTTCGCTGTTCAAACCAGGCATCGGGAAATTCCAAGGAGCAAAACTGCAGATCCACCTAATTCCGGGGGCGCGACCCATCCATCACAAGGCAAGTACCATACATGATGAGAGAAAGGGTAGAGATCGAGCTAGACCGGCTGTAACGAGAGGGCATCATTTCACCGATCGAGTTCAATGAGTGGGCCAGCCCGATCATTCCTGTCCTCAAGGGAGACGGCACCGTCAGAATCTATGGCGATTACAAAATAACTATCAATCGTTTCTCCCTGCAGGATCAAAACGCACTACCAAAGGCCGATGACCTCCTTGCAATGCTGGCAGGAGGAAAGACGTTCACGAAGCTGGATTTGACTTCAGCCTACATGACACAGGAACTGGAGGAATCATCGAAGGGCCTCACCTTCATCAACATGCACAAAGGTTTTTTCATTTATAACAGGTGCCCATTTGTTATTCGATCAGCAGCGGCGATATTCCAGAGAAACATGGAAAGCTTACTGAAGTGGTCTTCCAGGACGACATCTTGGTCACATGCCGGGATACAGTCGAGCATCTGCAGAACCTGGAGGAGGTTCTTAGTCGACTCAACTGCCTGGGGCTCAGGTTAAAACGCTCGAAGTGCGTTTTCCTGGTGCCTGAAGTGGAGGTCTTGGGGAGGAGGATTGCGGCGGACGGCATCAGGCCCACCGATGCAAAGACAGAGGCAATCGGGAACGCACCAAGGCCACAGAACATGACGGAGCTGCGGTCGTTTCTAGGACTCCTGAACTACTTTGGTAACTTCTTACCGGGTCTCAGTACACTGTTAGAACCACTGCATGTCTTACTATGGAAAGGGGATGAATGGGTTTGGGACAAAAGCCAAGAAAATGCCTTTGTAAAAGCTAGAAAATTGTTATGCTCATACAAATTGCTTGTGTTGTATGATCCATATAAGCATTTGGTACTAGCATGTGATGCGTCGTCATATGGCGTCGGGTGTGTATTGCAACAAGCTAATGATTTCGGGAAACTGCAACCGGTTGTTTACGCATCCAAGATTCTGTCTAAGGCAGAGAGAGCCTACAACATGATTGAAAAAGAAGCGTTAGCGTGTGTCTATGGGGTAAAGAAAATGCATCAATATCTGTTTGGGCTAAAATTCGAATTGGAAACTGACCATAAGCCACTCATATCCCTGTTTTCCGAGAGTAAAGGGATAAATACCAATGCATCGGCCCACGTCCAGCGATGGGCGCTTACATTGCCCACATACAACTGCGCCATCCACCACAGGCCAGGCACAGAAAACTGTGCCGATGCTCTCAGTAGGCTGCCATTGCCCACCACGGGGGTGGAAATGGTGCCGCGTGCAGATTTAGCCATGGTTATGGAAGCATTTGTGAGTGAGCAATCACCCGTCACTGCCCGGCAGATGAAAACTTGGTGAGCCAGGACTCCTTATCGTCCCTAGTCAAAAGTTGTGTGCTTCACAGGAGCTGGTCCAGTGTCCCAGTGGAAATGCAGGAAGAGATAAAGCCGTTCCAGCAGTGCAAAGATGAAATGTCTATACAGGCAGACTGCCTTCTGTGGGGCAATCGAGTAGTGACTCCCAAGAAAGGCAGAGACACCTTCATCAGTGACCTCCACAGTACCCACCCAGTCATCGTAATAATGAAAGCGATAGCCAGATCCCACATGTGATGGCCCAGTATCGATGCGGACTTAGAGTCCTGCGTTCACAGATGCAATACATGCTCGCAGTTAAGCAATGTACCCAGGGAGGTGCTGCTAAGGTTATGGTCTTGGCCCTCCAAACCGTGGTCTAGGGTACACGTCGACTATGCAGGCCCGTTCTTGGGTAAAATGTTTCTTGTGGTTGTAGACGCGTACTCCAAGTGGATTGATTGTGAGATAATGTCGGCTAGCACATCCGCTGCCACTACTGAAAGCCTGCGGGCCAAGTTTGCCACACACGGCCTAACTGATGTCCTGGTGAGGACAATGGACCATGTTTTACCAGTGCTGAGTTCAAAGAATTCATGTCCCGCAACGGGATCAAACATGCCCCGTTTAAACCAGCATCCATTGGTCAGGCAGAGAGATCAATGCAAACCATCAAGCAAGGCTTGAAGAGGGTAACGGAAGGCTCACTGCAAACTCGCCTGTCCCGAGTCCTGCTTAGCTACCGCACGAGATCCCATTCGCTCACTGGGATCCCACCTGCTGAACTGCTCATGAAAAGAGCACTTAAGACAAGGCTCTCGTTGGTTCACCCTACTGTGACCAAATCTAGCTTTACCTTTCTTGACTAATTTGAGCTCCTTTAAATATATCAAATCGTTATTAATAACTTGAAAAGTGCACGGGACGCCGAGGTACAGCGGGTTAACACGATCAATGTCCACTGTTCTTACACGAAGACACCTCCAATTATGATGAGGGTTCCACTCAATGGGATACCCATCAACATGGAACTGGACATGGGGGCCAGTCAATCCCTCATGAGCGTTCAACAATTTGAACAGCTGTGGCCGCACAAAAGCAACAGACCAAAACTCACAAAGATCGACACCAAACTAAGGACCGATACTAAAGAAATCATCCCAGTCCTTGGCAGCGCCATGCTCTCAGTCACACACAAAGGGATGGTGAACCGACTTTCCCTGTGGATTGTCCCTGGGGATCTCCCAGCCCTGTTGGGGAGAAGCTGGCTAGCAGAACTTAATTGGAAATGGGATGATGTTCACGCCATGTCGTCAGAGGAACGGACCTCCTGCTCAACAGTTCTAAGCCGTTTTGAACATCTCTTTCAACCAGGTGTGGGCACCTTCAAAGGGGCTAAAGTCAGAATCTACATTGCACAGAATGTCAGACCAGTCCATCACAAGGCCAGAGCTGTGCCTTATGTGATGAGGGAAACGATTGAAAACGAACTGGACCGGCTCCTGCGGGAAGGCATAATTTCTCCCGTGGAATTCAGCGACTGGGCAAGCCCCATCATCCCAGTCATGAAGCCTGATGGATCCGTGCGAATCTGTGGGGATAAACAGAGTCTTCCTACAGGACCAATACCCGCTGCCCAGAGCGGAGGACCTATTTGCCACGTTGGCTGGAGGAAAACTTTTCTCGAAACTTGACCTCACATCTGCGTATATGACGCAAGAACTGACCGAAGAGTCTAAGCTACTCACCACCATCAACACACATCGAGGCCTTTTTGTGTACAATCGATGCCCATTCGGCATCAGGTCGGTAGCTGCTATATTCCAGCGCAACATGGAAAGTCTGCTCAAGTCCATCCCGGGGACGTTTGTGTTTCAAGATGACATACTCATCACGGGCAGGGACACTGACTCTCATCTCCGCAATCTTGAGGAAGTACTAAGTCGATTGGATCAGGTAGGCCTAAGAGTTAAGAAATCCAAATGTCTGTTTCTCGCGCCTGAGGTTGAATTTTTGTGCAGAAGGATTGCCGCTGATGGAATCCGCCAAACCGAATCCAAAACTGAAGCGATTCGCCTGGCACCCAGGCCCCGGAATGTCTCGGAACTGCGCGCCTTTCTCGGGCTACTCAATTACTTTGGGAACTTTATGCAGAACTTGAGCACGCTGCTGGAGCCTCTCCACGTGCTACTCAGAAAAGGGTGCGATTGGGTTTGGGGGGACGCCCAAGAACGCGCCTTCAATAAGGCACGCAACCTTCTATGTTCCAAGAGTGTTTTAGCCTTTTTTGAGCCAGGTAAAAAGTTAGTCCTTACGTGTGATGCGTCAGTGTACGGGGTCGGTGCATTTTACAGCACGTCAATGATGCGGGTAAATTGCAGCCCATTGCTTATACCTCCAGGTCACTTTCGCGGGCAGAGCGTGGGTACGGTATGGTTGAGAAGGAGGCGCTCGCATGCGTGGACGGTGTCAAAAAGATGCACCAATACCTTTTTGGGGCCAAGTTTGCGTTAAAACCAACCACAAACCTCTCACATCCCTAATATCCGAGTGCAAGGCAATCAATGGCAACGCTTCGCCGTGCATTCAGCGGTGGGCACTCATGCTGGCGGCTTACGACTACACGATAAGGCACAGACCAGGCACAGACAACTGTGCCGACGCGCTTAGCAGGCTACCCCTGGCGACCACAGAAGGGTCCGACGAACAGGACTGTGAGATGGTCATGGCAATCAATGCCTTTGAATCCACAGGTTCGCCCATGACGGCTCGCCAAATCAGAGCCTGGACGACCAGTGACCCCATGTTATCTCTCGTTAAAAGATGCGTTTTAACCGGTGACTGGGCAGAGGCTAGCGATGCCTGCCCCGAGGAGGTCAAACCCTTCCATAGGCGCATGCATGAACTCTCACTACAGGCAGACTGCCTGATGTGGGGCAGCTGAGTAGTTATGCCCTTATGAGGCAGGGAGGCGTTTGTCCGGGAGCTCCATCGCGAGCACCCGGGGATCGTCCTTATGAAGGCCATAGCCAGATCTCATGTCTGGTGGCCTGGCATTGACGTGGACTTGGAGCTCTGCGTCCATCGGTGCACCATTTGTGCCCAACTTAGTAATGCCCCCAGGGAGGCCCCCCCTAAGCCCCTGGCCCTGGCCCACCAAACCGTGGTCGCGGGTGCATGTAGACTATGCGGGCCCATTCATGGGCAAAATGTTCCTTGTAGTCGTTGATTCATTTTCAAAATGGATCAAGTGCACCATTTTAAACTCGAGCACCACCTCCACCACTGTGGAGAGCCTTAGAACCATGTTTGCAACGCACGGCATTCCTGACATATTGGTCAGTGATAATGGTCTGTGCTTCACCAGCGCAGAATTTCACGATTTTAGCGTTGACCACGGTATAAATCACGTTAAGACGGCACCTTTCAAGCCGGCCTCCAATGGCCAGGTGAAGCGAGCAGTGCAGATCATTAAACAAGGCATGCTCAGAATCCAAGGTCCCACGCCTGTCGCGACTGCTGCTGGCATACAGATCTCGTCCGCATTCGTTGACTGGGGTTCCCCCCGCGCAACTATTGATGAACCGAACCTTAAAGACCAGGCTCTCGTTAATCCTCCCAGACATACATGAAATTGTTGAGGCTTAGCGTCAAAAGCTAACTGAGTACCATGACTGAAATTCGAGGGGGAGGTGGAATGAGATAGGGGACAAAGTGTTTGTGCTAAACTATGGCCGGGGTCCCAAATGACTTGCAGGGACAGTAACAGACAAAGAAGGAAACAGGCTACTGGTTGTAAAAATGGACAATGGCCAAACCTGCCGGAGGCATGTAGACCAAGTAAAAAGTAGATTCACTGATAACATTGAAGAACCAGAGGCAGACTACAATGTGGAACTCACACCACACCTGGTGGACAGACAGGTGGAACAACCTGAGGAAAGGGCAGTCTCAACAGATAGCCCAGGCGAGATACCAGCAATCACACCGAACGAAAAACAGGCACCAAGGCAAACAACTGAACCACAACTAAGACGCTCCACGCGAGAGTGCAGACCACCTGAGAGACTGAATCTAGAAAGGCAATAAGACCTTGGGGGAGGGTGATGTCATGTATCTCACATTACTGTATATAACTGTATCTTACCATGCTATACATGACTGTAACTGGATATGACCTGTAACAATAAGCATACCTTACCACCAGGGGTGCACTTGCAGGAGACACTCCATACCTGTCCCACTGAGGTATATAAAGGGAGGTCTCAGGAAAGTGCAGCACTGGAGAGCTGGAATTAAAGGTGCAGGTCCTGAGTGACCTTGAGTTCAGCATGTGTCTCGTGTAAGTCAGTACATTAGAGTCAGGACTTAACAGGAAATGGTCCACGTTGTTGAGGGCTGTGCTAAGAATCTTGATGACTGGGGGGCAGTGCTGTGCGGCGAGAACAGGCTGGTGGAGGACCTTTGTCTTACGGATGTTAAGCGTAAGGCCCATGCTTTCATATGACTCAGTGAATACATCGACTATATCCTGGAGTTCAGTCTCTGTATGTGCGTAGACTCAGGCATTGTCCACGTACTGTAGCTCAACGACAGAGGTTGGGGTGATCTTGGACCTGGCCTGGAGACGGCGTAGGTTAAACAGCTTCCCACTGGTTCTGTAGTTTAGTTCCACTCCAGCGGGGAGCTTGTTGTCTGTGAGGTGGAGCATGGCGGCGAGGAAGATTGAGAAGAGGGTTGGGGCGATGACGCAGCCCTGTTTGACCCCGGTCCGGACGTGGATTGGGTCTGTAATGGATCCGTTGGTAAGGATTACGGCCTGCATGTCGACATGGAGCAGGCGAAGGATGTTGACAAACTTTTGGGGCTATCCAAAACGGAGGAGGACGCTCCATAGACCCTCCTGGTTGATAGTGTCAAAGGCCTTTGTAAGATCGAAGAAGGCCATGTATAAGGGCTGGCGCTGCTCCCTGAATTTTTCCTGCAGCTGTCGCGCTGCAAAGATCATGTCCGTTGTGCCCCGTAGGGGACAAAATCCACACTGTGACTCAAGCAGGAGATCCTCGGCCACAGGGAGAAGACGGTTGAGGAGAATCTAGTGACAACCTTCCCAGTGACTGATAGCAGGAAGATTCCTCTGTAGTTGCCGCAGTCGGACTTGTCCCCCTTCTTAAAGATAGTCACGATCACTGCATCTCAGATCTCCCAGCATGCTCTCCTCCCTCCAAATGAGAGAGATAAGGTCATGTATCTGCGCCAACAGCGCCTCTCCGCCATACTTTAGCACCTTAGCAAGAATTCCAGCTGCTCCCGTAGACTTGTTAGTCTAAAGCTGTTTTATGGTTTTGCCTACCTCGTGCAGTGTTGGGGTCTCACTGAGGTGGTGGCGGGTCGCATGCTGCAGGATGGAATCGAGAACACTCGAGTCAAAGGCAGAGTCTCGATTGAGGAGATCTTCAAAGTGCTCCTTCCATCGGGCCCTGACAGCCTCTGTCCTTGATGAGTGTTTCTCCGTTCTTAGCCAGCAGTGGGGTGGTGCCTTGGGAGTTTGGACCGTAGGTTACCTTGACTGCAATGAAGAATCCTCGCATATCGTGGCTGTTGACCAGTTGTTGTGTCTCCTGTGCTTTCTCCATCCACCACCTGTTCTTTAGGTCCCGAGTTTTTTGTTGGACCTCAGCCTTGAGCCGTCTGTAATGTTGTTTTGCAGCTCCCGAGTTGGGTTGTTGCTTGAGGTTCAGAAATGCTCTGCTCTTACGATCTATTAGCTCTTGGATCTCCTGATAATTTTCATCAAACCAGTCCTGGTGTTTTCTGGTTGAGTGACCAAGTGTCTCTTCACAGGCACTGGTTATAGAGGCCTGGAGGGCAGACCAAGCGCTGTGGGCATTCAACATCTCAGGGTCATCAAGGCACGCCAGATTAGCTGTGAGGCGCTAGCTGTATAGGGCTCTCTTAGCTGGGTCTTTTCATGGCCCGGCATTAGCTTTTTTGCGGGACTGCTTCTGCTGTCCCCTCTGCTTTGGGGCTATGTTAATATCAATGATGGATCGGATTAGGCGATGGTCCGTCCAGCAGTCGTCAGCTCCTGTCATGGCGCGGGTGATGTGCACGTCCTTGCGATCCCCGGCTCGGACGATGACATAGTCGAGCAGGTGCCAGTGTTTGGATCGAGGGTGTTGCCACGATGCTTTGTATTTGTCCCTCTGGTGGAACAAGGTGTTGGTGATGAGGAGCTCATGTTCTCGACATTTTGTCAGGAGTAGGGTACCGCTGGAGTTGGCTTTCCCTACCCCCTCTCTGCCAATCACACCTCACCAGAGGGCTGTGTCTTTGCCGACCCTGGCATTAAAATCACCCAGGAGGATCAATTTGTCACCCATGGGGACGCGAGACAAGGATGTCTCGAGGTTGGAATAAAATCCCTCTTTAGCCTCATCCGTTGCATCGAGTGTAGGAGCGTACGCACTGATGACTGTGGCACATTGGTTCCGGGATAGGGTAAGATGAAGAGTCATGAGGCGCTCGTTAACCCCACAGGGGGAGTCTTTGAGGCGGTCGACCAGCCCATTTTGGACGACGAAGCCGACCCCATGAAGGCGGCGTTCTGCCTCTGGTTTTTCTTTCCAGAGAAAGGTGTAACCTCCACCATGTGCCTTGAGGTGGCCTTCCCCTGCCCGCCGGGTCTCACTTAGGGCGGCGATGTCGATGTCAAAACGTTGACGTTCTCGGGCAACTATGGCGGTGTGGCGTTCTGGTCTGTTGCTGTTAGAATTGTCCATGAGGGTCCTGATGTTCCAGGTCCCGAACTTCATATTAACAAAGTGGAAGATGCCTGTGCGTAGGTTCTTTTAACGTGGGGTGGCCGCTGCACACCGGCACGGGCTTAGCTGAGCAAGGTCTTGGTCCAGTGGCAAGGGTGTCCAAGACGACTGGAGACCAGGCACTGCTGTATGGGCCTAGTTGCCTACGGCGAGATGTTGGCCGCAAGCTCGGTGCTGAGTAGCGCCATTAATGGTAAATGGCCCGAGGTTTGGTTGGGGGGGCAGGCATTAGAAAGGTCAGCTGTCCACTGGGGTTCCGAGGTATGTTTTGGAGAGTTTCTTCCAAGGTTAAAATTTCCCCAAAGATTTCCAGGTCCTATCCACCCATGCATCTGCTGACAGCCTCCATACTCCAGTCTCTGAGCTACCAAGAACCAGTTTCTGCTGTGAAGTATGGAGTTGAGGTCCTGGGAAAGAATGAACTGGAACAGAAGCTAAACCTGGAGCCTGTTGCCAGGAAATGGAACAAAGAGTGGAGGCTTCCGTTGGATTCCATTGTCATTTTGTATGTCGCCCAGCAGGCAGCATCTGGTCTAAACTAACAATGGCTCAGAAATTGCGGTCGGAGGCTTCCCGCAGGTGGATGCCTCCAACCTGAAAACTGGCATTAAGTTTATTAAACCTCTTGATTGCTTTAAACAATATTAGCAATTTAAAAAAATGTTCGTAACAATTTTGCATTTTTATTTGTATTCCCTGAATGGTCAGTGCAATACCCACAATACAAATAGCTACAAAAAGATCACTGGGACAGTTTCCTAATGATCTCCCAATCAGGAATGTAGTTTTATATGTTGTTTGTCGGCATTGATGCACCGACCAGAAATGAACCACTGCTTGCTGAGAAATTAAGGTTAAGGGCCATGACCCATATTGCAGAACACTACTAAGATTGAAAAGTGTACAAGATGAAGTAAATCAGATAGGGGTTAGGTGACAGTAAGCTTCAGTAGAATATAAGAGGAAGAGAACAAGGGAGGTATGGAGTTGAGGTCCTGGGAAAGAATGAACTGGAACAGAAGCTAAACCTGGAGCCTGTTGCCAGGAAGTGGAACAAAGAGTGGAGGCTTCCGTTGGATTCCATTGTCATTTTGTATGTCGCCCAGCAGGCAGCATCTGGCCTAAACTAACAATGGCTCAGAAATTGCGGTCGGAGGCTTCCCGCGGGTGGATGCCTCCAACCTGAAAAATTTCTACGAAATACCTGCTGGTCCCGGAGGAGCGTGAGATTCCATTGGGGAGGCTTTTTCTTCCCGCGCTGTGAAGCGAGCTCCCGTCCTCAAGGTTCCCACGCAGAAGGCGCAGTCATGTGTGATTGCATAACCAATTAGGTACAGTGTTCTACAGCACTCTCATTAATAGCAATCTACGAGTTCTCATTGCTATTAATGAGAAAAAAACACACACTAAACACCATAAAAAAAAACACACCTCACATAATTAAAAGTAATTGAAATTAAAGTTAATAAATGCCTTAGAAAAAAAAAAAATCCTGATTTTAAAAAAGTTTTGAAATTAGGGTTAAAAATAAACTTACCTTAGTGGGCAGTGTTTTTAACAATAAAATGTTTTTTTTAATTTAATTTTTTTTTGTATGTTATTAAACTCTTATGCCTGTAAAAGTAAGCTATTACAGGTGCAAGAATTTTGAGGACATTTGCTGGACAAGATATGGGTAAATCCCATAACCTTACCCATGCAAATGTCCTCAGTCCCGATATGCATTGGATCTGTCAAGCTGCAGCTTGACAGATTGGAAAAGCCAGTTTTCAGCGCATGCGCATTGTGCTCTGGAAACTGGCTTTTGTGATGCCTTCCCAGGTCCGTAGACACTCAGTAGGGACCTGGGGAGGCCGGAATTAGCAGGCCATTGATTAACTATAATATTTTCACAAACCCCTAGAGAGCCATGACTTATAATCATTTACTTAAGCTGTTGACCACATCTGACACTGAATTCATCGCACAACAGTAGTAGGTCAATTTAATTACTATTTAGTCATCTCAGACAGGGAAACAATCTATTGCCAAAATGGCTATTTGAGTTTACACAGCGTTGACTTACAATGAAAACTAAAATACAGTCAGATCTGGTTAATCTGTCGACTTGTCAGACCTGGAAAACTAGATTTTGCTCTGCAATAAAAATCATCTGAATAAATAGACATCAATATTTCCTTATCTTTTTTAAACTGTCCACCTCCACGTGGTTGAAGTAACTATTCGTTCTTATCGCCAATGTTGATCTTGCGATTTTGCTTCTCATCCTCATTCTCGTTGGAGTACCTTTCTCCTCTTCATTGTCTCTCCTTCATTACTTGCTGAGCAAATGAATTAAAGTGGTCTAGGTGTAATTAGATTTTATTTGTGATAGATGTTAGTTTTTGGGGGAGAAATTCATTATAGCCCAGGTAACTTTAGAAAAGTTTGAGATTTAGCGCCACGCAAAATGTAATCTCATTGATCAAAGAAAGGATTGGAGCGTTAAATCAAGCGCTAATGGCATAGCTCAGTGGTGTTACACTCAAAGCGCTAAGTAATATCCAGTGCAGTCTAATCGCAAGTCATCATTGCCACAGGCTCTTTCTAGTTCTTGAAGGAGAGGTTAATTGATGGTGCAGAGCCTTATTCTAGTGTAGCACTTTGATATGTTGTGAGAATAAAAATGCCACTCATTTTTAGTAGCCACAACACTTCGGAGACTAAACAACCTTTAAATGACTGAACTCACCTGTTGCACAATGTCAAACTGGCAAGGAAGCAGTGAAACAGCACTAACATGACAGCTGCGATTCATTCCTCATGATCCCTTTAAGGAGCGCCCCTGGAGCCGGCATCGCCTGCTTGATGCCTCCTCTCCCTGTCGCTGTCGGGGCGAGGCATTAAGGCAGGAGGGTGACAATGAATTTTGTAGATCGGGCGCCCAGTTGCATGCTCACTGATGTCACGATCTGCCTGGCGCTGTGGTCCCCGGCGCTAACTCGTAGCGGCGGCGCTACAGGGAAGCTGGATTTGGCGTGTGTCGCTGGATTCGCCTCACCGCAGTGCTACTGCCTCAACACCCCGGTAATGCCCCCGCCAGGTGCTAACTAAAGGCGCGAATGTACCAAATCTTTCCTGAGTTTTTTGGCTCCTGCTCTGTGACAGATATTGGGAAATTGCGGAATGTGTTGATATTTTAAGATTTGTTATCCCAGGTTTTCAAATATTGACATGGTACTAAACTTCAACTCCATGTAAAAGCAACTTAAATTTCAATTTGTCATATTTTTATGTTTAAGGAAATTAACAAAGAAGCTGACATTACCAATTTAAAGTAAACATTCGATCCAATCCCAGCTTCCTGTTCCTGAAACAAATATGGCAGTATTTGTGCACATAGGGAAATTTGTTACTTTGTGCGTCAGAAACACGAAATTCGATCGCGTCTGAAAACAGACACAGGAGACAGGGCGCACACTGCCATGTCTGTAGGGTGTTTGTTTTTCACTCTACTTTGATTCTTAGGCCTCGGAACTTGCAGTGGGAAAGGGCAACACATGGCACAAAATTTAGGCTTAACCAGTGTCAGTTTTATTACGCAACAAAAACCGACTAAAACTACAGGACTAGACTGGTGAGAGAAATTTGACTTTAGACATACAATCACCAGAGATTTGCGGTTCTTGATTCCGTGACCTGCTGTTTCTCCTTCTGGCAGCCATGGCTGTCCATGAGATCACTATGGTCTCCCTGAGACCCCTGCACAGACTACCTGCGACTTCTTTTCTCCGTGGTTACCCGAGTCAACCCGGGATTAATCCAGCCTACCCAAGACTGTTTCCTGCCTCTGCTGGCTGCCCTAGCTGCCCCTGAGAAGATAACGTTTGGTCTTTCTCAGACTCCTGCGCAGACTACCTGCAACTTCTTTTCTCGGTGGCTAGCCTAGTCAACCCGGGATTACTCCTGCCTGTCAGAGACTGTTTTTCTCCTGGTCGCCCTTGCTGCCCTGGAGAAGAAAACTTTTCGACTACATTAGCCGACCTTAGACTTAACCAAGCCTCCCTCGGGGTTCTTGCCCTGGTTTTGTGTCCGCAATCCTATTCCCAATGCCGAGATCCTGCCGCGGTCGCCAATTCTGTAGGGTGTTTCTTTTTCACTCTACTCTGATTCTTGACCTCAAAACTTATAGTGGGAAAGGACAACAAGGGGCACAAAATTTAGGCTTAACCAGTGTCACTTTTGTTACTCAACAAAACCCGACTAAAACTACAGGACTAGACTGCTGAGAGAAATTTGACTTTAGGCATACAATCACCAGCCTTGGCTGTAGCTATTGTAGGTGCATGGCTGTTGATTGCATGACCTGCTGGTTCTTCTTCTAGCCATTCTCTGCAGCTTCTGTCTTCCTTTCTGCTGCTTCTTCTGTCTTCCTATCTTTCTTCTTGAAACTGGCTACCTTGTCTTTTAACCTTTTTTTTTTTCTCCTCCAGCTGTTTTCCTTTTCTCTTAACAGTTGTGTGGGCTTTTGCAGGCACATGAGACAAACCGCCTTCTCTTTTGACCCTTTGTGGTTGCTACACACTATCTACTCTGCCGCTTTTTCCTGCGGATTCTCAGAGTGCAGCATTTTCCATGCCCATGGCTTTGAAATGTCCAATTTGTTGCATATATATGCAGCTACCTTAGCATCCATGGACTTTCTATGACTGCTCTTAGCCGCGGGCTCTACTGCGTTTTGCTGCGGTGAGTCCATTTCCAGTGCCTCTGGCTGATAGATTCTCTCTGACTACCTTGGTCTCCCCTGAGACCACCTCACAGTGACCTGTGGTTCCTGTTACTCAGGCATCTCTCTTTGGCTACCCTATTTGACCCGAGATTACACCAGTCTGTCAGAGACTGTTTCTCTCCTCTTCCCCTAGTCGCCTTTGAGATCACCCTTGATATCACCCTTGCTATCACCCTTGGCCTCCCTGAGATCCTTGTTCGCAGACTCCCATGACCAGCTTTTGGCTTCTCTTGGTGACGACCCCAGTCAACCGGGATTACTCCAGCCTGTCCGAGACTGTTACCTTCCTCTGGCTGCCCTAGCCGTCTGTGAGGTTACTATGGTCTCCCTGAGACCCCTGCACAGACTGCCTGTGACTTCTTTCCTCCGTGGTTACCCGAGTCAACCCGGGATTACTCCAGCCTACCCAAGACTGTTTCCTTCCTCTGCTGGCTGCCCTAGCTGCCCCTGAGAAGATAACTTTTGGTCTTTCTCAGACTCCTGCACAGACTACATGGGACTTCTTTTTCTCCATGGCTAGCCTAGTCGACCCGGGATTACCCCAGCCTACCCAAGACTGTTTCTCTCCTGGTCGCCCTAGCTGCCCTTGAGAAGATAACTTTTCGACTACCTTAGCCAACCTTAGACTTAACCAAGCCTCCCTCGGGGTTCTTGCCCTGGTTTTGTGTCTGTGATCTGATTCCCAAAGCCAAGGTCCTGCCACGGTCACCAATTTCTGTAGGGTGTTTGTTTTTCACTCTACTCTGATTCTTAGACCTCAGAAGTTATAGTGGGAAAGGACAACATGTGGCACAAAATTTAGGCTTAACCAGTGTCAGTTTTATTATGCAACAAAAACTGACTACAACTACAGGACTAGACTGCTGAAAAAAAATTGCCTTTAGACGTACAATCACCAGAGATTCGTGGTCATTGATTCCGTGACCTGCTATTTCTTCTTCTGTCTGTTCTCTGCAGCTTCTTCTGCTCTTCCTGTCCTTCTTCTGCTGAGCTGCTTTTTGTTTGCATATTTATATCCAAGTTTTGAATAAGTTTCCCACTGGGCCGAGATCCGATTATCGATGTGGTGATTTGTTTAACTGGCTGTGGTGATGAGTTTGAATGGATACTAATTTGCACACGGAGTCGACAATGCAAAAGATATTTCCTCATGCTGAATTATGTTATCCAAAAATTTGCATTTCGTAGAGTCCTTTGTTGTCTGGTCTTTTTACAGACTTGATGTCTCCAGTGGGCTGTTTTCCCCACCCTGGTCAATAAAGATCAAGGCTTCACGTAACAACTCCATGCATGCAGTCAGTTTTAGTTCCTGATCACAGAATGTCCTTAAATTGTCCAGCTTAATTCCAAAAGCTTGTATTAAACTCCAAAAGCTTGGATTAATCAATTTTTAGTTCATGGTTTGTGTTTTTCTGAAGATTAGTAACTTTACATATCTGTTCATGTGATCACAGGGACCTCGTTACACCTCTGTTGCACCCCTGCTCTCTGGTCCAGCTTTATTCTGCTGCAGCCATACATTTTTCTAAGCCAAGTAACTCAGGCTGTCACATATTTTGACATTTAAAGCATTTTGCACATTATTGTGGAATAAGCTGAGTTGTTCGCTCCTGATACACTCATCCAGGCACTGAGCCTCCCCATCAGCATTGTGTACTCAGAAAATCAGCCTTCACACATCAAAAAATCATAGAAACACACCGCACAGAAGGAGGTCATTCAGCCCATTGTGAATGTGCCAGCTCTATCCAATTAGTCCCACTCCCCTGCTCTTTTCCCATAGCCCTACAATTTTTTCAATTTCAAGTATATATCCAGCAGATCCGGCACCATATAAGAAGGAATAAAAGTTAATAGGGTGGATTTTCGGCTTTGCCATTTTTGGGGCGAAAACAGAGGCAGAGCGGGAAATTTACCCCCCGATTAACTTTTGTGCTTTGTGGAGCAACATTTGCCATTTGGACCTTGCAGTGCAAAGGGAGGCGTTGTGCTTCTTTCGCGGTACAAAAACAGAAAATTCACAAAGTCATTCAAAAAACATTGCAACAAAAAACAACACAAAAGCACCCTTAGAACATAAATCGCTGCACAAATATAAAAAAATAAAAACTGGAACTTGCCTTTTTTGCAGTTTATCCAACTCACCACCGTTGGCAGGGTTACACCACTGTATTTTCCCTGGTCGGATGATTGATGAAACTTCTGCCGGTGTCGCAGTGCGGTGCTTCTAAACGCCGCTGCAAAAATGACCTGAGGATCGGTCCCGGATGTAAATCAGCTGACCACCCCATTTCTCACCGTGGAGGATCAAGACCTGGCGAAAACCCGGTCGCAAACAACCTGAAAATCCAGCCCATTAATGTTCCAAGTCTTATAAACCTTTGCCAACAACTGTGACTGGAATGCATATTTGTGGCACTTTCTAGACTGAACTGGCTTGATGTTTCTGACTGCATGACATCCCCAGCAGATGGTACGATAGTTGAAGTTTCAAAGAATAAATATGCTTTTTTCAAATTAAAAAAAAATGTATCACGAGGGATTGGATGGTGCAATGGATTTTCACAATACTATTTTATCTCAAATGGAGACATAGGTCTCCCTTCATTGTTTTCTACATTACAACAGTGACTACACGTCAAAAGTACTTTATTGGCTGTAAAACGCTTTAGGACGTCCTGAGGTCGTGAAAGCGCTATATAAATGCAAATCTTTCTCACTCTGTTGGCTGCAAGCATCCTAAATTAAACGAGTGTGCCTATTTTTAATTAAATTCTTAATGGCCACACACCTTTGGATAATTATGTATTAATTAGTATTAAACTGGTAATTTCACTGCTAGAAGCCACAAGGGAGGCTAATGTGCAACATACAAATTCACAAAGAGTCATTGATGAGAAAAAAATAGAGAATTATAGAGAAATGACAACACCAAGAGGTATCATTATTCTCTATTTAATTCACAGTGTACCTCACCAGGGACTCCTTAATGGTGGCACTGTGTCGTTAACAGCTCACATTTTCCGCAAATTTTATGGGCAAAAAATGTTAAAACCTAAACGTGTTGAAACAAGTCTAACTAACGGAGCACACCACAAGATGGCCCGCTCTAGCAAAATCTGGGACATACTTGACCATATTCATTAGGTCTTAAAAGTATCATCCAAAGTTATTAGGAAATCTTTATTCTTCGGTTTATAAAAAAGGGTCTAGTGATACTTGTATCACAAAAGTGTAACTATGTCAAACCATCAAAGTCACTTGCGCAAGATGCTATCGTAACAGGAGTGCTGAAGTTTTCAGTCAACTTTGTAGAACACAATGGAGCATTAGAGGAAGTTCTTTTGCCAAAGGTATGGAGATTAAAGTTGGAAAAAAAAAGTGAACTAAAAAGGTTAATGGTCTTACTATTAGAACCAATTGCTCTGCCCCTCCCCCAAAAAGTATATATTAATATAATGACATATATTTCAATAAAAACTTTGAGGTTTCCAAAATGAACTGAAGGTGGATAATGCTGAAATATCATCTGTTTAATTAAAGCATCATTCAACAAAGCAATGTTTCTTATCAAATAAACATTACTCTACTCTTCTGAAACTGTAACAATTTCCCTATTATAACTTTTGGAAATGTTCTTATCCACTGCATGTGTTTGGTATGCTTGCATTAAATCTGCCTTTTGTGAAATACACTGCTCCAGAACAATCAATATTCATGTGAGTTAAACTCAAAGTTCCTGTTATTCCATGATATGCTGCACTATTTATCACCTCTGGAGACTAGTTTCTCCTTTATGTTCTAAGCTCCAAAAAGAGGGGGGGGGGGCGTGATTTTAACCCCCAAAATGGGTGGGCTGCGGTTCGGTGAGAGGTTAAAAATCTGAATGGGGACCCGAACCTGCCTCCAACCCATCCACTTCCACTTTTAATAGAGGCGGGATGGGGAGACAGGCGACTTAGCTGCTCTCGGGAGGTGGGTTGGCAATTTAAGTATTATAATGAGGCTGTGTGCCTCATTTTGAAGCATCATTTTAAATTTAATTCTGAGCGGCCGGCATGCATGAACATTAACTTTGAAAAAGCCGGTCCCGGGCTGCACAGGACTGGCTGTTGGCAGCCGGAATTCCTTGGTCTTGGGAAACCCTGCAGCGAAAGGAAGGCGAGGACACTAAATCCAGGAAGCAAGTGCCTTTTCACTTACCTGCTGGATCCAGCATTACTGCCACTCCCACGATTTGACACCCCCAACCCTTCCAATCGCCCCTCCGCCCACCCCCATGAGGCCTCTGACCTAACCCATAAGGCCTCCAATCTCCAATCCCACCTGCGGCCTTCCGATCTCCCACAACTCGCGATCCCCCCTCTGGTCTCCAATCTTTGGCCCCTGATCCCCCTTCCAACTGTCATGCATTCAACTGTCACTGTAACCCATGTATAAGCTGACGTAAGTTGTACACCTTGAGAACACTGGCCACAGGGGGCGAACTTGTGGGAGACACTCCTAACCTGGACTTTCAGGTATAAAAGGGGAAGCTCCACCCACTGTCTGCCTCTTAAGGTCTTGGTAATAAAGGTAACTGGTCGCAGAGTGATCTTCTCTCAAGTATGGGCCTCGTGTGCATTTATACTGTATAGTAAGGACATATTATTGGCGATGAGAAACTGGGATTTAAACCACGCGAGCATGGCCACTAGCAGCACAGACGAGAGGTACTGTGTTGGTGATGATTGGGACGATTTTATTGAGAGACTACAGCAAAGTTTCATCACTAAGGAATGGTTGGGACAGGATTCGGCCGACAAACGCAGGGCTCATCTCCTGACAGTTTGTGGATCCAGAATGTACTCCCTGATGAAGGACCTTCTAGCGCCAGAGAAGCCGGCGGACAAGACATTCGAAGAGCTCAGTAAGTTGATCGGGGAACACTTTAAACCGGCGAGCAGCATGCACATGGCGAGACACCGGTTTTACACGCACCGGCGGCGAGAAGGGCAAAGTGTTCCAGACTTCGTGGCAGATCTTCAGCAACTGGCGAGCCTATGTAAGTTCCCAGATGCATGCAGAGCGGAGATGCTGCGAGACTTTTTTATTGAGGGCATCGGGCACGCTGGGGTTTTCAGGAAACTGATTGAGACCAAAGACTTGCCCTTGGAAACGGCGGCCTTGATAGCCCAGACAATTATCTCAGGGGAGGAAGAGACCTGAATAAAGTATGACAAAAATCTTGGCTCAAATGCGACAAACGACCAGGGAGTCAACATTGTTAACACGGCACACTGTTCTCGAGGCAGACAAGGGAAATCGGACATGCCCCAGCATGCAGTCGAACCCAAAGGGGGAATTCAACGGAGACAATGGCTAGCTGAACGGTGATTCATGCCATCGCAAGGAACAATGCGGCCAGTAATGGGGCCATCAACACCTGTTAATGGTGCTCTTAAGGACAGTTACAGAGACAGTATGAGACGATCGACTGGTAATGGACCTTTTGTTTCCGACAATGGGGCCTCTAGCTCAGGCTGGAGGTGTGGAGGCAAACACCCAGCCAGAGCTTGCAGGTATCAGCAATATACCTGCAGAAACTGCAACATCAGCGGTCACTTGGCGCGTATGTGCAGGAAGCCTGCAGCCAGGTTGATGTAGGAGGAGGACAGGCCCGATGTAAGCCCTACGAGGCCAAATGAATACTGGGGTAAATCGCTGGAAGCTGAAGTTCAGCGAGTTCATGTGGAGCACATATACAGTTCATATACCAGGACACCACCGATAATGATGAAAGTGCTCCTCAATGGCATCCCAGTATTAATGGAGCTGGACACGAGGGCCAGCCAGTCCTTGATGAGTATCAAACAGTTCGAAGTTGTACACTGTGAGAACAATGACCACTAGGTGGGAGACACTCCTAACCTGGACCTTCAGGTATAAAAGGGGAAGCTCCACTCACCTTCATCACTTGAGTGCTAAGAAATAAAGGACAGGTCACAGACTGACCTTCTCTCATGCATTGGCCTCGTGTGCATTTATACTATATAGTAAGGACGTCTCAATGGCGACGACAAACTGGGATTTAAACCACGCGAGCATGGCCACTAGCAGAACAGCCGAGAGGTACTGTGTTAAGGAATGGTTGGGACAGAGATTCAACATTGTTAAAGCAGCACACAGTTCTCCAGGCAGACTTGTTAATGGTGCACTCAAGGACAATAACAGGGGCAGTCAGGGACGATCGACTGGCAAGGGACCTTTTGTTTCCAACAGCAGCTCATGTTGGAGGCGTGGAGGCACACACTCAGCCGGAGTTTGCAGAGATGAGCAAAATACCTGCAGAAATTGCAGAAATGAATGCTGGGGGAAATCGCTGGAAGCTGAAGTTCAGCGAGTTCATGTGGAGCACCTCACAGTTCATACACCAGGACGCCACCGATAACGATGAAAGTGCTCCTCAATGGCATCCCAGTATTAATGGAGCTAGACACGGGGGCCAGCCAGTCCCTGATGGGTATCAAACAGTTCGAAAAGTTGTGGGCATCCAAGGCCATGAGGCCAAAATTATCGCCGATTGACGCACAGCTACGGACTTACACAAAGCAGATCATTCCGGTGCTAGGCAGCGCCACGGTAGTCGTGACCCACAAAGATTCGGGGAACAGGTTGCCACTCTAGATTGTCCCAGGGGACAGTCCCGCACTGCTGGGGAGGAGTTGGCTTGCTGTCATGAACTGGAAATGGGGCGATGTCAATGCAATTTCCTCTGTGGAGCGAGTATCATACTCACAGATCCTGGACAAATTTGACTCATTATTTCAACCCGGCATTGGCACTTTCATGGGGGCCAAGGTAGTGATTCACATAAACCCGGACGCCAGGCCAGTACACCACAAGGCCAGAGCGGTGCCGTATGTGATGTGGGAAAAGATAGAATGCGAATTAGACCGCCTGCTGAGGGAAGGCATCATCTCGCCAGTCGAATTCAGTGACTGGGCGAGCCCGATTGTGCCGGTGCTCAAGGCGGATGGGTTGGTCAGGATATGTGACGATTACAAGGCCACCATCAATCGGGTGTCACTCCAAGACCAGTAATATCTACCGAGAGCGGAGGATCTCTTTGTGACGATATCCGGTGGCAAACTTTTTTCAAAATTGGACCTGACCTCAACTTACATGACTCAGGAGCTGGCGAGTGAGTCGAAGAAGCTGACCACCATCACGACACACAAGGGGTTGTTTGAGTATAACAGATGTCCATTCGGGATTCGTTCGGCCGCCGCGATCTTTCAGCGAAATATGGAAAGCCTCCTCAAGTCGATTCCAAGGTCGGTGGTTTTTCAAGACGACATCATCATCACAGGTCGCGATACTGAAGAACACCTCCACAACCTGGAGGAGGTGCTACGCAGACTGGATCGGGTAGGGCTGCGACTGAAAAAGGCGAAGTGCATCTTCTTAGCTCCAGAGTTAGAATTCCTGGGGAGGAGGGTAGCAGCAGATGGGATCAGACCTACTGCGCCCAAAACGGAAGCGATCCAGAGAGCACCAAGACCCCGTAACATGATGGAGCTGCGTTCGTTCCTGGGGCTCCTGAACGATTTTGGCAACTTTCTTCCCAAATTGAGCACGCTGCTAGAGCCGCTACATGTGCTCCTATGCAAAGGCCGCGATTGGGCCTTGGGGGACAGCCAGGAAAGGGCTTTTGATAGAGCACACAATTTGTTATGCTCCAACAAACTATTAACGTTATATGACCCGTGTAAGAAACTTGTTATAATGTGCGATGCGTCGTCCTATGGGGTCGGGTGTGTGTTGCAGCATGTGAATGCCAATGGTCAGTTACAGCCGGTAGCTTATGCCTCCAGAAGTCTGTCCCAGGCAGAAAGGGGCTACGGGATGGTAGAAAAGGAAGCGCTAGCATGTTTATATGCAGTAAAAAAAAATGCACCAGTACCTGTTTGGTAGGAAATTTGAGTTGGAGACAGATCACAAACCCCTAACATCCCTTTTGGCTTGCAATAAGGCCATAAATGCAAATGCATCGGCCCACGTACAGAGGTGGGCACTTACGTTAACCGCCTATGACTACACAATTCGGCACAGACCGGGCACTGAAAACTGCGCCGATGCACTCAGCAGGCTCCCACTAGCCACCACTGAGGGGGCAGCTGAGCCTGATGCTGAGATGGTCATGGCTGTTGAAGCTTTCGGAAGTGAAGGCTCACCTGTGACAGTCCGTCAGATTAAAGTCTGGACAAATAAAGACCCGCTACTATCTTTAGTTAAGAAATGTGTCCTGAATGGGCACTGGGCAGCCATGTATGGGGCATGCCCTGAGGAGTTTAAACCGTTTCATAGGCGCAAGGATGAACTCTTGATTCAGGCCGATTGCCTACTGTGGAGAAACCGAGTGTCATGCCCCAGAAGGGCAAAGAGGTGTTTATCAGAGAACTTCACAATGAGCACCCGGGCATTGTCATGATGAAGGCAATTGCCAGGTCACACGTATGGTGGCCAGGGATAGTTGCAGACCTGGAACTTTGTGTTCGCAGATGCAACGCGTGTGCTCAGCTGGGCAACGCACCCAGGGAAGCCCCCCTTTGCCCCTGGTCCTGGCTGCCAAGCCATGGTCACGCATCCATGTGGACTACGCAGGTCCTTTCATGGGAAAAATGTTTTTGGTTGTAGTCGACGCCTACTCCAAATGGATTGAGTGTGCCATTTTAAATTCAAGCACATCCTCTGCCACGGTAGAAAGTCTACGGGCAATGTTCGCCGCCCATGGTCTACCGGACATCTTGGTCAGCGACAATGGCCCGTGCTTCACAAACACTGAATTCCAGGACTTCATTGCAGGCAATGTAATCAACCATGTCAGAACGGCACCGTTCAAGCCGGCCTCAAACGGCCAGGCGGAACGAGTAGTGCAGATAATCAAACAGGGGATGCTCAGAATCCAAGGGGGTTCCCTACAAAGCCGCTTATCACGCCTCCTGTTGGCCAATAGATCCCGACCACACTCGCTCACAGGGGTTCCACCCACAGAGCTGCTAATGGAAAGGATGCTCAAAACCAGGTTATCCCTGATACGCCCCACCATGAAAGAAATCGTTGAGAGCAGGCGTCAGTCACAATGTGACTACCATGACAGGAATGCGAGGGCGCAATATATTGATGTCAATGACCCTGTTTTTGTCCTTATTTACGCTGCAGGGCCCAAATGGCTTGCAGGCACTGTGATTGCCAAAGAGGGGAATAGGGTTTTAGTAGTTAAACTTACCAATGGACAAACCTGCCGCAAACACGTGGATCAAACTAAAAGGAGGTTCAGCAACCCCATAGAAGGAGCAGAGGAAGAACACGACGTAGAGTTTACTCCACCACAGATGACCGAACACCGGAACCAAGTGGAGGAGAGCCCAGTCACTGTGGGCAGTCCAGATAGGCCTGAGGCACCGCAAACAGCAGACACTCAGGCCAGCACCCAACGACCAGAGCCCCAACTCAGGCGCTCTACAAGGGAGCGTAAACCACCAGAGAGACTTAACCTGTGATCCCAATAAGACTTTGGGGCGGAGGTGATGTCATGTATTCAACTGTCATTGTAATCCATGTATAAGCTGACCTAAGTTGTACATCTTGAGAACACTGACCACAAGGAGGTGAACTTGTGGGAGACACTCCTAACCTGGACTTTCAGGTATAAAAGGGGAAGCTCCACCCACCTTCATCACTTGAGGTCTTGGTAAAAGGTAACTGGTCACAGAGTGACCTTCTCTCAAGTATGGGCGTCGTGTGCATTTATACTGTAAAGTAATAACATATTACCAACCTTTCAACACCTGGCCTCCTCCAATCCCCGGTCTACTTGCCTCCCCCTGGGATCTCCGGCCCCCTCTGATCCCCGGCCTTCCTACCTAACTCCCCCACCGATCTCTGATCCCTCTTTTCCCCATTTCTGCTTCCTGCTTGACAGAAAGCCACCCTCTCAATGCACCTGGCTCTGGGCAGGAAACAGAGAAACAAAATGTTAATCAGGCCGTGCCATTACATTCGGGAGGGCCTGACTGCATTTCACGCCCCCGCTACCTGCCCGTCTCCATGTTAAAAACTGCCCATAGTCTTCCAAACTATTCTTCCTCCCCTGTATCATAACAGTGTTTAAATCAAAATTCGTCACACAATCTTTGACTCAAATATGTTCTTTTCTGTGACCTCAAAAACTTTGGAGTGTTTTAATTCCCTTGGTCTTCCCTTTCTTCTTCACTCAGTATGCTTTTAAACTCCAAGTTTAACATCCATAAGTTACTTCATCTTATTCCCATCTTTTTCACGCTGATGGTGTCCTGCACAATGGCTATTGTCTCCTCACCTTGCTGTTTCAGTAAGGAAACAGGGAGGAAAATCACAGGATGATTTGATATAGTTTGTAAATATACTGTCAAGGGAGGTGCACAGTATTTGTGAACTGTAAATGTTTTGTTTGACAACCATTTGTTATCAGGTGTTCAGGAAAATAGGGAAGGAAAGAGAGGAGGTGGATTGGCAGTATTGGTTAAGGAGAGCCAGCACGGATTTGATCAAGGCAAATCGTGTTTAACCAACTTGATCGAGTTTTTTGATGCAGTAACAGAGAGGGTTGATAAGGGTAATGCGGTTGGATTTCCAAAAGGCGCTCGACAAAGTGCCACATAATATGCTTGCCAGCAAAATTGAAGCTCATGCAATAAAAGGGACAGTGGCAGCCTGGATACAAAATGGACTAAGTGTCAGGAGACAGAGAGTAGTGGTGAACAGTTGTTTTTCAGACTGGAGGAAGGTGTACAGTGGTATATCCCAGGGGTTGGTTCTAAGACCTCTGCTTATCTTAATATATATTGATGACTTGGACATAGATGTACAGGGCACAATTTCAAAATTTGCAGATAACACAAAACTTGGAAGTATAGTGAACCATGAGAAGGAGAGGGATAGACTTCAGGATAACATTGACAGGCTGGTGAAACATAGAAACATAGAAAAGGTGCAGGAGTAGGCCATTCGGCCCTTCGAGCCGGCACCACCATTCAATATGATCATGGCTGATCATTTTTGCAACTTTAGTACCCCATTCCTGCTTTCTCTCCATACCCCTTGATCCCTTTAGCCGTAAAGGCCACATCTAACTCCCTTTTGAATATATCTAATGAACTGGCCTCAACAACTTTCTGTTCCACAGGTTCACCACTCTCTGAGTGAAGAAGTTTCTCCTCATCTTGGTCCTAAATGGCTTACTCCTTACCCTTAGACTGTGAGCCCTGGTTCTGGACTTCCCCAACATCAGGAACATTCTTCCTGCATCTAATCTGTCCAATCCCGTCAGAATTTTATAGGTTTCTATGAGATCCCTCTCATTCTTCTAAATTCCAGTGAATATAAACCTAGTCGATCCAGTCTTTCTTCATATATCAGACCTGTCATCCCGGGAATCAGTCTGGTGAACCTTTGCTGCACTCCCTCAATAGCAAGAATGTCCTTCCTCAGATTAGGAGACCAAAACTGCACACAATATTCAAGCTGTGGCCTCACCAAGGTCCTGTACAACTGCAGTAAGACCTCTCTACTCCTATACTCAAATCCTCTTGCTATGAAGGCCAACATGCCATTTGCCTTCTTCACTGCCTGCTATACCTGCATGCCAACTTTCAATGACTGATGTACCATGACACCCAGGTTTCATTGCACCGCCCATTTTCCTAATCTGTCACCATTCAGATAATAGTCTGCCTTCCTGTTTTTGCCACCAAAGCGGATAACCTCACATTTATCTACATTAAACTGCATCTACCATACATTTGCCCGTTCACCTAACCTGTCCAAGCCAGTCTCTTAGCATCCTCTTCACAGCTCACACTGCCACCCAGCTTAATGTCATCTGCAAACTTGGAGATATTACGTTCAATTCCTTCGTCTAATTCATTAATGTATATTGTAAATAGCTGGGGTCCCAGCACTGAACCTTGCGGTACTCCACTAGTCACTGCCTGCCATTCTGAAAAGGACTCGTTTATTCCTGCTCTTTGCTTCCTGTCTGCCAACCAGTTCTCTATCTATGTCAATACATTACCCGCAATACCATGTGCTTTAATTTTGCACACTATTCTCTTGTGTGGGACCTTGTCAAAAGCCTTTTGAAAGTCCAAATACACCACATCCACTGGTTCTCCCTTGTCCACTCTACTAGTTACATCCTCAAAAAATTCTGGAAGATTTGTCAGGCATGATTTCCCTTTCATAAATCCATGCTGACTTGGACCGATCCTGTCACTGCTTTCCAAATACGATGCTATTACATCTTTAATAATTGATTCCAACATTTTCCCCACTACCAATGTCTGGCTAACCGGTCTATAATTCCCTGTTTTCTCTCTTTCCTTTTTTAAAAAGTGGGGTTACATTAGCCACCCTCCAATCCAGAGGAACTGATCCAGAGTCTATAGAATGTTGGAAAATGACCACCAATGCATCCATTATTTCTAGGGCCACTTCCTTAAGTACTCTGGGATGCAGACTATCAGGCCGTGGGGATTTATCGGCCTTCAGTCCCATCAATTTCCCTGGTGAAATGGGTGGCAGATGAAATTTAACACAGAAAAATGTAAAGTGATGCATTTTGGTGGAAAGAATGAGGAGAGGACATATAAACTAAATGGTGCAATCCTAAAGCGGGTGCACGAACAGAGCGACCTGGGGGAATGTGTGAATAAATCGTTGAAGGTGGCAGGGTCGGTTGAGAAAGCAGTTAAAAAGGCTTACGGGATCCTGGGTTTCAAAATTAGAGGTATAGAGTACAAAAGTGTGGATATTATGATGAACTTGTATAAAACACTGGTTCGGCCCCAACTGGAGTATTGTGTCCAATTCTGGGCACCGCACTTTAGGAAGGATGTGAAGTTTTTGGAGAGGGTGCAGAAAAGACTTACAAGAATTATTTCAGGAATGAGGGACTTCAGTTACATTGCTAGACTGGAGAAGCTGGGGTTGTTCTCCTTGGAGGAGAGAAGGTTGAGAAGAGATTTGATCGAGGTGTTCAAAATCATGAGGTGTCGGGACAGAGTAGAGAGAGAGTAACTATTCCCATTGGTGGAAGGGTCGAGAACCAGAGGACACAGATTTAAGGTGATTGGCTAAAGAACCCAAGGCGATGTAAGAAAAAGCTTTTTTACACACGGAGTGGTTAAGGTCTGGAATGCGCTGCTGGAAAGGGTGGTGGAGGCAGAATCAATTTTATCTTCCAAAAGGGAGTTGGAAAAATATTTGAAGGAAAAAAAATGCAGGGCTACGGGAAAAGGGAAGGGCAGTGGGACTAGCTGAGCTCGATGGGCCGAATAGTCTTCTTCTGTGATGTAACCATTCTATGATTCTATGATTCTAAGAGCAGTGTTGGCCAACAGAGGTCACTGACTAGCCACAGATGTGACTTCGGTGACACCGTTTTGGCTACATGCAAACTCTTTAAGACACTCAAACGATACAGGTAAATGTACTTCACATGTGTATATTCACTCAACAAACATATACCACCATTCAGCAACCAATAATGCCCTTAATAACCAAAAACACACACACTGCTTTATATGTTACCAGTTTACCAACAAACACGCAAAAAGATTAAAGTACACATGCATATGCCATGCAAATCTGAGTATTGAGATTACATGCCCAATGACAGTGTCAATTGCTCAATTTTATTTACTAATCAGAAATGCAATTAGCCACATCTGGATTCTCAATGAGCCACATATGGCTAGTGGCTAATGTATTGGGCTACACTATTACAAAGCATCGACAAAAGCATGGGTTACACAGAGGGAAACAGAGGGCTGGTATGAATGACACAGTCGATAATAGAGTGCTTGGACACGGAGTACTTTAAAGTCTTGTTTACAAATATCAGCAGAACTTTATGCAAAAATACTCAGTACTGGAGATTTGCTTTTATAATCTTTTACTATGTTTTGGATTGGGTAACCATACAAAATTCCTCGTTTTGTCAAGTAAAGGTTTGTCATTGTGCAATCACATCGAGTTCCTTTGTATTTAGCAAGGTAAAGATTGCTGATTGTGTAACTACAGAGTACTGTTTATTCTGCAGAATGAAGATTACTCAGAGTGTCAGTTTAGTCTGCTTAAGAATTCCACCACTGCTGGTGTGTCAAGCTGCCAATGTAATATTAAACAGAGTTTGATAAATAGCTAGTTTAGTGGATAAGTTGAATAATTTATTGAAAAATTGCAACATATTATGAATTCTGTGACATGACAAGTTTCCAGTAAATGTTAATGAGTAATATTTATTCGATAAGAATCATTGCTTTGTTGAATTCTCGAGAATTAAGTAAACCTGTTATTTCAGGTTTATCCACCTTCAGTCAATTTTGGAAATCTCAAAGTTTTTATTGAAATATATGTCAACATATTAAAGATACGGCAACTTTATTAAAGATACGGCAACGCCCTCCTGTATGAATCAGAGGCATGGACGATGTACAGAAGACACCTCAAGTCGCTGGAGATATATCACCAACGATGTCACTGCAAGATCCTGCAAATCCCCTGGGAGGACAGGCGCACAGTGTCCTCGCCCAGGCTAACATCTCCAGCATTGAAGCACTGACCACACTCGATCAGCTTCGCTGGGCAGGCCACATAGTTCGCATGCCAGATACGAGGCTCCCTAAGCAATTGCTCTATGTGGAGTCCCTTCACTGCAAACGAGCCAAAGGTGGGCAGCGGAAATGTTACAAGGACACCCTCAAAGCCTCCCTGGTAAAGAGCGACATCACCACTGACACCTGGGAGTCCCTGGCCGAAGACTGCCCGAGGTGGAGAAAGTGCATCCAGGAGGGCGTTGAGCTCTTCGAATCTCAACGGCGCGAGCGAGAACAGGTCAGGCGCAGGCAGTGGAAGGAGCGTGCGGCAAGTCAGTCCCACCGCGCTCCCCCTCCCCTCCCTGCCGCCCTTTCCCCCGTTGAATGTCTGTCCCACCTGTGACAGGATCTGTGGCTCTCATATTCGACTGTTCAGCCACCAAAGGACTTACTTTAGGAATGGAAGCAAGTCTTCCTCAATTCTAAGGGACTGCCTATGATGATGATGACGGCAACTTTATTTTTCAGGGGTGGGGGCGGTGTAATTGGTTCTGCTAATAAGAGCATTAACCTTTTTGGTTCACTTTTATTTCTTCCAACTATAATCTTCATAATTTAGGCAAAGAAACTTCCACTAATGCTCCATTATATTCTACAAATATGTCCAACACCAACTTTTATTCCTGTAGGTACCTCCAATCTTTCCCCCTAACTTCTAGAACAATGATTGTATACCTTCTATTATGCTCAAGCTGTGTCCCTTGCGGTCCCAGTACCCCTTTCCTTTTCTGTCCCAAAGAAAGGTGATCCCACTTACTCTTGCAGTTAACTTTCTTTGCCCTTCTCTGCTTACTTTCTAAGCTGCGAGTAACCTGTAAAGTCTTGGTCAACATCAAGGATTGTGACCAAATCCACGATCACCATGTATGAACTTTAGCATGCCTGTCCACCAATAATCTTCTTGCATATCTTCCAAACATCAGCAGAATTTTATGCAAAAATACTCAGTGCTGGAGATTTGCTTTTATAATCTTTTACTATGTTTTGGATTGGGTAACCGTACAAAATTCCTCTTTTTGTCAAGTAAAGCTTTTTCATTGTGCAATCACATCGAGTTCCTTTGTATTCAGCAAGGTAAAGATTGCTGATTGTGTAACTACAGAGTACTGTTTATTCTGCAGGATGAAGATTACTCAGTTTAGTCTGCTTAAGAATTCCACCACTGCTGGTGTGCCAAGCTGCCAATGCAACGTTGTTCTTGAACAATTTGGTAATTCATTTGCCTTGCCTTGGATGTCTTCAAAACTGTTGGCGAGGTCTAGCCCCAACACTTCTGAACAAACTACTATTAAATGGCCTCCCACATAACTACCTTGGAGGGTAAGACATGGTAGCCATTACTGAGACATGACTGCAAGATGGTCAGGACTGGGAAGTAAATATACCAGGTTATAAAGTCTACAAGAAAGATAGGGAAAACGGTAGAGGGGGAAGAGTAGCCTTAGTGATTAAGATCACTTCAATGATAAGGGAGGATAAAATGAGAGGTAAGCAGGCAGTGGAGACTATGGGTAGAATTAAGAAATAGGAAAGGTTTTAAGACTAGTGAAAGTTGCGTATAGGCCCCCTGGTAGCAGCTGTGAAGGGCTAGATTGTATAAATGCAGAGATTAGACAAGCGTGTAGTAAAGGCAGAGTGGTTTTAATGGAGGATTTTAACTTTCATGTAGATTGGGATAAGCAGACTATTGGCAGAAAAAACTAAAAAGCAAATTATTATTTAGATGGAGAAAAATTACAAAATGCTGCGGTACAGAGGGATCTGGGGGTCCTTATACATGAAACACAAAAGATTAGTATGCAAATACAGCAAGTAATCAGGAAGGCAAATGGAATGTTGGCCTTTATTGCAAAGGGGATGGAATATAAAAACAGAGAAGTCCTGCTGCAAATTGGGTATTGGTGAGGCCAAACCTAGAGTACTACGTACAGTTTTGATCTCCTTACTTCAGGAGAGATATACTTGCATTGGAGACAGTTCAGAGAAGGTTCACTTGGTTGATTCCTGAGATAAAGCTACTGACATGAAGAAAGGTTGAGCAGGATGGGCCTGTACTCATTGGCATTCAGAAGAATGAGAGGTGATCTTATTGAGACATATAAGATAATGAGGGGGCTCGACAAGGTAGATGCAGAGAGGATGTTTCCACTCATGGGAGAACCTAGAATTAGGGGGCATAGTTTTAGAATCAGTGGCCTCCCATTTAAACTGAGATGAGGAGGAATTTCTTCTCTCAGAGGGTCATAAATCTGTGGAATTTTCTGCGCCAGTGAGCTGTGGAGGCTGGGTCATTGAATATATTTAAGGCGGCGATAGACAGATTTTTGAGCGATAAGTGAGTAAAGGGTTATGGGGAGCGGGCGGAGAAGTGGAGCTGAGCACATGATCAGATCAGCCATCATCATCATCATCATCATCATAGGCAGTCCCTCGAAATCGAGGAAGACTTCCTTCAACTCTAAAAGTGAGTTCTCATGTGACTATACAGTCCAATATGGGAATTATATTCTCTGTCACAGGTGGAACAGACAGTCGTTGAAGGAAAGGGTGAGTGGAGAGTTTGGTTTGCCTTAAGCTTCTTCCGCTGTCTGCTCTTGGTTTTTGCATGCTCTTCCTCCACTTTGGGCGGTTTTGGGCCAGGGATTCCCAGGTGCTGGTGGGGATGATGCACTTTATCAAGAAAGCTTTTAGGATGTCCTTGAAACGTTTCCTCTGCCCATCCGGGGCTCGCTTGCCGAGTCGGAGTTCCGAGCTTGATTTGGAAGTCTCGTGTCAGGCCACAATGTGACCTGCCCAAAGGAGCTGGTCGAGTGTGGTCAGTGCTTTGATGCTGAGGATGTTGGCTTGAGCGAGACACTGACAATGGTGCGTCTATCCTCCCAGTGGATTTTCAGGATCTTGCGGAGGCAGCACTGGTGGTACTTCTCCAGCGCTTTGAGGTGTCTACTGTACATGGTCCACGTCTCTGAACCATATATGAGGGCAGGTATCACTTCTGCCCTGTAGACCATAAGCTTGGTGCCAGATTTGAGATCCTGGTCTTCAAACACTCTCTTCCTCAGGCGACCAAAGGCTGCACTGGCACACTGGAGGCAGAGTTGGACCTTATCATCGATGTCTGCCCTTGCTGTTAGTAGGCTCCCGAGGTATGGAAAATGGTCTAAAACCACGCTGTAGATTTTGATGACCGGGGGCGGGGTCAGGTTGGTGGAGGACCTTTGTCTTACGGATGTTTAGTGTAAGGCCCATGCTTTCGTATGCATCGATGAAGATGTTGACGATGGCTTGGAGTTTGGCCTCTGAATGCGCACAGATGCTAGCGTCACCCGGGTACTGTAGTTCGATGACAGAGGACGGGACGACCTTGGATCTAGCCTGGAGAACGACCCCGGTCCGGATGTGGATTGGGTCTGTGCTGGATCCGTTGGCCAGGATCACGGCTTGCGGAGGATGGTGACCAGCCATGATCTTATTGAATGGTGGAGCAGGCTCGAGGGGCCAAATGGTCTATTCCTACTCCTGTTTCTGATGTTCTTAGGTTCTTATCAGCACCTGTCAGAAAGGTAGTTAATTTCTTGAGAATTTCTGGGATAATTTTCGACAACAATATGTCCTCGGAGGGGAAAGCCATATTGGATTTAGTAATGAGTAGTGAGCCAGATTTAGTTAAGAGCCTAACGATGCCTGAACATTTATATAATAACAATCATAACATGACCGAGTTCAACATAATGTTTGAAAGGGAGAAACGCGAAACAGCTACTAAGATTCTAGATTTAGTTAAGGCCGAGAAGATCAGTGGGAGGTTTTCAAAAATAATTTAACGTGATATGAAACCAGTTTATACCCGTGAATGACAAAGAACATAAGAACATAAGAAATAGGAGCAGGAGTAGACCATGTGGCCCCTCGAGCCTGCTCCGGCATTCAATAAGACCATGGCTGATCTGATCATGGACTCAGCTCCACTTCCCTGCCCGCTCCCCATAACCCTTAACTCCCTTATCGCTCAAAAATCTGTCTATCTCTGCCTTAAATATATTCAATGACCTAGCCTCCACAGCTCTCTGGGGCAGAGAATTCCACAGATTTACAACCCTCTGAGAGAAGAAATTTCTCCTCATCTTAGTTTTAAATGGAAGGCCCCTTATTCTCAGACTATGTCCCCTAGTTTTAGTTTCCCCTATGAGTGGAAATATCCTCTCTGCATCCACCTTGTCGAGCCCCCTCATTATCTTATAAGTTTTAATAAGATCACCTCTCATTCTTCTGAACTCCAATGTGTATAGGCCCAACCTACTCAATCTTTCCTCATAAGTCAATCCCCTCATCTCCGGACTCAACCTAGTGAACCTTCTCTGAACAGCCTCTAATGTAAGTATAACCTTCCTTAAATAGAGAGACAAAAAAACTGTACGCAGTACTCCAAGTATGGCCTTACCAATACACTGTACAGTTGTAGCAGGACTTCTCTTCTTTTATACTCCATCCCCCTTGCAATAAAGGCCAACATTCCATTTGCCTTCATGATTACTTGCTGTACCTGCATACTAACTTTTTCTGTTTCATGCACAAGGATCCCCAGGTCTCGCTGTACTGCAGCACTTTGCAATTTTTCTCCATTTAAATTATAATTTGCTTTTCTATTATTTTTGCCAAAGTGGATAACCTCACATTTTCTCACATTATACTCCATCTGCCAATTTTTTTTCCACTCACTTAGCCTGATTTTTTGTAGATTTTGCAGATTTTTTGTGTCCTCCTCACAATTTGCTTTCCCACCCATCTTTGTATCACCAGCAAACTTGGCTACATTAAACTCGGTCCCCTCATCCAAATCATTATTATAGATTGTAAATAGTTGAGGACCCAGCACTGATCCCTGTAGCACCCCACCAGTCACTGTTTGCCAACCGGAAAATGATCTATTTATCCCTCGATCCATGTTAATATATTACTCCAACCCGGTGAGTGGAAGACACAAAAACCAAGCCAAAAATTGCTGGTCACAGGAATGTGGGAAGGGAGGACCTTGAGACAATCACTATCACTAGGGAGGTAGTGCTGGACTGGCTAATGGGACTCAAGGTAGACAAGTCCCCTGGTCCTGATGAAATGCATCCCAGGGTATTAAAAGAGATGGCGGAAGTTAGAGCAGATGCATTCGTTATAATCTACCAAAATTCTCTGGACTCTGGGGAGGTACCAGCGGATTGGAAAGCAGCGAATGTAATGCCTCAGTTTAAAAAAGGGGGCAGTCAAAAGGCAGGTAACTATAGGCCGGTTAGTTTAACATCTGTAGTGGGGAAAATGCTTGAAACTATCATTAAGGAAGAAATAGCGGGACATCTAGATAGGAATAGTGCAATCAAGCAGACGCAGCATGGATTCATGAAGGAGAAATCATGTTTAACTCATTTACTGGAATTCTTTGAGGATACAACGAGCATGGTGGATTGAGGTGTACCGATGGATGTGGTGCATTTAGATTTCCAAAAGGCATTCGATAAGGTGCCACACAAAAGGTTACTGCAGAAGATAAAGGTACGCGGAGTCAGAGGAAATGTATTAGCATGGATAGAGAATTGACTGGCTAATAGAAAGCAGAGAGTCGGGATAAATGGGTCCTTTTCAGGTTGGAAATCGGTGGTTAGTGGTGTGCCACAGGGATTGGTGCTGGGACCACAACTGTTTACAATATACATAGATGAACTGGAAGAGGGGACAGAGTGCAGTGCAACAAAATTTGCAGATGACACTAAGATTAGTGGGAAAGCGGGTTGTGTAGAGGACACAGAGAGGCTGCAAAGAGATTTAGATAGGTTAAGCGAATGGGCTAAGGTTTGGCAGATGGAATACAATGTCGGAAAGTGTGAGGTCATCCACCTTGGGGAAAAAAACAGTAAAAGGGAATATTATTTGAATGGGGAGAAATTACAATATGCTGAGGTGCAGAGGGACCTGGGGGTCCTTGTGCATGAATCCCAAAAAGTTAGTTTGCAGGTGCAGCAGGTAATCAGGAAGGCGAATGGAATGTTGGCCTTCATTGCGAGAGGGATGGAGTACAAAAGCAGGGAGGTCCTGCTGCAACTGTATAGGGTATTGGTGAGGCCGCACCTGGAGTACTGCATGCAGTTTTGGTTACCTTACTTAAGGAAGGATATACTGGCTTTGGAGGGGATACAGAGACGATTCACGAGGCTGATCCGGAGATGAGGGGTTACCTTATGATGATAGATTGAGTAGACTGGGTCTTTACTCGTTGGAGTTCAGAAGGATGAGGGGTGATCTTATAGAAACATTTAAAATAATGAAAGGGATCGACAAGATAGAGGCAGAGAGGCTGTTTCCACTGGTAGGGGAGACTAGAACTAGGGGGCACAGCCTCAAAATACGGGGGAGCCAATTTAAAACCGTGTTGAGAAGGAATTTCTTCTCCCAGAGGGTTGTGAATCTGTGGAATTCTCTGCCCAAGGAAGCAGTTGAGGCTAGCTCATTGAATGTATTCAAGTCACAGATAGATAGATTTTTAACCAATAAGGGAATTAAGGGTTACGGGGAGTGGGCGGGTAAGTGGAGCTGAGTCCACGGCCAGATCAGCCATGATCTTGTTGAATGGCGGAGCAGGCTTGAGGGGCTAGTTGGCCTACTCCTGTTCCTAATTTTTATGTTCTTATGTGAGCTTTTATCTTGTGCAGTAACCTCTTATGTGGCACATTATCAAATGCCTTCTGGAAATCCAAATACACCACATCCACTGGTTCCCCCTTATCCACCCTGCTCATTACATCCTCAAAGAACTCCAGCAAATTTGTCAAACATGATTTTCCTTTCATAAAACTATGCTGAATCTGCTTGATTGAATCATGCTTTTCCAAATGTTCTGCTACTGCTTCCTTAATAATTGACTCCAGCAAGAGCTCTATTTGCCTTTGTTATCTCTCGACTTGACTATTCCAACACACTCCTGGCTGGCCTCCCACATTCTACCCTACGTAAACTTGAAATGATCCAAAACTTGGCTGCCCGTGTCCTAACTTGCACCAAATCCCGCTCATCCATCATACATTTGCTCTCAGTTAAGCAACACCTCGATTTCAAAATTCCCATCCTTGTTTTCGGACCCCTTCATTGCCTCACCCTTCCCTATCTCTGTAATCTCCTTCAGCCCAATTTTTGGCTGCGCCTGTTTCCGCTTTCAATGTGGGGTCCTTGCCGTGATTGTTCAGCCCAGGCTGTTGGCACGTCACCCCGCCCCCCGGTGCACCCCGCTCCCAATGCATCCGCACCCCGGCAACCCAGAAAGGAAGTGGAGCGCATTATTTTGCGTTCCATTTTCTTTCAGGGGCGGCGATCCCAATTTCTCATGAGAGGCAAGACTTCTGAGCCTGGCACAAATGGGGTGCAGGAGAAATTTTTCCCCCCACAGATCCAAATTTGCCGATGACATAAAGATAGGCGGCATCGTAGGCAGTGTAGATGGAAGTATAAAATTACAAAGGGATATTGACAGATTAAGTGAATGGGCAAGAACAGAGGCAAATGGATTTCAATGGCGGAAAATGTGAGGTCATCCACTGTGGACCTAAATCGGATAGAACAGGGTACTTTCTAAATGGTGAAAAGCTAAAAACAGTGGATGTGCAAAGAGACTTGGAGGTCCAGGTACATAGATCATTAAAGTGTTGTGAACAGGTACAGAAAATAATCATAAAGGCTAATGGGATGCTGGCCTTTATATCTGGAGGACTAGAATACAAGGGGGCAGAAGTTAGACCAGACCTGGAGTACTGTGTGCAGTTCTGAACACCACACCTTAGGGAGGATATATTGACCTTGGAGGGAGTGCAGCGTAGGTTGACCAGAATGATACCCATACTCCAAGGGTTAAATCGAGGAGAGATTACACAAATTACATAGAAACATAGAAAATAGGTGCAGGAGTAGGCCATTCGGCCCTTCTAGCCTGCACCGCCATTCAATGAGTTCATGGCTGAACATTCAACTTCAGTACCCCATTCCTGCTTTCTCACCATACCCCTTGATTCCCCTAGTAGTAAGGACTTCATCTAACTCCTTTTTGAATATATTTAGTGAATTGGCCTCAACAACTTTCTGTGGTAGAGAATTCCACAGGTTCACCACTCTCTGGGTGAAGAAATTCCTCCTCATCTCGGTCCTAAATGGCTTCCCCCTTATCCTTAGACTGTGTCCCCTGGTTCTGGACTTCCCCAACATTGGGAACATTCTTCCTGCATCTAACCTGTCTAACCCCGTCAGAATTTTAAACGTTTCTTCTGAACTCCAGTGAATTAGCGTTGTATTCCCTAGAATTCCCTAGAATTTAGAAGATTAAGTGTCATTTGATCAAAGTTTTCACGATATTAAGGGGAACAGACAGGGTTGATAGAGAGAAACTAGTTCTGCTGGTTGGGGAGTCTAGGACTGGGAGCATAGTCTAAAAATTAGAGCCAGTCCTTTCAGGAGTGGAATTAGGAATCACCTCTACATACAAAGGGGCCGAAATTGGTGAAGGCTAAGTCCCGCCCAAGTGCCACACAAAGGACCGCCGATGGCCGCCGAGAGACCGAGCGGCACTTTGTCTGGAAGATTCCTCTAAAAGAGGTGGCAGTACCACCCGACAGCCAAACAACGGCTTACGCTGTCAATCTGGGCGGAAGTGGGCGGGAGCTCTCAATCTCGGCGGCAAAGTCTCTTGCCGCCCAAGTGCTGCCGAGGATGGATTCGGGTCCAGGGAGGGTGGAAGACCTGGAAATAAAAATCTTAGGAAACAAAAAAAAAAACACCAGAACACCTTCAGGGGACCCCATCCAGGTAAGTTGCTGTCAAAACATTTGAAAAAATATTTTCACTAACTTTTTTTTCCCTTGTTCGCATCTACCGTCGGGGTTAGACCTGCCTCCACGCCGAGGTCCTTCCCCCAGCTGCCGCTGACTCCCGCCCACACCAATCTGGCAGCTGAGCGGGCGGGAGGCCACACGCGCTACTTGGCCGTCAGAGGGTGTCAGCGGGCTGTTCCCAGCAGTACTCCCCTCGCGCCCGCTCCAGCCCAAGTGAAAAATGGCGAGGAGTGGAAAACTCGGCGGCAAAACTCGCCGGCAGCAGGTGCCAGTGGGCGGTAAGGCCACCAATATGGGGCCAAAGGGTGGTAGAAGTTTGGAACTCTCTTCCACAAACAGCAATTGATGCTACTACATTTATTAATTTAAAACCAGAGATTGATAGATTTTTGTTAACCAAAGATATTACGGGATATGGGCCAAAGCCGGATATATGGAGTTAGGTCGCAGATCAGCCATGATCGCATTGAAAGGCTGAACAGGCTCAAGGAGCTGAATAGCCTACTCTTGTTCCTATGTTCCTATCCAGTTTCTTTTCACGTTGCTCTATTTGTGGCACAGCTGATGGTTCTATTTCCATCAGCACTTGGGTTCACCAAGGCTTCTTTGTATTACTGGCCTCTTCCACTTGTTACCTTGTAAGAGCTTGGCTTAGTTGATAGCACTCTGACCTCTGACTCAGAGGTGGAATTTTAACTTCTCCCGCCTGGTGAAAATCGGACAGGAAAAAGGAGCAGGAAATTTACCTGCTGGTCTCCCGCCCCGAACCAGCCGACTACAATTTTAACTTGCAGGTGCCAAGGATACCTGCTCAAAGCCGATGGAGTCCTTCTTTCAACATGCAGATCGGGCTCAAAATATAATCATCGGGGGGCCTGACTGCAATCTTAACCCCAGAACTCTGCTGGGAAGCTCTAGTGACCTCCCCGCCAGACCGTACCTGTTGGGAAATGGATCCATGGCCAGAAAATGCCCAGGAAGAGCAATTAATTAAACATTTTTTCTAGTATCTTGGTTCGGCTCCTCCAGACCCCACAAGATAATCTTGGGCCTCCAATGCTTTTATCACATTCCCCTCATGAACCTTCCCCTGACCACTTACCTTAGTGCCTTGGACCGTTTCTTCTGGTCCCCAGCAGTCTTCTCCAGTCGTCTGATTTTAATGGCCGGGCAGTCATTTGATGGCTGTTTTAGTCCGAAATTCGGTATGTTAATGAGAACAAAAGCAAAAAACTGCGGATGCTGGAAATGTGAAATAGAAGCATTAAATGCTGGCAGTTCTGATGAAAGGTCATCAACCTGTAATAGTAACTTAGTGTGTCTCTCCGCAGGTGCTGCCTGACCTGCTGAGTATTTCCAGCATTTTCTGTTTTAATTACATATTAATGAGGAACAACCGCTAAAAGGGCTGGGCCTCCCCGCTGCTGCTTTCGGACAAACCTGCCCATCGTGAGGCTGAACTCCAGCCCGGGAGTTAGAATCAATGGGCACACACTCTGCAAAAGGGCTTGAATACATAGTCCAGGATGACATTCTGTGCAGTCCAGAGAGCATGCTGCATTGTCAGAGGTTCTATCCTTCAAAGAAGTCATTAAGCTGAGTTCTCACCTGTCTGTTCAGGTGGACGTTAGAGGTGACAATGCAGAACAAGGTCAGCAGCTGTCCTGGTCAATATTCCTCCCTGAGCAGTAGCACAAAAGGCAGATTAACTGGTCAGCCATCTCGTTGTCTTTTTGACTTCTCTGGTGTAGACGAGATAATGGGCCTGAAATTCCGGCCTCACCGGATCCGTACGGAGTGTGTACGGACCCGATGAGGCCCCGTACATGCGCCGAAAATCAGCTTTTCCAATCTGTCAAGTTCTGGCTTGCCAGATCCAACGCGTTTCGGAAGCAAGGACATTCACATGGACAAGATTGCGGTATTTGCCCATCTCATGCCCAGCGAATAGCCTACTTTTACTAGCATAAGAGTTTTAAAACATATAAAAAACATGTAAAAATAAAATTAAAAACCACATTTTTCTGTTAAAAACCCTGCCCACTAAGTCAGGTTTATTTTAAACGCTAATTACAAAACTTTTTTAAAAATCCAAAAAATATTTTTTTTCGAACACATTTATTAACTTTAAGTTAAATTACTGTTAAATATGTGATGATTTTTTTCTAATTTTTATTTGTGTTTTGGTGTTGCGGGGGTGGGTGGGGGGGGGGTTCTCATTCATAATAATGAGAGCTCCTCGGGCCCGAATTTGATGCCCACTGCCGCCGACATTCCTCTTCGGGTTCCGCCCAGTGCCACTTTCCATTTGGTCTGGAGCGGGCGTGAGGGGAGAGGCGCCGGGAACGCCTGCTGGTGTCACCGGACGGCTGAGTGGCGTAAGTGGATTCCCGCCCGCCGAGACGCCGTATTCATACAGGCGGGAGTCGGCGGCAGAACGGGGCTGGATCGCTGCGCGGAGGCTGGTCTGCCCCCCGAGCGGTAGGCATGAAGATCCTGAAAAAAAGGTTAGTAAACTTTAAAAAAAAATTAAACTTTTCACAGCGACTTACCTCAATGGTATCCCCTCAAGGTCTTCCGATGGATTTTTTTTTTTACTGACGATTTTAATTTTCAGCTCTTCAAGCCCTCCCTGGGCCCCGACTCCATCCTCGGCGGCACTTGGGTGACAGGTGTCTCTGCCGCCGAGAATGAGAGCTCCCGCCGGCTGCCGCCCAGATTGGCGACGTATGCCGCAGGTTTGCCGCCCACCGACCTGCGAGGGACCTGGGTGATGAAAACCCCACCCAAAGAATCGTCAGTGGACCTCGACGGCCATCAGGCGGTCCTCTGGGCCGCACTTGGGTAGGGCTGCTGTGACGTCAACAGGCTGTCTGAGCAGACAATCCAAAGGCAGATGTCTCACAAACTGCGAACAAGGAAATGCGTAAGCTTTAAAATTCTAACTTTTTAAAGGAAGTTAGAGACAGCAAAAACAAAGATTGGGGCTCCCACATTGGGAACAGGCAAACCTGAGATAAAGATGGATAAACTTAAAAAAAAAATTTAAAAAAAAAAAGTTTCTTAAAAATTGTAATTTTTATCAAAATGGACAAATTTCATACTGCACAGAATTTAAATTAGTTTTTCAGGCCCTGAAAATTTGTTAAGCAGTAATAATGCTGTCAAAACCCCAGTTACACCTAATCCCTTTGGGTTTAACTTTTAGTGGGGAATTTGGCAGCCGAATTACTGCAGACGAACCAAATGGGCCGAAATGCCCTGATTGGGGGCGGTAAACCTCCGGGCCAGGACTTTTATTGCCCGGCCCAGAAGTCCCGCCCCGACGCAGAAGTGAGCACAAGTGCCCCTCCCAGAAGGGATATACTTGCATTGGAGGCAGTTCAGGGAAGGTTCACTAGGTTGATTTCTGACATGAAGGGTTTGACTTATGAAGAGGTTGAGTAGATCAGGACTATACACATTGGAGTTTAGAAAAATGAGGGGTGATCTTATTAAAACATATACGACAATGAGGGGGTTCGACAGGGTAGATGCAGAGGGGATGTTTCCACTCATGGGAGAATCTAGAACTAGGGTGCATAGTTTCAGAATAAGCGGTCGCCCATTGAGAACTGAGATGAGGAGGGATTTCTTCTCTCAGAGGGTTGTAAATCTGTGGAATTCTCTGCCCCAGAGAGTTGTGGAGGCTGGGTCATTGAAGGTAGTTAAGGCGGAGATAGACAGATTTTTGAGCACTAAGGGAATAAGGGATCACCAGGACAGCAATTGACCAGGCCAGCAGCTCGGCACCGATAACGGAGTGTCGGGTTGCATGATGGCGGCTTGGTCGATGCGAGGGTCGCCACTGTTGGGCCGACGGAAGTGTCGGCCGACAAAAAAACATGGCGGCTCGCGGTGCAAAAGGCCCCCCCCCCCCTTTGAGGGGTGCCCTGCTGGCATCAGCCTCTCGACTCACGGGGCAATTTCTCCCGCGGGGCACAATGGGGCCGGCATGGGGTGGGGGGGGGGGGGTGGGGTAAGGGGTGTGCGCTGGCCCAGGGTGCAAATCGTGGGGTGTGGTGTTACTGGCACATCGCCCCTCAAACCTCGGGGGCAATGTCCTGGGAGGCGCAATCACCCCCTCACCCAGGTGAAAACTTGATTGCTCTCCGGAGGTGCTAATGGGGCTATAAAAAGGGGCAATTTCAGCCCCAAAGTTTTTGTCAGTTTCCTCGATTTGGCTGATTTCACTGATTGCCGGCTCTGTAGATGGGGGCAGGGGACAGTGGGGAAGGTACAGCACAGACTATGGAGGAGCAGTAAATGACAGACCACAACCTCACGTGCTAAATCAGGAAGTTGCGATCAGTTTCAAAGGTGGAATAATGGTAAATGCGGCGTCATCCTGAGTGCAAATCCCGGGCCACAGGCTTTATCCCAGTGGGGGTGACCTGAGTGCATAGACCAGAGGACTGTTCTGATGCAAGGTCATCAACCTGAAACGTCAACTCTGTTTCTCTCTCCACAGATGCTGCCTGACCTGCTGAGTATTTCCAACCTTTTTCTGTTTTTGTTCAAGATTAATATTTTGTCAATAATAAATGAAGTGAATTACCAACATAATACTGACTCTAGTTGTATGAATCTATTTAAAGGTTCAGGATGGAATTATCCAACAGAAAAGTGATCTTGTAATATTATATAAGATAGCTAAGGGAATCCAAAATATTACTTAAATAATTAAATTGTAAGAGTAGGACAAGGTGACAGAGGTTCAAACAAGTAAAAGGTATGTTTAAGACTGATGTCAGGAAATTCTTTCTTCCACAAAAGCAAAGATTCTTTTAAGAAATAATTGGATGCTGAAATATGGTAATGTTAGGATCTTTCTGCATGGACGAATTAAGATGGGCCTAATAGGCTTACTCATCCACAATTATCTTGTTATCTCATGAAGAACTTTTAAACCTTTTGAAATGATCACACTTTATTAATGCAAGTATTATTTTCGGAGTAACTATTTGTACTTTCCCCTTCTGCGCATGCGTCTTCCTGACTCCGCCTCCCCCCCACCCGAGCAAAATTTGTACTGATTATTTTCTGCGCATGCGTCGTCCTGATGCCTGAAACCAGAACCGGAACCAGATGTGGGGCACCGGACATGTTCTTTCCCAAGTTGCCGAGCCCTGAGCCACCCGCAGCGCCACAAGCCGCTGGGCCCCTGACCGGGTCCTGACAGGGGGGAGAGCGGTGGCAGCGGCTGTGGTGGGGGAGAGAGGGGGGGATGGAGAGAGAGTGAGAGAGCTTTGGGTGGGGGTGTAGACAGAGAGAAAGAGAGAGAGAGAGAGCTTTGGGTGGGGGTGTAGACAGAGAGAGAGAGAGCCTTGGGTGGGGGTGTAGACAGAGAGAGAGAGAGAGAGAGAGCCTTGGGTGGAGGTGTAGACAGAGAGAGAGAGAGCCTTGGGTGGGGGTGTAGACAGAGAGAGAGAGAGAGAGAGAGAGAGCCTTGGGTGGAGGTGTAGACAGAGAGAGAGAGAGCCTTGGGTGGGGGTGTAGACAGAGAGAGAGAGAGAGAGAGAGCCTTGGGTGGAGGTGTAGACAGAGAGAGAGAGAGCCTTGGGTGGGGGTGTAGACAGAGAGAGAGAGAGAGAGAGAGAGAGCCTTGGGTGGAGGTGTAGACAGAGAGAGAGAGAGCCTTGGGTGGGGGTGTAGACAGAGAGAGAGAGAGAGAGAGCTTTGGGTGGGGGTGTAGACAGAGAGAGAGAGAGAGAGAGAGAGAGCCTTGGGTGGGGGTGTAGACAGAGAGAGAGCCTTGGGTGGGGGTGTAGACAGAGAGAGAGAGAGAGAGAGCTTTGGGTGGGGGTGTAGACAGAGAGAGAGAGAGAGAGAGAGAGAGCCTTGGGTGGGGGTGTAGACAGAGAGAGAGCCTTGGGTGGGGGTGCAGACAGAGAGAGAGAGAGAGAGAGCCTTGGGTGGGGGCGTAGACAAAGAGAGAGAGAGAGTGAGAGAGCCTTGGGTGGGGGTGTAGACAGAGAGAGAGTGAGAGAGCTTTGGGTGGGGGTGTAGACAGAGAGAGAGAGAGAGAGAGCCTTGGGTGGGGGTGTAGACAGAGAGAGAGAGAGAGAGAGAGAGAGCCTTGGGTGGGGGTGTAGACAGAGAGAGAGAGAGAGAGAGAGAGAGCCTTGGGTGGGGGTGTAGACAGAGAGAGAGCCTTGGGTGGGGGTGCAGACAGAGAGAGAGAGAGAGAGAGAGCCTTGGGTGGGGGCGTAGACAAAGAGAGAGAGAGAGTGAGAGAGCCTTGGGTGGGGGTGTAGACAGAGAGAGAGTGAGAGAGCTTTGGGTGGGGGTGTAGACAGAGAGAGAGAGAGAGAGAGAGCCTTGGGTGGGGGTGTAGACAGAGAGCGAGAGAGTGGGAGAGAGAGCCTTGGGTGGGGGTGTAGACAGAGAGAGAGAGAGAGAGAGAGCCTTGGGTGGGGGCGTAGACAAAGAGAGAGAGAGAGTGAGAGAGCCTTGGGTGGGGGTGTAGACAGAGAGCGAGAGAGTGGGAGAGAGAGCCTTGGGTGGGGGTGTAGACAGAGAGCGAGAGAGAGCCTTGGGTGGGGGTGTAGACAGAGAGCGAGAGAGTGAGAGAGAGAGCCTTGGGTGGGGGTGTAGACAGAGAGAGAGAGAGAGAGAGAGAGCCTTGGGTGGGGGTGTAGACAGAGAGCGAGAGAGAGAGAGAGAGCCTTGGGTGGGGGTGTAGACAGAGAGCGAGAGAGTGAGAGAGAGAGTGAGAGAGAGAGCCTTGGATCCAGGAAAACCGCTGATTGCAGAAGTCGTCCCATAGTGCACTGTGGCGAAGTACCACTGCATTATGGAGTGACTTTTGGAAATTGCAGTGAAGAAACTAGTTGGAGCTTCCACCTGTTGAGAGATTAACACTGAGTCTAGTAAATGGCTTTTCTGTTGAATAAAGCCCAATTGTCTGTTTCCCTGTCATGAAGAACAGAAACATCTCAGGAAAGGTACATTTGGAAATCTGTCTCAAGGTTTAGCTCGCAGAGTCACAACAATACGATAATGAAGTGATGCATTTCAATTATTCTGCACCAGTGCATCCGCTCATGCTCTGAAAACCCATAATATTAGCAGCATATTGGGACTCGAATGAACAATTTAAGCCAGGGAAGTTTCAGTTTCTGGAACACGTTGCCCATTATTTCCTTAACAACAACAATAATAATGACTATTGGGGAGGGTGCAGAAGAGATTTACCAGGATGATACCAGAGATAAGGGACTTCAGTTACACGGAGAGACTGGAGAAACTGGGATTGTTCTCCTCAGAGCAGAGAAGGTAAAAGGGAGAGTAAATAGAGCTGTTCAAAATTATGAGGGGGTTTGATATGGAAAGGGACTGTTTCCACTGGCAGGAGGGTCGGTATTGAGATGACACAGGTTTAAGATAATAAGTTAAAAAATCCAGGCGTAAATGAGGAAACAATGTTTACGATCGGGAATGCACAACCTGATGGGATGTGGAAGCATCAGTAGTAAATTTCAAAAGGGAATTGGATATATATTTGAAATGGAAACATTTGCAGGTCTATGGGAAAAGAACAGGGGAATGGGACCAATTGGATAGCACTTTCAAAGAGCCGGCGCAGACATGATGGGCCAAATTGTATCCTTCCGTGCTGTATAATGTTATGATTCTGTGAATAGCAGCAGCTTATATTTATATCAAAAGCGCTTCACAGAGATATAATCAGAAAAAAAAAAGATGCCTCGCCCAAGAAGGAGATGAGGAAAGGTGACCAGAAGCTTGGTCAAACAGGTGAGTTTGAGAAAAGGGAGTGTGGTTTAGAGAGGGAATTCCAGCGTATGGGGCCTGGGTGGCAGATATCATGATTGCCAATGATGGGACGAAGGTAGGGAGGGACGCATAAGAGACCAGAATTGGAAGAACTTTCTGGGGGAGAGTTGCAGGGCTGGAGGAGTTACAGAGGTAGGAAGGCACAAAAAGTAAATGCTTGGGCTACGATTTGATATGTAAGAGTGGAATCAAACAAGGGTAATCCTCAGAGTTGGAAAACAGAGGGAGGGAGATGGTGTGGCGTCCAAGGTTGGGAGAGAGCAAAGGGTGTTTGCACCTCCCGTTAGCATCCCGGGGGGTGATAACAAGGCGCGAAGACTTTCCACCCAGATGCGGTGCCGCTACCGATTCCCGCGGGAGTTTAGTGGCACAGTGGCCGGTAGTGCCCCGCTCCTGCCGGTAGCGCCTGGCTCCGCTGAATCCCACCGCATAGTGCTGCGCCCTTTGCCCCACTCCCGCCCCACTCCTGCCTCACTTTGTGCTCCACTTGCTCTCAGAGGCGGTAACCCAAAATATAGGTCGCGCGGAGGGACTTCCGTGCCTGACGCAGGAACTACCACCTCACGGCTGTTAACTCTCCCAAACGGGGTGGTACGCAATTTCAGGGCCTTACTCTTTTACTGGGACAAAGGCATCAAAGGTGCAGGTGTGGGATTGGTTGAGGAGATTGACAGCAGCAGAAGTATCATGGCAAGTGGAAGGCCAAAGGCTAGGCAATTGGAAGTTTGAAAGTGTCGTTATAAGTGACCTGAGGGAAAGTTTTTAACTTAAAACAATTTTGGTAAGTCAAGTGTTATTGAAAATAAGAAAAATATGTAGAATATATCTTCATTATTAATATATATTGACAAAAATTCTAACAATTTATGTGTATTAACCGGCTAAAAGTACAACTTGATTGTTTTGTTGTTTCATCAGAAGTTGTGGTATTATTATTTTTACTGTACCAGCTCCATCCAGTGGAAATCAAACAAACATGTTCTGAATGTACATATTTCTGAATCCATTTCTCGGCATTTATACAAACTGAGGCCTCTCTAGGATGCTCCAGTAGATTGCGCATTAATAGCAGCACTGCTTAGATTGATAAGACTCTACTTCTAGTTGAGTACATGATACTCAAAGCAGACTATTAATTAGAAATACAGTATCGCTTTGCATTTACCATTTTAGTTGCTCTAACTGAGATATTTAAATGTGTCACTGACTGTAAGTCAGTTTATACCAGATATGGGAACCAGAAGTCAGTGATTCAATGCAATTAGTTCTAGTTCTGAACATTTACATCCAACTTAAACATCTGTTAGACAGTCATTTTATTTCTTATCACAAAGGAGTTATTTTGGCAAATGCTCGCCACCTGTACTCACTACTGAAACCTGAAACACAGCTCTTACAGAAATAGCTAATACTAAGATTAAAAGACACGGTGTCACAATATGTTGGTAGAAACACAGACTACTGTGCAGCAGTACGATGTGGACTTATTACGGGAAAGTTTCTAAGCACTTGGAAGATCATCAAAGATAAAATACAAGGGGGAGAAAATTGGGTGCATTTGCCCCTCCCGTTAGCGGATCACTGAGTTTGCGACCGGGCGCGGTGCTGCTAATGACTTCTGCTAAATTGGATGGGAGTTTAGCGGCGACACTATGGTGTTGCGCCCCGATCTCCTGGAGCAGGGGGTGATGTGAGCAACTGCTTCAGGGGATGTGTACTGGGTGGCCGGCCACTACTGGGGTGGAAATTAAAGGGGAGGTGGCCGGCTGCTGAGAACAAAAATCTGCCTTTTTTGTTGCCTCTCCAGTTGCGGTTTGTTCATGGGGTCGGTGCCATGATCACTCAGTCCAGCACTCTGCTTGAATGCTGGGCTGATCACGTGGCACTCCTGCTCCCTGGTGGTACAGGTAGGTGGCTTCTTCTTTGGAAGAGTATGCAGCTTGGGCCCTTCCCTTTAATTGAGGGAAGAGCCCTTCGGACGTGGTAGCGCTATGCGACCCAGTGTGTAGCGCTGCTGAGACGTGCACCCCATTACTGCCCCAGGAAGTGGCGCGCTCCGCTCAGGGTCGGTAACCCGAATTTATCGCGAGGGGTGAGACTGTGTGTGTGGGATTGGCTGGTACATGGACTGACTGCAGTGTGTGAGGATTGGCTGGTACATGGACTGATTGCAGTGTGTGAGGATTGGCTGGTACATGGACTGACTGCAGTGTGTGAGGATTGGCTGGTACATGGACTGACTGCAGTGTGTGAGGATTGGCTGGTACATGGACTGACTGCAGTGTGTGGGGATTGACTGGTACATGGACTGATTGCAGTGTGTGAGGATTGGCTGGTACATGGACTGACTGCAGTGTGTGAGGATTGGCTGGTACATGGACTGATTGCAGTGTGTGAGGATTGGCTGGTACATGGACTGACTGCAGTGTGTGAGGATTGGCTGGTACATGGACTGATTGCAGTGTGTGAGGATTGGCTGGTACATGGACTGACTGCAGTGTGTGAGGATTGGCTGGTACATGGACTGATTGCAGTGTGTGAGGATTGGCTGGTACATGGACTGATTGCAGTGTGTGGGGATTGACTGGTACATGGACTGACTGCAGTGTGTGGGGATTGGCTGGTACAGGGACTGATTGCAGTGTGTGAGGATTGGCTGGTGCATGGACTGACTGCAGTGTGTGGGGATTGGCTGGTGCATGGACTGACTGCAGTGTGTGGGGATTGGCTGGTACATGGACTGATTGCAGTGTGTGGGGATTGGCTGGTGCATGGACTGACTGCAGTGTGTGGGGATTGGCTGGTGCATGGACTGACTGCAGTGTGTGAGGATTGGCTGGTGCATGGACTGATTGCAGTGTGTGGGGATTGGCTGGTGCATGGACTGACTGCAGTGTGTGAGGATTGGCTGGTGCATGGACTGATTGCAGTGTGTGGGGATTGGCTGGTGCATGGACTGACTGCAGTGTGTGAGGATTGGCTGGTGCATGGACTGATTGCAGTGTGTGGGGATTGGCTGGTACATGGACTGATTGCAGTGTGTGAGGATTGGCTGGTACATGGACTGACTGCAGTGTGTGAGGATTGGCTGGTACATGGACTGACTGCAGTGTGTGAGGATTGGCTGGTACATGGACTGACTGCAGTGTGTGGGGATTGACTGGTACATGGACTGATTGCAGTGTGTGAGGATTGGCTGGTACATGGACTGACTGCAGTGTGTGAGGATTGGCTGGTACATGGACTGATTGGAGTGTGTGATGATTGGCTGGTACATGGACTGACTGCAGTGTGTGAGGATTGGCTGGTACATGGACTGATTGCAGTGTGTGAGGATTGGCTGGTACATGGACTGATTGCAGTGTGTGAGGATTGGCTGGTACATGGACTGACTGCAGTGTGTGAGGATTGGCTGGTACATGGACTGACTGCAGTGTGTGGGGATTGACTGGTACATGGACTGATTGCAGTGTGTGAGGATTGGCTGGTACATGGACTGACTGCAGTGTGTGAGGATTGGCTGGTACATGGACTGATTGCAGTGTGTGAGGATTGGCTGGTACATGGACTGACTGCAGTGTGTGAGGATTGGCTGGTACATGGACTGATTGCAGTGTGTGAGGATTGGCTGGTACATGGACTGACTGCAGTGTGTGAGGATTGGCTGGTACATGGACTGATTGCAGTGTGTGAGGATTGGCTGGTACATGGACTGATTGCAGTGTGTGGGGATTGACTGGTACATGGACTGACTGCAGTGTGTGGGGATTGGCTGGTACAGGGACTGATTGCAGTGTGTGAGGATTGGCTGGTGCATGGACTGACTGCAGTGTGTGGGGATTGGCTGGTGCATGGACTGACTGCAGTGTGTGGGGATTGGCTGGTACATGGACTGATTGCAGTGTGTGGGGATTGGCTGGTGCATGGACTGACTGCAGTGTGTGGGGATTGGCTGGTGCATGGACTGACTGCAGTGTGTGAGGATTGGCTGGTGCATGGACTGATTGCAGTGTGTGGGGATTGGCTGGTGCATGGACTGACTGCAGTGTGTGAGGATTGGCTGGTGCATGGACTGATTGCAGTGTGTGGGGATTGGCTGGTGCATGGACTGACTTCAGTGCGTGAGGATTGGCTGGTGCATGGACTGATTGCAGTGTGTGGGGATTGGCTGGTACATGGACTGACTGCAGTGTGTGGGGATTGGCTGGTGCATGGACTGACTGCAGTGTGTGGGGATTGGCTGGTACATGGACTGACTGCAGTGTGTGAGGATTGGCTGGTGCATGGACTGATTGCAGTGTGTGAGGATTGGCTGGTACATGGACTGATTGCAGTGTGTGGGGATTGGCTGGTACATGGACTGACTGCAGTGTGTGAGGATTGGCTGGTACATGGACTGATTGCAGTGTGTGAGGTTTGGCTGGTACATGGACTGATTGCAGTGTGTGGGGATTGGCTGGTACATGGACTGATTGCAGTGTGTGGGGATTGACTGGTGCATGGACTGACTGCAGTGTGTGGGGATTGGCTGGTACATGGACTGACTGCAGTGTGTGAGGATTGGCTGGTACATGGACTGATTGCAGTGTGTGGGGATTGGCTGGTGCATGGACTGATTGCAGTGTGTGGGGATTGGCTGGTACATGGACTGACTGCAGTGTGTGGGGATTGGCTGGTACATGGACTGACTGCAGTGTGTGGGATTGGCTGGTGCATGGACTGACTGCAGTGTGTGGGGATTGGCTGGTACATGGACTGACTGCAGTGTGTGAGGATTGGCTGGTACATGGACTGATTGCAGTGTGTGGGGATTGGCTGGTGCATGGACTGATTGCAGTGTGTGGGGATTGGCTGGTACATGGACTGACTGCAGTGTGTGGGGATTGGCTGGTGCATGGACTGACTGCAGTGTAAGGGCAGTAGCCTGGTACATTGACAGATTGCGGTGTGCAATCATGTTAAGTCTTTGTGAAATAAACTTTTAAGCTGACGGATTGGTACAACTTGGATAAAAGTAGTTTTGCTTTCTGTTTTGAAAGGTTGGCTGCTTTAAATGGTGTAATGTTAAGAATATCCAGCAGCTTCAAATCACAATTTGAATTGAAGGAAGAAGATTTCCATTTGGCATTTGAGCAGGAAACAAAGGTCAAACAGAACATAAATGTTTAATTCTGCTCTGTTATGTACAGCAGCAAATTTCAGAATAGATTGCCTCTGATCTATTACTGGAAAGTACGGAGCAATGACTTCAGGGCAGAATATCAAAGTAAATCTCAGCTACTCCAAGAGCAGTCAGCAAACTGGCAACTAGAAAATAAGAGCACAGGGGCAATTTTCCCACATACTTTAGGGCTACAGAGCCAGTGAGGTGGCCAAGATCGGGTCTTAAGCTGCAACTCCGATTTAGCCTGCGATTAGGGCGAGACGCCATGTTGGTAAAGGAGTTAAATGTAGGCTAGGGATGGCCGCCTGGAGGATCATTAAGGGTCTGATTGACAATTAAATTGCCTGCTAGTGTTCATTAAAGAGGCTGCATGGCATTTTGGTGGCTAGTGCTTCCAATAACATCCTCTCCTAACAGTGACCAGCTGAACATGAGTAAAATAAATCGTTGCTCACGATTTCGAGCGCTACTTAAAGGATCAGCTTTCATTGTTCACTTGATACTGGAGGTTTGAGGAGGACTTTTGAAACACATTGAGAGATTTTCTGGGAAAGTTTCTCAAGACTTCACCAACACTATCAACATTTATTCCGGAAATTCTCTTGAGAACTTCACCTCAAGAAAATGAGTGTTGTGCTCGGACAAACCAAGAGAAAGGGAGTGCTTGGTCACGGGCATCTTACTAGGGGTCTGGAAGAGGAATGGGAGGAGGACACGAGGCTGGGAAGAGCGGCACCAGCTACTGCAGGAGGGATAGAAAGGCGAGCTGCACTCCTTGCCCTTGTGCGTACAGGACATACTTCTTCCTGTGGACCTCCTCCACCAAGAACTCCAAGACCCTGTGCCAACCTGAAACATCCCACTATGTGTTAGCCGGCACACTCCACACCTTCAGTGGAAGTGGGTGCGTGGAGGCTACATACACCATTCCACGAAAATTGCTTCTAATCAGTGCTTGAGTGCTAAACCTGCAGGTGTCTGTTTTAACGGTCTCCAGGCAAGTTCAAATTATGGAAATCAGCAATTAGCTCCGAGATTACATGCTAAAACCAGACTTTCAAACAGGTGTGCCTTATTCGCACAACACCCACTAAGTGCCTGTTGTCATCCTTTCATCAAAATAAACCTCCGAGACTCTAAACAACAGCAACAAATAGCCAACATTACCATATGTAGCAATATAGTCTTAGATTTGCATTTTTGTATAATTATTTATGTTTGTAATTAATTTAATAACACAAGGTCATATAAACTAGGTACAGATGAGGTCGGCCATTGTCTCTATACTCGTTTACCATGGGCCCTGCACTGTCAACCGCGAGGGTCAATGGAGCGCCCTCCTCCATTTCGGCTGCCCCCAAAAGTTTGTCACCATCCTCCGCCTGCTTCACGACGACATGCAGGCCGTGATCCTTACCAACGGATCCATCACAGACCCAATCCACGTCTGGACCGGGGTCAAAGAGGGCTGCGTCATAGCCCCACCCTCTTCTCAATCTTTCTCACTGCCATGCTCCACCTCACAGTCAACAAGCTCCCCACTGGAGTGGAACTAAACTACAGAACTAGTGGGAACCTGTTCAATCTTCGCCATCTCCAGGCCAGGTCCAAGATCATCCCAACCTCTGTTGTTGAGCTACAGTACGCGGACGACAGCTGCGTCGGTGCACATACAGAGGCTGAACTCCAGGACATAGTTGACATATTCACTGAAGCATACGAAAGCATAGATCTTACACTAAACATCCATAAGGCAAAGGTCCTCCACCGGCCTGTCCTCGCCGCACAGCACTACCTCCCAGTCATCAAGATCCACGGCGGCCCTGGACAACGTGGACCACTTCCCTTATCTCAGGAGCCTCCTATCAACAAGAGCAGGCATTAATGACGAGATTCAACACCGCCTCCAGTGCGCCAGTGCAGCCTTTGGCCGCCTGAGGAAAAGAGTGTTTGCAGACCAGGCCCTCAAAACTGCCACCAAGCTCATGGTCTATAGGGCTGTAGTAATAGCCGCCCTCCTGTATGACTCAGAGACATGGACCATGTACAGTAGACACCTCAAGTCGCTGGAGAAATACCACCAACGATGTCTCCACAAGATCCTATAAATCCCCTGGGAGGACAGACGCACCAACATTAGCGTCTTCGACCAGGCCAACATCCCCAGCATTGAAGCACTGACCACACTTGATCAGCTCCGCTGGGCAGGCCACATAGTTGGCATGCCGGACACGAGACTCCCAAAGCAAGCGCTCTACTCGGAACTCCTTCACGGCATACGAGCCAAAGGTGGGCAGCGGAAACGTTACAAGGACACCCTCAAAGCCTCCCTGATAAAGTGCAACATCCCCACTGACACCTGGAAGTCCCTGGCCAAAGACCTCCTTAAGTGGAGGAAGTGCATCCGGGAGAGCGCTGAGCACCTCGAGTCTCATTGCCGAAAGCATGCAGAAATTAAGCGCAGGTAGTGGAAAGAGCATGCAGCAAGCCAGTCCCACCCACCCTTCCCTCAACGTCTATCTGTCCCACCTGTGACAGCGACTGTGGTTCTTGTATTGGACTGTTCAGCCACCTAAGAACTTATTTTAAGAGTGGAAGCAAGTCTTCCTTGATTCCGAGGGACTGCCTACGATGATGATGACCATGGGAGCAACAAAGCTGTTTACGTTAGAGGAAGGAGATTATGGGTGATTTTGCAGAGGTGTTTAAAATAATGAAGGAAAGGGACATATTAAATTATCACTTCGCATATTAAATAGAAACAAATTGACTCCAGCGATTGACAGGTCTAGGAGGGGCCATAGATACAAGACTAAAGAGACTGATGACAGTGCAGGAGAAACTGTTTTACGTAGGGGGTTGTTAAATGCAATACCTGAGATTGTGATTAGACAGACACCACAGCAGCATGAAAGAATAGGTTTGATAGGTGGTTGATGTAAAGGAGAATAAACGGATGTGATCAAATAGGATGAGGACTGTAGTATATGTAAGCACCTTTAGTAATGACTCCACGAGGCAGGGTATGATACTTAAACTGTGCAGATCTGTAGTCCTTTATTTGCAGCTCCTGAGTGCAGACAACAAGCTGTGAGTTCCTTTTTATACTGGGTTACCTGCCGTGTGGTACAGGCAAGGTGTGTACAGTGTAAGGGTACATTCAGTGTTGCATAGCAGTGTTACAGGCATCACACAGTAAACAGGCATGCATACACAACAAGGATTATTGTTTATTTGGAGTATTTTCTGCATTGTCATTTCTATGTAATCGCCAAGTCTGATTGACAGACATGTTTAGTTCTGCTCTGCTGCCCGCATACAACATATTTACATACCCTTTGAAAATAAATGTTTCTCTTAATTTCATGTGTAATTCTAGCTCGCGCTTTCTTTCTCTCTCTTGCTCTCTCTGTTTCTGTCTGTTTCGCTATCTCTCTTTTGACATTTATCCAGTTCCTTTTCTATGAATTAATTAACATAGCATTTGCTGGGGTCTCTCTATGGCGGAAAAATTATTCTAATTTCCAGCCTTGGTCAAAGCTGGTGCATTTTGGACTTGTGTTCCCCAGTATTGCACTCATGGTCCAAGTTCAATATCCTACTTCCATTTTATATTTACATCTGCAATATCCACCTTATTCAGCATTTTGTAGATCCAAAAATCTTTTGAGTCATGGGAAATTTGCTGTTGAGTTTTCTTTTTGAAACCACCTGTTGATGAGTTAAAAGGTGCAAGTCAGAAACGATAATCATTTACTCTTTGTCCATCGAGGTTGGAGCAATTTATCAGCTGATTCTGAAAGTTGATTGTTGAATTAACCATTCCAATCTGCTGCCAGAAGATTACTGGTCACCCTGTGTGCCATCATCAAAGCATGGAATATGGTCACTGAGTTAATCAGCTGCAGCAGATCTTATATGTCAGTTTTCTGCCTTTATGTACACAGCAAATGTTCATCAACAAACAGTTGCATGTAAACTTGTGAGAATAACATTGATCCTGTCTTGTTGATTTAGATTCAGATAATTGACCAAGGGCCAGAACTTGGTCAAGGTTCCGGCCAAAGTCGCCGAGATTCCGCTAGAAATAGTTTTTTGGGGGCGATTCCTCCGGTCTCGCCCAGGTGCCGCCCGCCGGGAGATTCCTCGTGGCGGCTTCTCCAGCGCTACTTGCTGCCGCGCGCCCATGCCGGAGGCTGGAAATCCGGGATTTTCCTCAGGCACCATCGACTAAGATCGCCCTGCCGCCCGCCAGGAGGACCGCTGGCAAAAAGCTGGTCTGAGCTGGCTGTGAGTCGGGCTGTGAGAATGGCTCAGAGTGCTCCAGCGCCGCACATCCTGCAACATTATCAGTGGTACAGAAATAGTAATGTGATGGACCTTAACCCACACAGAAAGAGTTGTGATATGTAATTCCAGATTAGACCATTGAAGGGAAGGTGTGGCAGAGGAAGCAGCAATGAGTGTTGAAAGAAGGTAAAGCCTCAATGGCGATGCCCAACAAGAGTCTTGAAACTATTTCAGGTGGAAGATTTTTAGTGACAGATTATGACTGCGCAGATGGTATGATCTTATGTCAGAGTAAATAGGCGAAAGTTAGAAGATGTAAAGTTCTGGCAGGTTTCAGCATGTGATAGTGAGAACAGCATGACATGAGGTCTGGAAGACGGAAAAATACGTATAATGCACTGCAATGTCACTGATGCACATGTTATCTCAGGGGTCCCACGACACGATGCTTGGCATCAGAAAAAGTGGGGTGACCTGCAAGCCTTAATGTGTGCCCTGCAAGTAGTTCAATGACTCTCATTGAGTGGAAGCTTTCCTGCATTGGTGACCCTTACATGTCGTGGCAAGATGGCCTGATGGCAGGACCTATTATACAGTAGAATCATAGGTGGAGGGCCAGATATCCCTCATGCAGCGGAACACCAGAGAGAGAGATGTGTTTCTCTCAGAAAGCACCACTCAGAATGTAAAAATGAGACACTGAAAAAGAGTGGGTGAACAATGTGAATTTATTGAAAAGTACAGCATTCCAAAAGTGACAAAACATAATAACGATATATACACCACCAACACCAGAACCAGGGGTCACAGTCTAAGGGGTTAGACAGGTTAGATGCAGGAAGAATGTTCCCAATGTTGGGGAAGTTCAGAACCAGGGATCACAGTCTAAGGATAAGGGGTAAGCCATTTAGGACCGAGATGCGGAGGAACTTCTTCACCCAGAGAGTGGTGAACCTGTGGAATTCTCTACCACAGAAAGTTGTTGAGGCCAATTCACTAAATATATTCAAAAAGGAGTTAGATGAGGTCCTTACTACTCGGGGGATCAAGGGGTATGGCGAGAAAGCAGGAATGGGGTACTGAAGTCGAATGTTCAGCCATGAACTCATTGAATGGCGGTGCAGGCTAGAAGGGCCGAATGGCCTACTCCTGCACCTATTTTCTATGTTTCTATGTTTCTATGAAAGCAGGAATGAGGTACTGAAGTTGCATGTTCAGCCATGAACTCATTGAATGGCGGTGCAGGCTCGAAGGGCTGAATGGCCTACTCCTGCACCTATTTTCTATGTTTCTATGTTTAACACCCACCCCTCTACTGGCCACCGCCACCTCTCTTCCCCACCTCGATGTGAGGCCCATTGTCCTTTTCTTTGCTTTGCCTTCAACATGACGCGCTGCACCACTGCCCCTCATCGCCTCTGCTTGATCAGGTTGTTGCAGGAGGGCAGCCAGATCTCGGCAGGATCTGTCAGGAGGCTGGTGTCTTCCTCTTGCAGCTCCTCCAGCTCAATTGGTTCTACCACAGGCCCTTCTCCCTCCTCTCCCTCCTGGTCTTCCTGACTCTGGGTGGCAGAGGTGGGTGCAGTGGGATGGGTGATTCTGGGGGGTGGGGGGGGCGGTTGGATGAATGAGCTGCTGTCTTGGGCTGGTGACAATGTAGGGGATGGAGAACTTTGGATAACACCTTTCCTTTGTGTGCCAGAGGTGGATGGTGTGCATAGCTCGTTGCTGTCCGACTCACCATCTGCAAGTAGAGGACAGCATTTCATTCTAAAGCTGGGGGTGGGGTTGGTCAGGATGACTCGTGAGCCATGCCATCTCACATTGTGCCACCAAGGAGTTCCATCGCTAAATTGGTACACCAATAATGGCCGACAAAGTGTGCGTGAAAACGTTTTTGACTTAAGATTGCGTGACCTTTCATGACATGAGCGTCACGCACACTGGTGATAGAAACATAGAAACATAGAAAATAGGTGCAGAAGTAGGCCATTCGGCCCTTCTAGCCTGCACCACCATTCAATGAGTTCATGGCTGAACATGCAACTTCAGTACCCCATTCCTGCTTTCTCACCATACCCCTTGATCCCCCTAGTAGTAAGGACTCCATCTAACTCCTTTTTGAATATATTTAGTGAATTGGCCTCAACAACTTTCTGTGGAAGAGAATTCCACAGGTTCACCATTCTCTGGGTGAAGAAATTCCTCCTCATCTCGGTCCCAAATGGCTTACCCCTTATCCTTAGACTGTATCCCCTGGTTCTGGACTTCCCCAACATTGGGAACATTCTTCCTGCATCTAACCTGTCTAACCCCGTCAGAATTTTAAACGTTTCTATGAGGTCCCCTCTCATTCTTCTGAACTCCAGTGAATACAAGCCCAGTTGATCCAGTCTTTCTTGATAGGTCAGTCCCACCATCCCGGGAATCAGTCTGGTGAACCTTCGCTGCACTCCCTCAATAGCAAGAATGTCCTTCCTCAGGTTAGGAGACCTGACCATCACCCTTTGTGGTGGCATGGCATTGCTCACCCACCATTGCCAAGGCATGCTCCTCCAGGCTGCTCAACTCTATGAGCTCTGCTGGGCCCCCTCCCGTGGCTCTCAGGCTTGCTGTCTTGGATGTCTTTTTCTTCTGCGGAAAGAAACATTGCAGCCTTGACCCCTTTTGTTCATGCCCCACGCACACACACTCACACACACACTCACACACACACACACACTCACACACACACTCACACACACAAACACATCTGGCACAGAACCTTTTGGGGTTGTACGGAGGGCTCCAATAAAAGGTTACTCACTCTTGCTGACACCAACACATGGTTCCAACATTTCCTAGACGGGTCTCCATCCCACGCAACGTTGCCCATTGAGGACATGGCCCTCATCAATCTCACTCCAAATGCTTCTGTATTGGGTGGTGGAGGCTTGCCACGGCCATCCAGGGTGAGGTCATTATACCTGCGTTCCACGTCTGATTCAAGCTCTTCCAGTTGTTCTTCATCATTAAACCAGGGAGCTCTGGGCTTGGTTTTAACAGTATTCCTTGAAGCTTTTTGTCCACTCATTTTAATTCCCTTGGTGGATGGCTGCTCAATACTTTGTAGCTCTCTATTTCCAACACTCTCCCCTCTCCAACTGGCAGGTGCAAGGGAGTGATCAGCATTTAAGCGCATGCGCAGATGTCCCATCAGCCCAATTCATCTCAACACTGATTTCAGCTGACAAATAAAAGAAAAACAAGTCTTTGGGTAATCGCATCGCCCGACTAGTCATGAGCTCATATGGAGTTAATCCTCTTGTCCGGTTAGGGGTTGCTCTTTGTCTCATCAGGATAGCAGGCAGCAACTCAGCCCAAGCCTGTCCAGTTTCTTGGATGGCTTTTGACAGGGCTGTCTTTATCGTCCGATTCAACCGTTCTACCATCCCCGAACTCTGCGGGTGGTAAGGGATGTGAAATTTTTGTTTCATGCCCAGTGTGGTGCATAGTAATTGTACTACCTGCCCTGTGAAGTGGGTTCCCTGATCTGAATCTACTTTAGTGGGAATGCCCCAGCAGGGAATCACCTCCTTGGCTAAGATACGAGCTACTATGGTTACGCTGCAGTTCCGGATAGCAAGAGCTTCCACCTACCATGTAAACAAATCAATCATTACTAGACAGTATTTCTTTCCTCTAGAGCTTGGCAGTGGTCCCGTGAAATCAATTTGTATATTCTCCCATGGCCCTCGCGCCCATGATTGATGGGCCATTCTAATTTTGCTGGCCTTTCCCAGATTATGATGGGCACATATAATGCATTGCTGGCAAAATTTAGCGATGACTTGTCCCATGCCTGGTCACCACCAATCTCTGGAGACACTACTGATCATGGCATTTGGCCCGGCATGGTTGATGCTGTGGTGCAGTTCCATGAGCATCTTTCTTATACAAGTGGGGTCTGCCACCTTCCCGTCCTTTCTCCACACGGAGTCTGGATCTGGTGCCCCTCCCTGTCTTTTCCATTCTGTCTTCTCTTCATCAGTTACATCTGCATGTAATTTTACAATGTCAATAGCTCCTTTATTTAATCATACTACTTACTGATTCCTCCCTCACTTTGGACGAGGCTGCTGCTTCCTGTGCCCACCGCCCACCCCCCTGTATATGGGGTCCCTTGGATATATTTGCGCGACCTGTCCACATAAAGGGTTGCATCGAGGTCCTCGAGTGGGATCTCCCTTATATTACCGGGTGAGTCTTCCCACTCTCGGGCGTGGCACTCATGGGGTTCACCCATGACCAGGAGGCCCTTTGCAAGGTTTTCCCCCATGTCCCATACTATTTTCACGGACTCATCATGGGGGAGTACAACTGCCTCCCAGTTAGCCCTGAGTACATTGGACGCGGATTTTAGTTTCCCGGTGTTGAGCATTTCTACCAGAGTGTGTTTAGTGTGCAGTACAATCTCCCCGATCATCACTACCGGTTCACTGACTTTCACTGCCCACGTTGCACAGTCCAGAACCGCCACACACCGGGAGAGACCAGCTGCCACGGGTGACTGTTGGGTTGAGTAATAGGCTACAGGACGCATCCTGTCCTCATGCAACTGAGTGACCACTGTCCCATAGAATCCTTCCTCATTTTCGCAGTAAATGTGGAAAGGTATGTCCACATTCGGGTGCAGACATTAAGGCTTCCTTCAGATTATCATATACTGCTTCCTGCTCCGGACCCCATTCTACACTCACTAGGGAGGGTTTCCTCCCTTTCACCAATTTCTGTATTGGTTCTGCTATGGCTGCAAAGTTTCTGCAGTAATTAAAGAGTCTCAGTACTTCCCGTACCCCTCGGACTGTCTTTGGGCGGGGCGTGATTCTGATAGTTTCTTTCCTATCTTGAGACATTGTTCTGGTCCCTTGTGATGTCTCACATCCCAACTATTGCACCACTGTCTGTCCGATCTGGGCTTTCTTGGGATTGGCTTTAAATCCCACCCTTTGTAGGATCTCTAAGATTTCTATGAGAGCGCCAGTGTGTCCCCATTCATCCTCCGAGGCGATCAGCGGATCATCCACATACTGGAGGACTGTGTTTCTGTAAGGGGTTAGGTCCACTTTTTCGAGGGCTCGACTCATAGTCCGGTGAAATATTGCCGGGTTATTGTGGGATCCCTGTGGCACCTATGTCCAGGTATACTGGCAGTCCCCTTCAGTCCTGTGATTCCCGAGCCATAGGTACGGACCAAAATCCGTTGGCTATGTCAAGCACTGTGAATATCCTATGTTGGGGTTTCAGTCCGTTAAAGATTGTGGCTGGGCTGGATACAATGGGGTGCTGACGAAGTGTCACTTTATTCAGAGCCGTGTAATCTATAGTCGGCCGGTATGAACCATCCGGCTTCTTTACTGATCACATGGGTGAATTAGTGGTGCTCTCAGCTTCCCGGAATATGCCACTGTCCAGCAGATCTTATACAATTTGTTTGACTGCCTCCCTGGCTTCAGGTTTGATTGGATATCCGGGACAATGATTGGGTCGGTTTCTACCAGCCCGTAACAGAGCCATACCCTTTTAATGTCTCCCAAGCCCTGGTGAGGAGTTGTACGCTCCCCACCTTTGCATGGTTGTCCAATTTATTTTGTTCCCCGAAGGTAGTAGTTTTGCACCCATTTGGACTTCTCCAAACTATTTTCTTCTCCTGGGGATCAATCAACACTCCTAATTGCTTTAGGAAGTCGATTCCTAATATTGTGCCCTCATTATTGGGCCAAACATAAAATTGTGCGGCGATTAGAATCCCTGCCACGTCCAATAATATTACTTGGCTTAGGTGTGCCCTTGTGGCAGATGCTCCAAACCCTGTGATTAAAACTGTCCGTTTGGTTGTGGGTCGGGGGATATCTGTCATTGAGACAGAGGCGCCTGTATCCACCAACATGTCGCGCTGCCGGCCCCTAACAATGCTGTTATGTGGATTCGAGGGTCGCCTTCGCTCTGAGCGGGGGCCGCTGGCTTTCAGTCCCTTGCCAGGTCCTTGAGGGCCTGGAGGAGCTGATCCTTGGTCATGTTCTGGGATTTGGGTGGGCCACCCTGCGATGTGGGTCTTTTCCTGCCCCCGCCTGGTGCCCAACACTGGTTTTTGTTGTGCCGCATTTTCTAACAGTTGTTGGCACTTGGGACATGGCCTCTGACAGTCCTTGGACACGTGTCCGGGTTTGCCACAATTGTACCAAACTCCACTGGGTCTGTTGCTAGATGTCGCTCCTATTTCCACTTTGATCGGCTTCTGGTGTTGGCTGGCTTCATTATCCACTTGGCATGCCCAGCTCACCAGTCCATCATAGGTATCTGTGCCGACTACCACATTTTAAGTATTTTCTGATGGTCCGTTGACAGGCCGTCTTTAACCATCTTTAAAAATGCCTGATCTGCCTTGTGTGGGGCTGCCTGACCCGAGTATTCTTGATACGCGGTCCACATTCTATGACAATACTCACTGCTGCTTTCATTTTTCTTCTGGCGGACTAACAGAATTAGTCCCCAGTTGGGAGCGGGAGTTCCCAAGGCAGTTTGGATCGCCCGGGTGAAATCATCGTATGCTGTCTGTCGGACTGCCTGAGTGGCATTGTTAAAGGAGTCCATTCACCATTTCTATAATCCTGTCTTAATGCCTCCCATTTAGGCCATGGGCATTTAGCCCTCACTATCTGATGTAAATCCCTCTCATGCATCTCATGGATGTCATACATTTTCCTTAACAATCTCCAAAATTCAGAATTGCCGTGTTTTTCCTTCAAAGGAGATCCTTGAGGTTCCTGTGTTTCTCCAAAGGGGTAAACGGTATGTATTTCACCGTTACTTTACGGTCAGCTCCCTGTCCCGTGCCCAGTGGGGCTGCAGGGAGTTTAGTATCATCCTCGAGGTCACACTCGGGTGCCGTAGTTCCCGCTTTTTCATAAGAAGGGGGTGCCTCCAGCTCCCCGCCTTCGTCCCTGTCGCAGTCTCCGGGTCTCCCAAAAAGCCCAGACACACAATGGGTTTCATTAGCTTCTCTTAGTTTCTTTACTTCTTCCCTTATTTGCCTTAATTCCTCAATTTTGGATTTCATCTTGTCACTAAATTGTAAAAACTGTCGCACTATAATTATACCGGCTTTCTTGGCTCTCTTAGTTTTCTCTTTTTCCCACCAAGCCTTTTGCTCGGCTGGTTCTTGCGACTGGTCCCACCCGTCTTTTAACATTTTGTCGATTAACCCCTTCCAGTCATCCGCGTAGAACTTAGTAAGGGAGTTCTCCAACCCCCAGTCTAATCCTTTGCCCGATGCCATTATACGGTCCGACGATCTACGTCACCTGTCCGATGACTTCACATCTCTCCAATCGGTAGTTTAATCCAACCTCTATGTTAAATCTTAGCCTTATTTCACTGGTATACTTTCTGCACAACACAGTTCTTGTCAATGACTTTAAACTAAATCAATGACTTTGAACTAACTTATCAAGGTTTGTTCTTCAGCAGACTTTTACAGTTCGGAATCCCCGGTTGACTTGACAGTCTTATCACAGGATTCATAGACATAGACATAGAAAATAGGTGCAGGAGTAGGCCATTCGGCCCTTCGAGCCTGCACCGCCATTCAATGAGTTCATGGCTGAACATGCAACTTCAGTACCCCATTCCTGCTTTCTCGCCTTACCCCTTGATCCCCCTAGTAGTAAGGACTACATCTAACTCCTTTTTGAATATATTTAGTGAATTGGCCTCAACAACTTTCTGTGGTAGAGAATTCCACAGGTTCACCACTCTCTGGGTGAAGAAGTTTCTCCTCATCTCGGTCCTAAATTCATCTAATTTTGGAATGGTACTTTAAACTAACTCACTCTGAGATGCTTCTATCGACATTGATCTGTCCATCTCCCGGCGGATCCCATCCTCATCGCCAATTTGATGTGGAACCAAAATAAAGGCTCAACACAAGTCTGTTAAAGAATCAAAATATGTTTATTTGAGAATACCTTGGCCAAGGGGAGAACAGCAGTTTTGGATAGAAGCCTAAACTCCGTCTCTCCGCTGGGTTGTCAGCTTACAGTATTTAAAGCCAAAAACTTCAATCCGTTATGCGTCATCAGTTCCAAGAACTGACCCCAGTCTCTCCGTGAGATTTCAAAAGAGCATTTGACTTAACCGCAAGAAGTGAATATAAGCTTATGACATTTGAGCATGTTTTTTGACACCTCCAAATTGCGCCTACCTAGCGGGCTAGAAGTCGTATTTGCTCCGTGGTCTGTATTTCTTGACCAAGGTAGACACTCTTATCTATAAAGATGTATGTTCATCTTGACCTGTGGTTGCCATTACTGTCTGTTAGTCTAAGAATACTCAGGTAGCCTATTTTGTGGATTCTAGTAGCTAGGCTACATCCTGTAATTGTTTGGCTCAGCCCGTGTGCAATGCTTTCTATAATTTGACATTCTAAAATATGTCTGTATTTAATAGTAGGCCCAATTCCAATTTTCCTAAACAATTTTCCCAGGCTGCAACACTATATCACTAAAGTGGGTCTCTAAAATCCCACTTCAATGGGCATTATACGTCATTTCAGCGGTAAAATGGGTGTTAAGTGGGCGTTAAGCATGCAAAAAAAGTGGAGGTTCTAGCCCATGGTGTTGGGGGTAATATACTAGCATGGATGGAGAATTGGCTAGCTAACAGAAAACAAAGAGTCAGGATAAATATGTCATTTTCAGGTTGGCAAACTGTAACAAGTGGGGCACCACAGAGATCAATGCTGCACCTCAACTATTTACAATTTATATTAATGACTTGGATGAAGGGACCAAGTGTATTATAGCTAGATTTGCTGACGATAGAAAGATAGAACATAAGAACATAAGAAATAGGAACAGGAGAAGGCCATACGGCTCCTCGAGCCTGCTCCGCCATTCAATAAGATCATGGCTGATCTGATTATGGACCTAGCTCCACTTTCCTGCCCGCTCCCCATAACCCCTTATCATTTAAGAAACTGTCTATTTCTGTCTTAAATTTATTCAATATCCCAGCTTCCACAGCTCTCTGAGGCAGCGAATTTCACAGATTTACAACCCTCTGGGAGAAGAGATTTCTGCTCATGTCTGTTTTAAATGGGCGGCCCCTTATTATAAGATCATGCCCTCTAGTTCTAGTCTCCCCCATCAGTGGAAACATCCTCTCTGCATCCACCTTGTCAAGCCCCCTCATAATCTTATACATTTCAATAAGATCACCCCTCATTCTTCTGAATTCCAATGAGTAGAGGCCCAACCTCCTCAACCTTTCCTCATAAGTCAACCCCCTCATCCCCGGAATCAACCTAGTGAACCTTCTCTGAACTGCCTCCAAAGCAAGTATATCCTTTCGTAAATATGGAAACCAAAACTGCACGCAGTATTCCAGGTGTAAGCTCACCAATACCTTATATAGCTGTAACAAGACTTCCCTGCTTTTATACCCCATCCCTTTTGCAATAAAGGCCAAGATACCATTGGCCTTTCTGATCACTTGTTGTACCTGCATACTATACCTGCATATCGGTGGGAAAGCAAGTTGTGAGGAGGGCACAATGAGTCTGCAAAGGGCTAGAGATAGGCTAAGTGAGTGGGCAAAAATTTGACAGATGGAGTATAATGTGGGAAAATGTGAGGTTATCTATTTTGGCAGGAAGAATAGAAAAGCAAAGTATTATTTAAATGGAGAGAGACTACAGAATGCTGCGGCACAGTGTGTCCTCATACATGAAACACAAAAAGTTAGCATGCAGTTGTTGCAAGTAATTAGGAAGGCAAATGGATTGTTGGCCTTTATTGCAAGGGGAGTCACATATAGGCCAGATTGGGTAAGATGTAAAGGAGCTAAGGTAGTGGTCTCTGGATTGGAAAAGCAGGATAACTTTTTTTATTGATTGACTGGTGACATGAGATAAAAGAAAACACGACCCAGAGATTCTTTTAGGACATTCTTCATGCAGTAAATGGGCAGAGGGAACGATCCCTTTGGAGAAGATGGAGGCCGGAGGATCACCCCTACCCCAGGGTCTTAATGGAGGGCCACTGCCGGCGAGAAAGATGACTCAAAATTGCATTCTTTTGTCAGGCAAGCTGCCTGTGGAGTCATAACAGGCACCAGCAGCTCGCCTTGAATATTTAGATGATGATACCTATGTTTAGCCTTGATTCTATTTGGGATGTTGCAGCACTTGTAACTCTATTCTTTCTTGTTGAGTTTGAGTAGCTGAAATATATCCTCAGATACATGTGCAGTCAATTTGACAGAAAACAAAAAAAAGCCAATAGTACTTGCAGAAATGTAATGTGAGCTCGGTGCAGCTGCGGGGGCGAATGAAACCATTGCACCCCTATTAAGGAAAGCATCAAAATCAACCGAATGTTCCACCTCCTCAAAAACATTAGTCATTCTCCTTCCAGAGAAGTAATTTTAAGCAATTTTGGCAAAAGCCCATTCAAATGGAACTTTAAAGGAATACACCCTGCAGGCACTGCATTGCAATCATTTCCCCTTTTCAGTAGACTTCATGTAGCATAGAAACATAGAAGCATAGAAACATAGAAAATAGGTGCAGGAGCAGGCCATTCAGCCCTTCTAGCCTGCACCGCCATTCAATGAGTTCATGGCTGAACATGAAACTTCAGTACCCCCTTCCTGCTTTCTCGCCATACCCCTTGATCCCCCTAGTAGTAAGGACTACATCTAACTCCTTTTTGAATATATTTAGTGAATTGGCCTCAACAACTTTCTGTGGTAGAGAATTCCACAGGTTCACCACTCTCTGGGTGAAGAAGCTTCTCCTCATCTCGGTCCTAAATGGCTTACCCCTTATCCTTAGACTGTGACCCCTGGTTCTGGACTTCCCCAACATTGGGAACATTCTTCCTGCATCTAACCTGTCTAAACCCGTCAGAATTTTAAACGTTTCTATGAGGTCCCCTCTCATTCTTCTGAACTCCAGTGAATACAAGCCCAGTTGATCCAGTCTTTCTTGATAGGTCAGTCCCGCCATCCCGGGAATCAGTCTGGTGAACCTTCGCTGCACTCCCTCAATAGCAAGAATGTCCTTCCTCAAGTTAGGAGACCAAAACTGTACACAATACTCCAGGTGTGGCCTCACCAAGGCCCTGTACAACTGTAGCAACACCTCCCTGCCCCTGTATTCAAATCCCCTCGCTATGAAGGCCAACAGCCATTTGCTTTCTTAACCGCCTGCTGTACCTGCATGCTAACCTTCAATGCTGATGTACCATGACACCCAGGTCTCGTTGCACCTTCCCTTTTCCTAATCTGTCACCATTCAGATAATAGTCTGTCTCTCTGTTTTTACCACCAAAGTGGATAACCTCACATTTATCCACATTATACTTCATCTGCCATGCATTTGCCCACTCACCTAACCTATCCAAGTCACTCTGCAGCCTAATAGCATCCTCCTCGCAGCTCACACTGCCACCCAACTTAGTGTCATCCGCAAATTTGGAGATACTGCATTTAATCCCCTCGTCTAAATCATTAATGTACAATGTAAACAGCTGGGGCCCCAGCACCGAACCTTGCGGCACCCCACTAGTCACTGCCTGCCATTCTGAAAAGTACCCGTTTACTCCTACTCTTTGCTTCCTGTCTGACAACCAGTTCTCAATCCACGTCAGCACACTACCCCCAATCCCATGTGCTTTAACTTTGCACATTAATCTCTTGTGTGGGACCTTGTCGAAAGCCTTCTGAAAGTCCAAATATACCACATCAACTGGTTCTCCTTTGTCCACTTTACTGGAAACATCCTCAAAAAATTCCAGAAGATTTGTCAAGCATGATTTCCCTTTCACAAATCCATGCTGAATTGGACCTATCTTGTCACCATTTTCCAGATGCACTGCTATGACATCCTTAATAATTGATTCCATCATTTTACCCACTACTGAGGTCAGACTGACCGGTCTATAATTCCCTGTTTTCTCTCTCCCTCCTTTTTTAAAAAGTGGGGTTACATTGGCTACCCTCCACTCCATAGTAACTGATCCAGAGTCAATGGAATGTTGGAAAATGACTGTCAATGCATCCGCTATTTCCAAGGCCACCTCCTTAAGTACTCTGGGATGCAGTCCATCAGGCCCTGGGGATTTATCGGCCTTCAATCCCATCAATTTCCCCAACACAATTTCCCGACTAATAAAGATTTCCCTCAGTTCCCCCTCCTTACTAGATCCTCTGACCCCTTTTATATCCGGAAGGTTGTTTGTATCCTCCTTAGTGAATACCGAACCAAAGTACTTGTTCAATTGGTCTGCCATTTCTTTGTTCCCCGTTATGACTTCCCCTGATTCTGACTGCAGGGGACCTACGTTTGTCTTTACTAACCTTTTTCTTTTTACATACCTATAGAAACTTTTGCAATCCATCTTAATGTTCCCTGCAAGCTTCTTCTCGTACTCCATTTTCCCTGCCCTAATCAAACCCTTTGTCCTCCTCTGCTGAGTTCTAAATTTCTCCCAGTCCCCAGGTTCGCTGCTATTTCTGGCCAATTTGTATGCCACTTCCTTGGCTTTAATACTATCCCTGATTTCCCTAGATAGCCACGGTTGAGCCACCTTCCCTTTTTTAGTTTTACGCCAGACAGGAATGTACAATTGTTGTAATTCATCCATGCGGTCTCTAAATGTCTGCCATTGCCCATCCACAGTCAACCCCCTAAGTATCATTCGCCAATCTATCCTTGCCAATTCACGCCTCATACCTTCAAAGTTACCCTTCTTTAAGTTCTGGACCATGGTCTCTGAATTTACTGTTTCATTCTCCATCCTAATGCAGAAATCCACCATATTATGGTCACTCTTCCCCAAGGGGCCTCGCACAATGAGATTGCTAATTAATCCTCTCTCATTACACAACACCCAGTCTAAAATGGCCTCCCCCCTAGTTGGTTCCTCAACATATTGGTCTAGAAAACCATCCCTTATGCACTCCACCGTATTGCTTCCAGTTTGGCTAGCCCAATCTATGTGCATATTAAAGTCACCCATTATAACTGCTACAACTTTATTGCATGCACCCCTAATTTCCTGTTTGATGCCCTCCCCAACATCCCTATTACTGTTTGGAGGTCTGTACACAACTCCTACTAACGTTTTTTGCCCTTTGGTGTTCTGCAGCTCTACCCATATAGATTCCACATCATCCAAGCTAATGTCTTTCCTAACTATTGCATTAATCTCCTCTTTAACCAACAATGCTACCCCACCTCCTTTTCCTTTTATTCTATCCTTCCTGAATGTTGAATATCCCTGAATGTTGAGTTCCCAGCCCTGATCATCCTGGAGCCATGTCTCCGTAATCCCAATCACATCATATTTATTAACATCTATTTGCACAATTAATTCATCCACCTTATTGCGGATACTCCTTGCATTAAGACACAAAGCCTTCAGGCTTGTTTTTTTAACACCCTTTGTCCTCCCCTTCAAAGTCCTGTTTAGAAAGAGAGAAAAACACTTACAAGGAAACTTTTAATTCTCTCAGTCCAACTGCCAAAGTCATAACTCCATTAATAGAGAAAAAGACTTTTCGGTTCTGTCCGGAAGATAAATCTTTTTGGCAAGACTCAAAAGAGCAACTCCTTTTGTTTATTTTTTTTTTAAATATCTGTAGCCTTTCCAGGAGAAATTAGTTTTGATCTGAAAGAGAGAATTACTGTAGACTACAAAATGCTTAAAAATACACCAAATCAAATGTCAAAAATCAAAGTTTTTTAGGGGCAGAGCCGTTCTCACGAGAGAAATCTCAAATGACCGTCGGCAGCATGAAGCTTCTGGTGGGGCGGCACCAGGTGCCGCCAATCTTGCTGATGTTGACCTGGACAATATCTCGGTTTTTCCAGGACTTAAAATCCACCAGATGGATGGCACCAGTGGTAGCTCTGGGGTCTTGATTAGTGTTAGTGAAGCAATGCTGGGTGTCACTGGCATATATATGGAAGCTTACTCCATGCTTACTCGTGCTGTCACCAGTGGAAGGCATGTAATTGAGGACGAGGAGATTGCTGAGGTTGGAGCCACCGTGCACATCAGAAGCGGATTACAGGAGAAGAAATCTTTAAGGGGGTTGTACTGGCTTTGCTGGGACAGGTCGGAATGGAGCTAAATTTTGATGGGGCCAAAGAGGTACATAGGAACAGGAGGAGGCCATTTAGCCCCTCAAGCTTGTTCCGCCATTCAATGAGATCATGGCTGATCTGTCGCCTAACTCCATACACCTGCCTTTGCCCCATATACCTTAATACCTCTGGTCAACAAAAATATACAATCCCAGATTTACAACTAACCATTCACCGAACATCAATTGCCATTTGCGGAAGAGAGTTTCAAACTACTACCACCCTTTGGGCCTGAAATTGATGCACTCACCGCTCACTGCCACCAACATTCTTCCTCGGGCTCTGCCCAGTGCCAGTTTCAATCTGATCTGGAGTGGGCAGGAGGGGAGAGGCACTGGGAACCACCCGCTGACATCAGCGGATGGCCGAGTGACGTAAGTGGACTCCCGCCTGCCGAGATGCCAGATTGGTGTGGGCGGGAGTCGGCGCCACAATGGGGGTGGACCGCTGGCAGGAGGCTGGACTGTCCCCGACGGCAGGTCTGAAGATCGGAAAAAAAAGATGAGTAAAGATTTTTAAATTTTTTTTCTTTACAGGGACTTACCTGCATGGGGTCCCTGAAGGTGTTCCGATGTTTTTTTCTTTGCAGGACTTTGACCCTCTGTGGGCCCGACTCCATCCTCGGCAGCACTTGGGCGGCAAGCGCCTTAGCCACCGATATTGGGAGTTCCCGCCGGCTGCCGCCTAGATTGGCGGCCTAAGTCCCTCATTTTTGATGAAAACCCCACCCGAAGTGCCATCCTTTGGGCGGCATTTGGGTGGGCGGAGACCTTCATCAAATTCGGGCCCTTTGTGTGTACAAGTGTTTCCTAACTTCACTCCTGAAAGACCTGGCTCTCAATGGAGCACAGAGGAGAGATGGTGGCCAAGGATGGAGTGCTCAAGTTTGTCAAAAGCTGCAAAGAGCAAAAGCCCACTTTGGTCACAGCGCTTTATTAGGAGTCATTAGTCATCGTTGAGCTTGGTGGTCTCGGTTTGTTGGCATGGCAGAAGGCAAGCCCAAGGGATTCAAATAGGAAGCAGTGAGAGAGCTGGATGGTGAAGACACACTCAGACCATGGAGAGGAAGTGGAAGTTAGAGATGGCCAAAATTTGTAGAATATATCTTACCTATCAGCCCTGACTACTATGAACACCTTTCACACTTCTCAACCTGTGTTATAGATGTACATTTTGGATTACATAGGATATACAGCACAGAAACAGGCCATTCTGCCCATCTAGTCCATGTCAGCATTTATGCTCCATTCACGCCTCCTCTCGTCTTTCCTCATCTAAATCTATTAGCATAAGCCTTTATTCCCTTCTCCCTCATATGTTTGTCTAGCCTCCCCTTAAATACATCTATACTATTCACTTCAACCACTCCCTGTGGTAGCAAGTTTCACATTCTCACCACTCTCTGGGTAAAGAAGTTCCTTCTGAATTCTTATTTGATTTCTTGGTGACGATCTTATATTGATGGCCTCTAGTTTTACTCTTCCCCACAAGTGAAAACACTCTCTTTGTATCTACTCTATCAAAACCTTTCATAATTTTAAAGACCTCTATTCAGTCACCCCTCAGCCTTCTCACCCTTTCCTGATAGGTATACCCTCACATTTCAAGTATTATTTTTGTAAATCTTTTTGCACCCTCTCCAGTGCATCTATATCCTTTTTATAATATGGTGACCAGAATTGTACACAGTGCTCCAAGTGTGGTCTAACCAAGGTTCGATACAAGTTTAGCATAACTTCTCTACTTCTTAATTCAATCTACCTCGAAAAAAACCCTAATGTTTGGTTTGCTTTTTTTAATGACCTTGTTAACCTGTGTTGCTACTTTCAGTGATTTGTGTATTTGTATTCCGAGATCCCTTTGCTCTCCTACCCCACTTAGATTCGCATTTTCCAAGTAATATGTGACCTCCCTATTTTTCTTACCAAAATGTAATCATCATCATAGGCAGTGCCTCGAAGCGAGGATGACTTGCTTCCACGCCAAAAAGGGATGAGTTTACAGGTGTTTCAATGAAGGACCTAATATTCCAGATCCCGAATTACATGTTGAAGGGTGGAAGATGCCTGTGTGTGAATTTTTTAACGTGGGGTGACCGTTGCACACCAGCCACCACACGGGCTTGTCAGAGCTAGGTCTTGGTCCAGTGGCAAGGGTTACTCAAGATTAACTGGAGACCAGCTCTGCTGCACAGACCGAGCGCGAACACATATGGCAGTGTGGGCTGGCCTGTGCTGCCCCTGGGCCCTCGCCTCTTCTGGGCCCCAGATTCACGCCTCTCCTGGGCCCCGGTCACTTCCCTCTACGGACTCTTGGCACTCCTTCACCCCTCCTGCTGTGCCTGCCCGCACTGCAATCAGCGACCTGGCTTCGTAGCCGTCACGCTCCTGAAGCAGCACGCGCTGCTCCCTGCAGTGGTATGTCACCGCACACTGCTCCCTGTAATGGCCCCGGCCTGCTGATAGTCTTGCAGGCCGGGGCCGTGCCGATTTCTGGGCTGGGCCACCGCGTGCTGCTCCCTCCAATGGCCCCGGCCTGCTCATGTTAAATAAGCACATAAGAACATAAGAAATAGGACCATTTGGCCCCTTGAGCTTGCTCCGTCATTCGATAAGATCATGGCTGATCTGATCTTGGGCTCAGCTCCATTTCACTGCCTGCTCCCCATAACCCTTTACTCCCTTATCGCTCAAAATCTGTCTATCTCCACCTTAAATATATTCAATGACCCAGCCTCCATAGCTCTCTGGGGCAGAGAATTCCAAAGATTTACAACCCTCGAAGAGAAATTCCTCCTCATCTCAGTTTTAAATGGGCGACTCCTTATTCTGAAACTATGCCTCCTAGTTCTAGATTCCCCCACGAGGGTAAACATCCTCTCTGTATCTACCTTGTCGAGCCCCCTCAGTATCTTATATGTTTCAATAAGATCACCTCTCATTCTTCTAAACTCTAATGAGTATAGGCCCATCCGACTCAACCTTTCTTCATCTCAGGAATCAACCTAGTGAACCTTCTCTGAACTGCTTCCAATGCAATTATATCCTTCCTTAAAGAAGGAGACTAAAATTGTACGCAGTACTCTAGATGTGGCCTCACCAATACCCTGTACAATTGCAGCAGGACTTCTCTGCTTTTATACTCCATCTCCTTTGCAATAAAGGCCAACATTCCATTTGTACTTGCCGTACCTGCATACTAACTTTTTGTGTTCCATGCGCAAGGACCCCCGGGTCCCTCTGTGCTGCAACATTTTGTAATTTCTCTCCATTTAAATAATAATTTGCTTTTCATTCCTCATTACTAGTTCCAATAACGAATCCTCCCTTGTTGGGCTTTTTACACATTATAGGAACTCCATTCCCTTATCCTTTTTACCTATCCTTGTCTGGCCAATTAATATCGGGGTAATTGAAATCCCAACAAGGGAGGATTCGTTATTGGAACTAGTAATGAGGAATGAAAAGCAAATTATTATTTAAATGGAGAGAAATTACAAAATGTTGCAGCACAGAGGGACCCGGGGGTCCTTGCGCATGGAACACAAAAAGTTAGTATGCAGGTACGGCAAGTACAAATGGAATGTTGGCCTTTATTGCAAAGGAGATGGAGTATAAAAGCAGAGAAGTCCTGCTGCAATTGTACAGGGTATTGGTGAGGCCACATCTAGAGTACTGCGTACAATTTTAGTCTCCTTCTTTAAGGAAGGATATAATTGCATTGGAAGCAGTTCAGAGAAGGTTCACTAGGTTGATTATTATTCTATATTTTTTACTCATTTCCCTAATCTGTTTGCATATTTCTTCCACCACCTCCCTTCCACTAGTAGGTGGTCTGTAGACGACCCTTATTAAGAACATGAGAACATAAGAAATAGGAACAGGAGTAGGCCATACGGCCCCTCGAGCCTGCTCCACCATTTAATACGATCCAATCATGGACTCAGCTCCACTTCCCTGCCCGCTCCCCATAACCCCTTATTCCCTTATCGATTAAGAAACTGTCTATCTCTGTCTTAAATTTATTCAATGTCCCAGCTTCCACAGCTCTCTGAGGCAGTGAATTCCACAGATTTACAACCCTCTGAGAAAAGAAATTTCCCCTCATCTCAGTTTTAAATGGGCAACCCCTTATTCTAAGATTATGCCCCCTAATTCTAGTCTCCCCCATCAGTGGAAACATTCTCTCTGCATCCACCTTGTCAAGCCCCCTCATAATCTTGTACGTTTCGATAAGATCACATCTCAATCTTCTAAATTCCAATGAGTAGAGGCCCAACCTACTCAACCTTTCCTCAACCTAGTGAACCTTCTCTGAACTACGTCCAAAGCAAGTATATCCTTTCGTAAATAGGAAACCAAAACTGCACGCAGTATTCCAGGTGTTGCCTCACCAATACCTGTATAACTGTAGCAAGACTTCCCTGCTTTTATACTCCATCCCCTTTGCAATAAATGCCAAGATTCGATTGGCCTTTCTGATCACTTGCTGTACCTGCATACTAACCTTTTGTGTTTCATGCACAAGTACCCCCAGGTCCCACTGTACTGCAGCACTCTACAATCTTTCCCCATTTAAATCATAAATTGCTCTTTGATTTTTTTTCTGCCAAAGTGCATGACCTCATACTTTCCAACATTATACTCCATCTGCCAAATTTTTGCCCACTCACTTAGCCTGTCTTTGTCCTTTTACAAATTTTTTGTGTCCTCCTCACACATTGCTTTTCCTCCCATCCTTGTATCATCAGCAAACTTGGCTACGTTATACTCGGTCCCTTCTTCCAAGTCGTTAATATAGATTGTAAATAGTTGGGGTCCCAGCACTGATCCCTGCGGCACCCCACTAGTTACTGATTACCAACCCAAGAATGAACCATTTATCCCAACTCTCTGTTTTCTGTTAGTTAACCAATCCTCTATCCATGCTAATATATTACCCCCAACCCCGTGAACTGTTATCTTGTACAGTAACCTTTTATGTGGCACTTTGTCAAATGCCTTCTGCAAGTCGAAATACACCACATCCACTGGTTCCCCTTTATCCACCCTGTTCGTTACATCCTCAAAGAATTCCAGTAAATTTGTCAAACATGACTTCCCCTTCATAAATCCATGCTGACTTTGCCTGACCGATTTATGCTTTTCCAAATGTCCTGCTATTACTTTTTTAATAATGGATTCCAACATTTTCCCAACCACAGATGTTAGGCTAACTGGTCTATAGTTTCCTGCTTTTTGTCTACCTCCTTTTTTAAATAGGGACGTTACATTTTCAGTTTTCCAATCTCCTGGGACCTCTCCAGAATTACAACCAATGCATCCACAATCCCTGCCGTTACTTCTCTTAAGACCCTAGGATGCAAGCCATCAGGTCCAGGGGATTTATCTGCCTTTAGTCCCATTATCTTACTGAGTACCACCGCCTTAGTGATTGTGATTGTGTTACTTCCTCCCCCCTACAGCCCCTTGACTATCTACTGTTGGGATAGTGTTCGTGTCCTCTACCGTAAAGACTGATACAAAATATTTGTTCAGAGTTTCTGCCATCTCCATGTTCCCCATTACTAGTTACCCGGTCTCGTCCTCTAAGTGACCAACATTTACTTTAGCCACTCTTTTCCTTTTTATATACCTATCGAAACTCTTTCTATCTGTTTTTATATTTTGTGCTATTTTATTTTCATAGTCTATCTTCCCTTTCTTAATCATTTTTCAGTCATTCTTTGCTGGCTTTTAAAAGGTTCCCAATTTTCTGTCCTCCCACTAGTTTTGGCCTCTTTGTATGGCCTTGTTTTTAATTGGATACTGTCCTTTATTTCTTTAGTTAGCCACGGATGGCTATCTTTTCTCTTACACCCTTTCCTCCTCACTGGAATACATTTTTCTTGAGAGTTGTGAAATATCTCCTTAAATGTACACCACTGTTCATCAACCATCCTACACTTTCATCTATCTTCACAGTCCACTTTAGCCTACTCTGCCCTCATACCTTCATAGTCTCCTTTATTTAAGCTTAGTACGCTGGTTAGAGATCCAAATTTCTCACCCTCCATCTGAATTTGAAATTCAATCATGCTATGATCACTCATTCCCAGGGGATCCTTTACTAGGAGATTGTTTATTAATCCTGTCTCATTACACAGGACCAGATCTAAGATAGCCTGCCCCCTGGTTGGTTCCATTACATACTGCTCAAGGAACCCATCCCTTATGCACTTTATGAACTCTTCCTCAAGGCTACCTTGACCAATTTGCTTTCTCCAGTCAATATGGAGGTTAAAATCACCCATAATTACTGCCGTTCCCTTTTTACAAGCCCCCACTATTTCCTGGTTTATGCTCCGACCAACAGAGTTCCTACTGTTAGGGGGCCTATAGACTATGTCCACCAATGACTTTTTCCCCTTATTATCCTTTATCTCCACCCAAACTGTTTCAACATCCTGATCCTTTGAGCCAATATAATTTCTCACTGTTGCAGTGATTCCATCCTATATCAGTAAAGCTACCCCACCTCCTTTTCCTTTCTGTCTGTCCTTCCGAATTGTCAAATACGCCTGAATATTTAATTCCCAGTCCTGGTCACCTTGCAACCACGTCTCTGTAATGGCTATCAGGTCATACCCGTTTGTCTCTATTTGTGCTGTCAACTCATCTATTTTGTTACAAATGCTACGTGCATTTAGACAAAGAGCCTTTAAATTTGTTTTTTTACCCTTTTTTCCTGCTTGTTTCCTCTCTCCTTCAAACTCACTTTCTTTATTTTTGCTTTCTAATTCCAGCTTTACTCCCCTCCCTCCTGAACCTATTTTCAGGTTCCTGTCCCCCTGCCAAGCTAGTTTAAACCCTCCCCAACAGCACTAGCAAATCCCCCCGGCTCTGTTGATGTGCAACCCGTCCGGCTTGTACCAGTCCCACCTCCCCCAGATGCGGTCCCAATGCCTCAGGAAACTAAAGCCCTCCCGCCTGCACCATCTCTCCAGCCACGAATTCATCTGCTCTATCCTCCTATATCTGTACTCACTAGCTCGTGGCACTGGGAGTAATCCGGAGATTACTACCTTTGAGTTCCTGCTTTTTAATCTCTCTTCTAGCTCCTTAAACTCTGCCTGCAGGACCTCATTCCACCTCCTACCAATTCATTGGTACCGATGTGGACCTCGCCCTCTCCCCCCAGAATGTTCTGCAGCCGCTCAATTTCATCCTTGAACCTGGCACCAGGGAGGCAACATACCATCCTGGAGTCACAGAAACGCCTGTCTGCTCCCCTGACTATCGAATCCCCTACCACTATAGCTCTCCATTCTTTTTCCTCCCCCCCTGTGCAGCTGAGCCACCCGTGGTGTCGTGGACTTGGCTCTGGCTGCACCCCCCCAGAGCCACCATCGCCCCCACCGGCACTCAGAACAGAGTACCGGTTGGAGAGCGAGATGGACTCAGGGAACTCCTGCACTACCTGCCTAGTCCTCCTCTTCTGTCCAGGGGTCACCCAATCCCTATCTGCCTGCACACTCTTCAGCTAGCCACGTTATTAGTGTGATTGATCCTTTATTATCTTTTATCTCTATCCATATGGATTCGATTTCAGTTTTGCTGATAGCTGCGTCACTTTTTTCTACTGCTATTATGTTGTTCCTAATAAGTACAGCTGCTCCACTTTCCCCATTTCCCCTCTCTATCTTTTCTAAACATGTTATACCCTGCAATGTTTAATTCCCAGTCCTGATTTTTCTGTAGCCATGTCTCAGTAGAAAAGACTGGTAGCAGAAACCTTCCATCTGATGAATTAATTTCCCCTGGCCTTCCAAAAAAAAGTCACACTCCAAATATTAAATTTGGATTCAATCCGTCCAGGCTCTTTATGCCAAAATTATAAGACATGGCCCAATCAATATTCTGGAGAAACCTGAATGCGAACCTGTAAGAAATAATGGGCTAGAACCTTCACTTTTTTGCCTGCTTAACGCCCACCTAACGCCCAGTTAACCGCTGAAATGACGTATAATGCCCAGATATAGCCCAGTTTGGCACAAAATGGAAACTGACAGGCTTTTTTAGGAGACTTATCGCCGAGCGTTATTTTCCTCATGTGCTTAACGCCAAGAAAAACTATTACTGCCTGCCCACCTTTTTGGGACGGAATCAGCAGAATGGGCGAGTTCAATGCCCCTATTATCGCCCAGCGTTACTTTCCTCATGGACTTAATGCCGAGATTCAATAATAACGCCCGGCGACTGTTTTTTGTCGTAAAGAGCATATTTACCCAAACTAGCGCCCATGGAGATCGGCCACCGTCAATTTCACCACCTCGCCCAGAATATCGCCCGCTCGAAAAACCGCCCTCAAAAAGTGGAACTAACTGGGATGGACACCAGCGGTGTGGCTGGCATTTGTTAAATCCCAATCTTACGTGAGGAGCTGATATCGGAAAGATTTGCCTGAAAGAGCGCTGATGTGAGTGACAACGCTGACACACTGCAGCTCAGACATCAATGGTGCCCATCACCTTGGTGTCAGTTAACGTTTACGTTGATTGATGTAAAGTTCTATTTAACCCTTTCAAAGTACGGAATCACCAGTGTGTAACGGTCCAGCTATCTGAGACAATGCGCAACAAGATTATGTTCAATAACAAAAGTTTCATACCAACATTGGTCTGAAATCATAAGTATCACAGCCAATAACACTCAACCCCCGCCCACAACCCACTTTTTCCACCATTGACATAAATCACATGTTCAACATGTCCAGCAACACAGAATACAAAGGCAAAGCAGGAGCGTGGTCCCCAGCTACCATACGCGGTGTCGACGCCGTCCTGGAGACAAATGGTGTGCCCTGTGGAGAGGTGCTTGGGGCCGGCACCTCCAGAGTGGAGGCGGGAATGACCAGAGGACCAATAGATGGCCTTGGGGTGGAATGGGTTCTGAAGCGTGGCGATGCAGTTTCTTCGAAGTCGAGAACAGACCCAGCGGATTGATGGGCGACAATCGGAGCTCCTCAGCACCAGATGTAGGATCGTCCCCCGACTCCTGCCCCGCGCCCCCACCTTCTGGCCTCTGTATTGGTGGCCAGGTGTCGGGATATGCCCCCCACCCGTTCGCCTCTGCCTGGACCTCATCGTCGATAGCTTCTTCTGTAAAAGGTGACAGGATGACATGACATGAGATCATTGCATGATATCATTGCTAGGTACTGTCACAGACACTGATACAACACATAACGGACAGGTGTAATCATGATTATTATCATTCTTTATCTAAAGACGTTCACCGTGACCGCAGGCTTTGAGTAAAACATTCCCGGTAAAAGTGGAAGACCTCACATCTGCTGATAGTCACTCATGACTGTTACAAATCAAATTATATAAATACATAAGTACGTGTAAATCAATGTAATACTTACTCTTGCGGATCCCACAAGGTCATTCCATCGTTTGCGGCATTGATTGCCCTCATGCACCTCATTGGTCGCCGATGAGACCCCCTCTGCTATCTCGGCCCATATCCTCTGGTAGGCCTTTGGGGTGGGCTTCTCACGCCCTCCCTGTTCAAATCACCCCAGCGTAACTCGACCTCCTGCAGAAGGGAGGCATTTGCCTCGTCTGAGAACCTCCTGGCTCTTTTACGGCCTCCAATATGCTCCTCTCCCACCTCACTGCTCTCGCCAGCATCAGTCTCCACAGCGTGCTGTGATGCCTCCAACTTTCCCTCCATTATAGGTCAAATTCAGTTAAGTAAATGGCTGGGAACAGCTACTTTTTGTTTGCCTACTTGCTGTGAAGCTGTAAAGTCTCGCTCCTTCCTCCCAAAGCAGCCACACCACACCCAGCCACGCCTACAGTCCCTCTCAGCTCCCTCACTCTCTGTCTCCTCTTCTGCGCATGTCATGGTGACCCTTGACATCCTGAATCGTGGGAACCGAGCGTTGCCATGCCGTTGCTAAGGACGGCCACAATTTACGGCAGAAGGTCAAAAAAATTTAACGCTACCGCCCACTTAATATACTCACGGTAACAACCATTTTCAAAAATGTAAACTAGGTGTTTTGAGAATGGGCGAGAAGCCGGCGATCTGAAAACCCTTTTTTTGCTGATAGTAAAAGCTTTTACCGATATATAAAATGGAAAAGAGTGACTAAAGTAAATGTTGATCCCTTAGAAGATGAGAAGGGGGATTTAATAATGGGAAATGTGGAAATGGCTGAGACCTTAAACAATTATTTTGCTTCCGTCTTCACAGTGGAAGACACAAAAACCATGCCAAAAATTGCTGGTCATGGGAATGTGTGAAGGGAGGACCTTGAGACAATCACTATCACTAAGGGGGTAGTGCTGGACAGGCTAATGGGACTCTAGGTAGACAAGTCCCCTGGTCCTGATTAAATGCATCCCAGGGTATTAAAAGAGATGGCGGAAGTTATAGCAGATGCATTCGTTATAATCTACCAAAAGTCTCTGGACTCTGGGGAGGTACCAGCGGATTGGAAAGCAGCGAATGTAACGCCTCTGTTTAGAAAAGGGGGCAGACAAAAGGCAGGTAACTATAGGCCGGTTCGTTTAACATCTGTAGTGGGGAAAATGCTTGAAACTATCATTAAGGAAGAAATAGCAGGACATCTAGATAGGAATAGTGCAATCAAGCAGACGCAGCATGGATTCATGAAGGAGAAATCATGTTTAACTAATTTACTAGAAGTCTTTGAGGATATAATGAGCCTGGTAGATAGAGGTGTACTGATGGATGTGTGTATTTAGATTTCTAAAAGGCATTCGATAAGGTGCCACACAAAAGGTTACTGCAGAAGATAAAGGTATGCGGAGTCAGAGGAAATGTATTAGCATGGATAGAGAATTGGCTGGCGAACAGAAAGCATAGAGTCGGGATAAATGGTTCCTTTTCGGGTTGGAAATTGGTGGTTAGTGGTGTGCCGCAGGGATCGGTGCTGGGACCATAACTGTTTACAATATACATAGATGACCTGGAAGAGGGGACAGAGTGTAGTGTAACAACATTTGCAGATGACACAAAGATTAGTGGGAAAGCGGGTTGTGCAGAGGACACAGAGAGGCTGCAAAGAGATTTAGATAGGTTAAGCGAATGGGCGAAGGTTTGGCAGATGGGATACAATGTCGGAAAGTGTGAGGTCATCCACCTTGGGGAAAAAAAACAGTAAAAGGGAATATTATTTGAATGGGGAGAAATTACAACATGCTGTGGTGCAGAGGGACCTGGGGGTCCTTGTGCATGAATCCCAAAAAGTTAGTTTGCAGGTGCAGCAGGTAATCAGGAAGGCGAATGGAATGTTGGCCTTCATTGCGAGAGGGATGGAGTACAAAAGCAGGGACGTCCTGCTGCAACTGTATAGGGTATTGGTAAGGCCGCACCTGGAGTACTGCGTGCAGTTTTGGTCACTTTACTTAAGGAAGGATATACTGGCTTTAGAGGGAGTACAGAGACGATTCACTCGGCTGATTCCGGAGATGAGGGGGTTACCTTATGATGATAGATTGAGTAGACTGGGTCTTTACTCGTTGAAGTTCAGAAGGATGAGTGGTGATCTTCTAGAAACATTTAAAATCATGAAAGGGATAGACAAAATAGAAGCAGAGAGGTTGTTTCCACTGGTCGGGGAGACTAGAACTAGGGGGCACATCCTCAAAATACGGGGGAGCCAATTTAAAACTTAGTTGAGAAGGAATTTCTTCTCCCAGAGGGTTGTGAATATGTGGAATTCTCTGCCCAAGGAAGCAGTTGAGGCTAGTTCATTGAATGTATTCAAGTCACAGATAGATAGATTTTTAACCAATAAGGGAATTAAGTGTTATGGGGAGCGGGCGGGTAAGTGGAGCTGAGTCCACGGCCAGATCAGCCATGATCTTGTTGAATGGCGGAGCAGGCTCGAGGGGCGAGATGGCCTACTCCTGTTCCTAATTCTTATGTTCTTATGTTCTTCTGTTCTGCCAACGCCGGAAATAACGGCCATTTTTGAATGAGTTGCCAGATGGCATTGAGCACAAAGTGGTGGTCGAGATGCAGCATTATACAATCCATTTAATGATCCAGGTTGCAATCGGCAGGGCTTTCGCAAATGGTTTCATCTTGTGGTGCTTCTGAAGAGATACGGCTGAAATCATATATAAGCTGCAGTATCCAGAGTTCTCAGTATTTTGACAAACTATGTGGTAAATGACAGTGCCACAGTGGCTGACTATTTCTGAGAAGCCTTGATTCATAGTGTTTGGAAATTAGATGTGAAGCGACCACAAACGTCAGCAACAGTGTGCAACAACTGTGTAATATTAGAGTTCTAAACCCCTAACGTCATCATCTGGCTATCCTGGATTTACAAGCACTCAGAATAAATTAAGTCATCTGGTTATTGTTTGCTCAGGAACCATCCATAATTATTATCTTTGTCAGACAGCATCAACAGCCTTCTTTTGCTTCAATCTCATGCAGATGCTCAAATTAAATTAAAATAATGATTTTTGTGCATAAAAAGTGAACCTTGGGCATACGATCTCTCTCCCCTGTGCCCAGAGTAATGTTTATACTGTTTTGAAACTAATGACCATTGTGGCTAGTCGCTTACCACCTTTATTATAATTTGCGTGGTTTTAATGAGTAATGGCCCATTTCTTCACCACAGGTACGTACTTTTCTTTCTGATTTGCATTACTTTTCTATCTTTCAAAGTCGGTTAAGGCAGATATCCACAGAGCTCAGCTGAACAAATTTTCCCAACCACTGTGTCTCAGTGTCAGCTGTTCCTCTCATTTCTATAGAACTTGGCAGAGTTCTATCCAAAGAATCAGTGGATTTTTCTCTGATTGTTAGAGTTACAAGCAAACCTATATCCTAATAATTTTCCCATTTTCTACCTCCTCCTCCTTTGGAGGTGGTGATTCATATGAACATATGAAGAATGACGGCATGGAAAAGACCCTCTGGTCCATCCAGCCGATCTCATACAATTGTGATAAATTGTATATCACAATATATGCCCTCTCCTCTCCACCTCACCTAAAACCATGTGATCTTTGGGGAGCAGCAGAAAATAAATAAAGACCCAGACCAATTTAGGGAATAAAATCTGGGAAATTCCTCTCCGGTCCACCTAGGTGGTCGAAACTAGTGCAGGGGATCACTCTGGCCCCGAATTCCTTGCAGTACCTACCTTTTGTATGAGATGATCTCCATGCCAGACAGAAACAGGACAACCTCTTGCTTGAAGGAATTCAATGGATCACCGTTTACTGCATGAGCCGGCAGCTTGTTCCAGAGGTCCACTATTCTCTGGGAAAAAAACCACCTACTGACATCTAACCTAGATCTGGTCATATACAACTGGAAAATTGTGACTCCTGGTACTCCCTAACCTATTTACCCGGAACAAACTGTCAACTTGATCACAATCTATTCCCTTCATCATCTTATAAACCTCAATCAGAACTAAGTCAACACTTCTCCAAAGTGTAGAGCCCCAGCTCTTTAAGCCGATCTTGACAACTAAGATGCCTTAAGCTGGGAATTAGTCTAGTGGCCCTCCTCTGCACCCTTTCCAAAGCCACAATATCATGTACCGTGTAAAGAGACTATTATTCCAAGTGGACCCTGATCAAGATCTTGTACAAAGACCAAATTAGTATGCCTTGTCTTATAATCAATCAGTCTATCAGTGCATCACAACATCCTATTCACTCCAGCTATTGCTTCACTGCATTGCTCATGAACCTTTAGAGATCTATGCACTAGAACTGTCATGTATGTATGCTTGGGGCTACCAGCCACCTTGTGGTGCCACTGTCGGAGGTCATTGGGCTGTACGCACGTGTGTGTGGCCTAGGTATAAAAGGCAAGCCATCATGTAATGTGATCACTTTGGACTCAAATAAAGCAGAGCCAGCTTTGTACCTGTGTTAGTTTACTGTATTCAGTCTATCGAGTTATTGCATACCTTGGCGACAAGGTAACTTAAGAACCTTCGCATCCAAAAATGATCACAATTGGAATTCTGGAGAGATTCGTGGAGGGAGAGGACTGGGCAGATTTTGTAGATCGCCTGGACCGGTACTTTGTGGCCAACAAAATGGAGGAACCCACTGACGCAGTTAGGCGCAGGGCGGTCTTCCTCATGGTTTGCGGTCCGAAAATCTATGGACTCATAAGGAATCTTCTCTCACCTGCAAGTCCAACAGACAAGGACTATGAGGAATTGTGTGCTTTGGTACGTGACCATCTCAAACCAGAAGAAGGCATCATCATCTCACGATATAGATTCTACAAGCACATTCGTTCCAGACCGTGTAAGTTAAAAAACGCGTTGGGAGACATGCTGCGGGACTTCTTTGTAATCGGCATCAACCGCGAGGTGATTCTGCGTAAGCTACTGGCGGCGGAGACGCTGGATTTGAGCAAGGCCATCACGATTGCCCAGGCACGCATGATGATGGACAAAAACTTAAAGCAGACATCATCGGAAAATCGGAACTTGGCAAGTACTGCAAACAAGATAGTATCATCGTTTGACAGAGTTGTGTATGGCAGGGCCTACTCGACTGCGTATGCGAAACCTGTGGCTGCCCAAAGTCTGCCAATGGGAATGAATCCGATTTCACCGTGTTGGCGTTGTGGAGGCAATCATCGGTAACATCACTGTCAGTTTAAACAGTACATTTGTAAAGGCTGTTCGAGACTGGGGCATCTCCAGCGCATGTGTCCGCAACTGAGCAAGCGTGCTGCGACACATCACATGGAGGATGATGACCAGTATAGCGCGATCTGGATGTGCAATCCGAGATACCAGAGGAGGAAGTGTATGGACTGTATTCGTTCCTAACAAAGAGCTAACCGATAATGATTAATGTGAAGCTTAACGGTGTGCCGGTACCGATGGAATTGGACATGGGTGTGAGTCAATCAATAATGAGCCAGAGGACATTCGACAAGCTGTGGGACACTAAGACTGTGAGGCCTAAGCTGAGTCCTGTCAATGCCAAGTTGCGTACGTGCATTAAAGAACTCATAATGGTGATTGGCAGTGCAGTAGTCAAGGTGTCGTATGAAGGTGCGGTTCATGATTTACCGTTATGGATTTTTCCAGGCAATGGTCCAATGCTGTTCAGCAGGAATTGGCTCGAAAAAATGTAATGGAATTGGAACGATAACAAAGCATTGTCGTCGGAGGATGATAGTCCATGTGCTCAAGTGCTGAGCAAGTTCCCCTCATTGTTTGAACCAGGCATCGGCAAATTCACGGGAGCCAAGGTGCAGAGCCACGTGGACTCAGATGCAAGACCTGTCCATCATAAAGCTCGGGCGGTTCCGTACATGATGAGGGAGAAGGTCGAAATCGAACTGGACAGATTCCAGCGTGAAGGGATCATATCACCGGTCAGATTTAATGAATGGGCCAGCCCCATTGTTCCTGTGTTGAAGAATGATGGCACTGTCAGGATTTGTGGAGACTACAAGGTAACGATCAACCGAGTTTTGAAACAGGATCAATACCCGTTACCGAAGGCTGATGACCTGTTTGCAACACTAGCCGGGCGAGAAGTTCTTCACTAAACTGGATCTGATGTTGGCCTACATGACACAGGAGCTGGTCGAGACGTCTACAAAACGTACGTGCATCAACACTGATAAAGGACCGTTTATCTATAACAGCTGTCCTTTCGGAATTCGCTTGGCTGCAGCCATATTTCAGAGGAACATGGAGAGTCTACTGAAGCCCATTCCTAGATCCATTGTGTTCCAAGATGACATCCTGGTCACAGGTCGTGACACCGCTGAGCATCTGAACAACCTGGAAGAGGTTCTACATCGTCTGGACAAAGTGGGACTCAGACAGAAACGTTCGAAGTGCATCTTCATGGCACCGGAAGTCGAATTCCTGGGGAGGAAAATTGCTGCTAACGACATCAGCCTGCGGACTCGAAAATCAAGGCCATCAAAAATGCACCCAAGCCTCAGAATGTGACGGAGCTGCGTTCGTTCCTTGGTCTACTCAACTACTTCGGTAATTTCCTACCTAGATTGAGCACCTTATTAGAGCCACTGAACTTGCTGCTAAGAAAAGGTGAGAACTGGGTGTGGGGTGTGTCTCAAGACAGAGCTTTTGAGAAAGCTACTAATCTGCTTTGCTCTAACAAGCTGCTGGTACATTATGATCCGTGTAAGCGTCCAGTATGGAGTTGGTTGCGTGCTCCAACAAGTTAATGAGTCGGGTAAACTACAACCTGTTGCTTATGCTTCTAAAAGTTTGTCAAAGGCAGAAAGAGCCTACAGCATGATAGAAAAAGAAGCATTAGCCTGTGTGTATAGGGTTAAAAAGATGCATCAGTATTGTTTGGTCTTCAGTTTCAACTGGAAACAGATCACAAGCCACTCATTTCATTGTTTTCGGAAAACAAAGATATCAATACCAATGCATCGTCCCGCATCCAGAGCTGGGGGCTACATTATCTGCCTATGATTATGTCATTCGCCATAGACCTGGCACCGCGAATTGTGCCGATTCACTGAGCCGTCTGCCGTTGCCCACACAGGAGGTGAAAATGCCACAACCTGCAGACCTACTGTGAGTCATGGATGCTTTTGAAAGTGAAGGAACCATTCATGGCTCAACAAGTTAAGATCTGGACCAGCCAGGACCCGATATTATCGGTTGTGAAACGTTGTGTCCTTAGTGGTGATTGGTCTGCCATACCCAAGCAAATGGGTGGTGAGACCAAACCTTACAACCGTCGCAAAGACGAACTATCCATTCAGTCACATTGTTTACTGTGGGGTAATCGTATTGTTATGCCGAAGAAAGGCAGAGAAAAATTTGTACATAACCTACATAGAACTCATCCCGGTATTATCATGATGAAAGCCATTGCCAGGTCTCATGTATGGTGGCCTGGAATTGACTCTGATCTGGAATCATGTGTGCATCAGTGCAACACTTGCATGCAGCTAAGTAAAGCACCAGCGGAATCGCCGCTGAGTCTGTGGTCGTGGCCATTTAAACCATGGTCCAGGATCCACATCGACTTCGCAGGTCCCTTCCTGGGAAAGATGTTTTTAGTTGTGGTGGATGCATATTCCAAGTGGATAGAGTGTATAATCATGTCATACAGTACATCCACAGCTACCTTTGAGAGCCTTCGTGTCATGCTTGCCACTCATGGTCTGCCCGACATCGTTGTTAGCGACAACGGACCTTGCTTCACCAGTATGAAGTTTCAAGAGTTCATGAAACTCAATGGTATCAAACATGTGAGGTCAGCACCATTCAAACCCGCATCTAATGGTCAAGCAGAGCGTGCTGTCCAAACCATCAAGCAGAATATGAAACGTGTAATTCAAGGTTCACTACAAACTCGCTTGTCACGCATATTGCTTAGTTACAGGACAAGACCCCACATGCTTACCGGAGTTCCTCCTGCTGAACTATTGATGAAGAGAGGACTCAAGACCAGACTCTCTCTTGTCCACCTTGACTTGAACGATCATGTTGAATACTGACGTCAAAGTCAGCAGTGGTATGATGATCGCGCTGCTGTGTCACGTGACATTTCTGTTAACGATCCTGGGTATGTACTGAATTATGGTCAAGGTCCCAAGTGGATCGTCAGTACTGTTACGGCCAAGGAGGGTGACAGTGTTTATCGTCAAGCTCAAGAATGGGCAAACATGCAGGAAACATGTTGATCAGATAAAGCTGCGACACACGGATGAACCGGAACAGTCTGAGGAAGACACAATCAGTGACCAACCAACCTACCCTCAGTCATCAGAGGATTCCGCTGTCATCAGTGAATCTGGACTTTCAATCCCTGACATGGTCATTGCCACTCCCATCAGATCGGCCCCAGCCCCCAGTCATAACAGACTCAGAACACTCACCCAAGGCAGGAGTTGAACTGAGACGATCAACTCGGGAGCAGAAAGCCCTGGAGCGTCTCAATTTGTAAAAAAACTGTTACTAATATCTTAAAGGGGGATATTGTCATGTATGTATGCTTGGGTTTACTAGCCACCAGGTGGTGCCACTGTCGGATGTCATTGGGCTGCACACACGTGTGTGTAGCCCAGGTATAAAAGGCAAACCATCATTTAATGTAATCACTTTGGGCCCGAAAAAAGCACAGCCAGGTTCGTACCTGTGTTAGTTTACAGTATTCAGTCTATCGAGTTATTACATATGTAGCAAGAACGTCCATATATCTTTCTTTCTCCACCCTTTTTAATGCATTTTCCTGAAGGGTTTATGTATTTTGAGCATTCACCCTGCCCACATGCATAACACTGCACTTTTCCATTTGCCAGTCATGAGCCCAATGACCCAACACATCAAGATTAAGCATCATCTACATTCTTAACACCTGCACAGACCTTAGTATCATCTGCAAATTGGCAGATTGTATCCCCAACATCTACCTCGAGTTCATTAATAAAAATAGAAAAGAGCAATGGTCCCAACATGGATCCCTGCGGGACACTACTCTTGACCAGTCTCCGAACAGATCTAAATCCATCAATAACTATTTTCTGCCTACGTCCTTCCAGCTAATTCTCAATCCAGCTCAATATATTACCACTAATACCAGAGGCTTCAATCTTGTAGCGAAGCCTTTTGTGTGGTACCTTATCAATAGCTTTTTCAAGTCTAAGTAGACAATGTCTACTGCATTTCTCTCATCCACCATCTTGGTAACTTCTTCAAAAAAATACAATCAAATTTGTAAGACATGACCTCCTTTTTATGAAGTCATGTTGGGTGTCTCTAATATGTCCTTCTCTACCCTAGTAATCATATATTGCATCACTAATGATTCCATTAAGCATCTTTCCTATTACTGATGTCAAACTAATGCGTTGGTTTTGGGTCCATCTTGTCATCTGTTTTAAAAATGGGGACTACATTAGCTTCCTTCCAGTCTTCGGGAACCATTAAAAATATGAGTAAGCGGCTTGCACAGCCCCTGTTCCATCTCCTTGAGGAACCTTGGGTGGATATCATCTGGCTCGGCTGCTCTATCTATTTTCAGGTTCTTAATTCTATCTAAAACAATATGCGCATCTATGTTAATAGTATGTATTAGTTTTATTATCATCAGTAAATTCTAAAAGTCGAGCATTATCTTCAAGGGTGAACACTGATGGAAAGTACTCATTTAATATTTCTGCCTTACTCAGTGAGCCCTTCCTAACCTGTCCTTGAACATCCTTCCATGGCCCAATCCTTCAATGGACCAATGGCTCTTCACACAACTGAAAAATATTTTCCCATTATGGGGGTGAGGGTGAGGGGGAGGTGCTGGATGAAGTCCCCACTTGTTATACTCACTTTGGAGTAGGTGCAGTTGCTGCCCATTGAGGTACCAGGCCCTATCCTGAGTGGTACATTGCTGGGACATTCCAGGGTTTCCCACCGTCCCAGGCTGCGGGTCCCAGTGGGCTGCAGCAAGGCACACCCAGGGCCCCACCGTCCCAGGCTGCGTGTCCCAGTGGGCTGCAGCAAGGCACACCCAGGGCCCCACCGTCCCAGGCTGCGGGTCCCAGTGGGCTGCAGCAAGGCACACCCAGGGCCCCACCGTCCCAGGCTGCGTGTCCCAGTGGGCTGCAGCGAGTCACACCCAGGGTGAGGAGGGGAAGGAGAGCTCGACAGCTCTCTCCTGAGGTGCAGGATCTAACAGATGTAGTTCAGATGATGACAATGAGTGCGGAGAGCATTGACCTTACCCGATCACTCCTGGACACCATCAGTGGGCTAGCTGATGAGGTATCGGGACTGTCAGGAGAAGCAACAACACTCTCACGAGAAATGGGAACACTGTCCGGGAACATGAGGGAGGGAATGTCTCAGGCAGCGGATACAATGTCGGTGAACATGAGGGAGGGAATGTCGCAGGTAGCTGATGTACTGTCAGTGAACATGAGGGGGGGGAATGTTGCAAGTAGTTGACACACTGTCAGGGCACATGAGGGAGGGAATGTCTGAGTTAGCTGCTGCAATAATGGAACATGCTCAGACCCCCGTGCCCATTGACAGAGTCAACTACCTCTCTTACTCCAATCCCCAGACCAGCCTCTGAAGAGGCCCAGGCCGGACCTTCCACATTACCGGCTGCTCCCCCCCACCCCCCCCATCAAGAAGCGCGCATTACCCGAGATGTTCAAAAGAATAAGCTTGTCACCAACCCGAGAAACACTGCGCCATCGCCTGCGGGCAGGGGTGGAGTCAACAAAACCAAGCGTAGTGGGCAGTCTTAGAATAAGATGGAGGAGAGATGTGTGCAGCATTTCTTTCCTGTTGCTGTTGATATTGTTGTTTTTATTATTGTTACTGTTGTAACTGTTCTCCATTTACAAGTTTAAAGACCCGAATTCGGTCAAGGCCTCTGCCCGCCCAAGGGACGCCAATGGCCACCGAGGTACCTGACAGTACTTTCGGCAGGATATTCATGAAGAAGGCCCCTCGAAGGTCGGCGGGCAGCAAATGAGGGACTTCTGCAGCCAATCTGGGCAGCAGCCAGTGGGAGCTCCCATTCTCAGCGGCCGAGATGCTTGCTGCCAAGTGCCACTGAGGATGGAGTCGGGCCCACGGAGGGTCGAAGACAAAAAAATAAAAATCAATAACAAAAAATAAAAAACTATTGGAAGACCTTCAGAGGACCCCAGCAAGGTAAGTTGCTGTGGAAAAAATAATAAAAAAATGTTCACTAACCTTTTTGAACAATTAGTAACAGGAATCCTTATGGACATCCCATGTTCTGGTCCAGGATGTGCTTAGGTTAATTGCAACTCCTCAGCTAACAACCACAACTGAAATCAGTTAATTCACCAGAGACTGGGATTCAAATCTGGAACTTTATGATCTATATGATTTATTCATGCCCTGGATTTACCAACGGATCCATCAGGGGAACAAAAAACATTATAATAAAATGCAGCCTCTGGAACACCATGAGGCTAATAATGTGATGTTGAGTGCCCGGATCACCCCAACACTTCGAGCACAGAAGTTTAGTACTATTAGGCACTGGGGCCTAGTCTGCAATAGGGAAGCACTTTCAGCTCTTGGAGCCTGCACACAAGCTATGAGCAGAGCTCATTAAAGGATGCAATTTTACTGAAATGAAGTGTTCTCCCCATAATGTAATGGAGGTGGGGAGAGGAATGCCACAATAGGTTACATACCTATAGGTGCTGCAAGGGAGGCCTAGTCCCTTCAGTTGAGTCCTTGTTGTTAAAGCTATTGCTGGACTCTTAGCAATTGATTGTTTCTGAAGTGCTTGAGTCTTGTTGGACAAATAAAATTATTGAAACTTGTTGGAGGCATCCTGATAGTTACTTGAAGATGTGTTGCATCTTTCATCAGTGACTGTCCAGCTGCAGTTGTTAGAGAGCTCATTAATGTCCAGCTATGACTATTCCTCTTAGGCATTCCTCTCTCTTTGGAGGAGGAGGATCAGAACAGGCATGGCAGACAGATGAAATGGCATCTTTATGCTGGTCTCTTATTTGAAGCTGTAGAAGATACCAGCTAAGCAACTAAGGTTCCCAAAAGTCATTATTGAACTCAGCACACTCATACTTGGAGCCAGCGGTTGCAGTACAGGGGCAGTTGTCAAGGTTACAGCTGCTTTAAACATTTATGTGACAAGCCTCTTCCAGGCAAGTGCAGGAGATATCTGTCACATCTCCCAACCTTCAGTCCATAATTGTATTTAGCCGGTAATATGACTTGTTTGTCAGGGCCATGCATTTCATCATATTTCCAGCACAGAGCAGCTAAGTGTAAGAAAGAGCCCTGCAGTTCTATCATGTAGCAGAATTCCTACATGCCCAGCATGGAATTCATAGCACTCATGTGGCTATCGGTGCCCCTAGTCTGATTGCAGGACCATTCATGCGAGAACGGGCTACCATTCCATAAATATACAGTGGTCTGCAATACAGGAACAAAATCATGCACAATAATGTGGATTACCCTGGCAACCTCCATGATTTGTTGATCTTGCTAGCCTTACTTGAAAGGGACCAAGGATATGTTCTGGAGCCATGGATTATGACACCACTATTGTATCTAGGAATAAGAGCTCAAGAGGGGTACCATGTGGTCCTTGATTCGACCAAGATAATAGTTCACCCCTGAGAAAATTCCTGGCCTTGGTTCACCATCTGGGACCAACATCAACTTTTGTAAAACTAGGTCAAATAGGATATAAGAACATAAGAAACAGGAGCAGGAGTAGGCCCTATGGCCCCTCGAGCCTGCTCCACCATTCAATAAGATCAACTCCACTTTCCTGGCCGATCTCCATATCCCTTTATTCCCCCTAGACTCCAAAAATCTATCTATCTCAGCCTTGAATATATTCAGATACTCAGCATCCACAGCCCTCTGGGACAGGGAATTCCAAAGATTCACAACCCTCTGAGTGAAGAAATTCCTCCTCACCTCTGTCTTAAATGTCTGACCCCTTATCCTGAGACTATGCCCCCTAGTTCTAGACTCTCCTGCCAGGGGAAACAACCTCTCTGCATCTACCCTGTCAATTCCCTTCAGAATCTTGTATGTTTCAATGAGATCATCTCTCAGTCTTCTAAACTGCAGAGAGTATAGGCCCATTCTGCACAATCTCTCACCATAAGACAGCCCTCTCACCTACTTACAATACTAAGTCTCAATATTGGAGGCTTTAAGGTTTACCCTCGTTTTTTGATTGCGCAGCAAAGCTTTTTAGTTCAAATTGTTGATCTGGCTTACAGGCTGCTATTATTTGACTAATACTTCCCGATCTTTGGTTAAAGTATTGATTTGATCAAACCACAGGCAGTTCCTGTTACATATTCCCTGATTGCCATTACACTTGTAGAGGTTGTTTTTCCAAAAGATTTTTCTGCCAGTTTTTCTCCTTTTGTCTTATGAAAGTGTTGACTCCTTCCTGGGTTATAATTCTGCTGGTACTAGTCACCCTCTAGTACCTTGCTCAAGTTACCAGTATCATGTTCGAAATATCACAGTGAGTGTCAGCAGGCTATTTGAGTATGAAGGCATTGCAGTAAACCCCAATGCTTATCTGAAATAAGATTCACACATGGACACTTTCAGTAAATGTTGCTGAATAGCATTCAGGAACAAGAACACAGGCTAAATGTTTCTTCCCTAACTCAATTGTAGTTCCAGCTGAGAACAGCTAAATTAGCATTGGGTTTTTCCTGGTTTGTATGGGTCAGCTACTGCCTAGTAAGTTCACTGAACGATTGGAGAACCTCAATTACAAGGCTTTAACATTAGTGATCCTTTGTATCCTGAAGAAATCGCATATTTCCCTGTTCCGTTTTTAACATGTTGACGTCTCATGTTTGCAAAGTGCCTTATATGTTGGGCATACCATGCTCCTTTTAGATATTGAAATCAAATTACTCGTTTATTGAATTATTATCCAAAACCTGATATGTATGGCTAAAGTGTTCTGAAATCATTTTCTTTCCAAAATTACAACAGTGACACACAGAGCAAAGTCATGAAATACTCTGAGATAATCAGTTGAGATATTTACAGGATAGGATGTGCCATGTTGTTTGGCAAAGAATTTGGGTTACTGTGCATTATGATCTCTAATCTGTTTTATCTTTTATCTGTTGCTTGGATTTATGTTGTATTTAATCTGACACTTGGTGCATTATGCCATGCAGAGATTGTCTGGCAGTATGGTATAATCTAGGACAGTTGGACAACTGGGAGGCTGATGTACTTTGGGACAGTGTGGAAGACTGCAATAATCAGATAAGCTGAAATAGTCTGGGATATTTAGGATAAAATGGGGCAGGGTGGGATAGTTTGGGAGGGTGGAATAGTTGGGAGGATGGGATAGTTTGGGAGGATGGGATAGATTGGGAGGGTGGGATAGTTTGGGAGGATGAGATAGTTTGGGAGGGTGGGATAGTTTGGGAGGATGGGATAGAATGGGAGGGATAGTTTGGGAGGGTTGAACAGTGCAGAACTACCAATAGCAATGGCAATTATACAGCAAAGACTGAAGTAAGAGGCAGACCTGGAAATCCAATCACTGACCATCCAATGGGATATCGGTGAGCATTCTGTATCATGACCCTGAGTAATGTTTTATTTCTGATTTTATCCATTCTTCAGTCATTCTTATTAGGATATGATTTCTTGGGTTCGCGTAACATTCAGTATTTCATCCTAGTGGCCAGTCTTCATGGCTGAGCAGACAGTGAATGTTGGCAAGCTGTTCAACCATGGGACTAAGAATGATAACTGAAACAAATTCTGTTTTCATCCAACATTCACGTGTGCACACTTCCTAGCAGCAGTCACTGGATAGTGATCAGGAGCAAGAACCCTGGCCGATTTATCACCACATGCTCCAGGGATGTAGAGGCCAATTCTAGCACACCTATTGGTGCCCTGGCTGAGATCAGCCAGCTCAGCACAGACTGGGGTTCACACCTTTGGTGGATTCATTTATTTAATTCAAATCTTCCTTTTCGATTGCTGCAAAATTCACTTAAAAATGCACAAATGAGCCTGGCTGCTTTGTGCAGCCAGCTACTGTTGAGTACCTGAGCCTGCTATAACACAATAATACAAGCCAGTCAGCATTCATCAAAGAGTAAAATGAGAGTGCAGAGGAGAATTATTCTTACTAGGTCTATTAGAGCCAGTGAATGACTGTAATGTACTGGCATAGAGACAATTTTAACTGACTACTGTTGAGACCATTATTGTGCTGTATGTAAAAGCTCTGCATAGCAAGATAAGAGGCTTGTTCATTTGTCCCAAGGCTCTCTCTGTTTCATAGCAGATAATGTTTTGTGTAATTTTTAGCCTAAGCCTACTGCAGCCTGCTTTCCTGTCAGTGGATTGTTTTACTAGATACTGCAGTGGTGTTCTCTCTCTTATGCTCTCTCTCTCTCTCTCTCTTTCCATATTCTGTTTCTCCCTGTCGATCCAGAGAATATTTTTTTGGCAAGTTGCATTCTTTTCTGGACTTCTCTAACTCCCACAGATGGAAGGGAAGCTGTTCACATTCCTAGCCTGTGTAAACATTAGTGCTTAATGCAAATGGAAAGAATAGTTTTTTGGGGGTATTTTCTATTCAGCTCTGGCTCTTTCTCCACCTTCCACTATCTCTCTCACTCACACGCACAAACGCTCTCATTTTAACAACAGCAGCTCTGAGCAGCAAATGGAGTGACTGAGATCCATAAGCATTCTGGCTGTTAATAATTTCATCAAAGAGATAACACATTTTGTTTGAACTGTTGTCAGCATCTCAGACATGGATATCAAGGCGCTCACAGTAAGTACTGATGCGAGACTCGTAAATGTCACGTTTTATTGTCTTATAGGGTCATTTAAAGTCTGTTTCCTTTGGAGTCAACACTACTGCTAAAACACTCATTTATGCTGCTGAATTTTGTTGTTGCAGGATGGTTACCATATTTATTCCAATATGTTATGTGAATAGCATTTGCATCTTTCTATAGTCAAATGTAAATAAGGTATGCTGTTCAGATAAGCTAATGATGTAACTGCCTTTAATTCTGTGGGATTTTTAAGTAGTTTGATTTTGTTGATAATAAAGTCTCTGAAACGTATAGTCCCAGTAAATGAAGTTTCCAGTCAATCTGTGTACGACTGAGCTATATTAATATTTAGTGGAAACAGAAACTATTGTCGGACTGAGATTTTACAATCTAAAAGCCTTCACTGATTATATCTACTCTAGTTGATGGTAATCATGACAGAACTAAAATTGCACTGTGTACAGTTCTCCCCACCTAAAAAACATCATAACGCTGGCTTTGCCATCAACCCTGGCTTCAGTGGCAGCCCTGTAATCTGAGCAAAGTTGTACTACTGTCTCTGAGGAGGACTTCAATGGCAGTGCCAAAGGTGCTTTTATATTAAAGTAGTGTGATAGGCGCATGGGGCTCATTCCGTCAGCTGCACGGTCCAGCATAAATGTCATGACATTTAAGGAATCAACAGCATAATATACTCATGTAAATGCCGATCTCCGAATGCACATAAAAGTTAAGCAAGTCAGTTTCAGTAAAGTAAACTTGGTAATTTGGTCCCATGCTTTTGCACTGTTTGTAGCAATTAGGTTTCCACATTATACAGCAGAGCCCAGCGTGACCAGCACCGGACAACAACTTGCATTTATATTGCGCCGTTAATGTAGGAAAATGCCCCAAAACATTTTAACACCCGATTAAAAAATAAAAAGGAAAGATCAGTACATGAAGGTCACTCTTCAGACAGGAACAGTGGGAAAATAGGCAATGTAAAAACTCAAACCTTGCTAAATAAGTGAGGTGATGCTGCTGCCTATGGAGAATATCACTGAAGGTTTTCCCTTTTGACATCCAAGGCAGTAAAGGCAAAGCTGCAGGCATCCGCTTCTGTTCCATCTGGTGATGAGCAGACTGAGTTTACAGGCCAGCAGTATGGTTTTGTGTAATGGTGCTCTACGTTTCTTATATCCATAGTGATTTTTTTCCCTTATTAATGCGCAGTTCTCGACAATTTAGACCCCGAACTTCTGGAGAGCTTTGCATTCAAATCACTTAAAGTAAGGTGATAAAACTTTAGGTAACACACAGCAGCAAGAAAGGAAATCTGTGATTGCAACTCTCAAATAACTGGGCGAGTTACTGGTGCAATGAAATCTGCTCTGTCCTGTGAATGGGACTGATGGCACAGTACCAGGAGCTCCAGCATATTATAGAACCACTTCAAATGTATCAACAGGATGTGATGTTTATGACATTTATAATGTTTTCCTCATAAGTCAAGCTTCTTCTGACTGGGAGTAGGCTGAGTGTAAACTGTGGTAAGGGGCTGAAATAGCCAAAAGAGTTGCTTGCTACTATTGTTATAGTGAGGTCATATGCAAGTGGCCCATTGACGTGATCTGACCTGATTTATGTGATTTCATGATGTGTTTGCATGAAACATAACACTAATTATTCTAACACAAGGCAAGGCCCCCCTGGTTGGCAAACAGTAACTAGTGGGGTGCCACGGGGATCAGTGCTGGGTCCTCAACTATTTACAATCTATATTAATGAATTGGATGAAGGGACCGAGTGTAATGTAGCAAAGTTCGCTGATGATACAAAGATGGGTGGGAAAGCAAATTGTGAGGATACAAAACATCTGCAAGGGGATATAGACAGGTTAAGTGAGTGGGCAAAAATTTGGCATGTGGAGTATAATGTTGGAAAATGTGAGGTTATCCAGTTTGGCAGAAAAAATAGTAAACAAGTTACAATTTAAATAGTGAAAAATTGCAAAGTGCTGCAGTACAGAGAGATCTGGGGGTCCTTGTGCATGAAAACAAAAAGTTAGCATGCAAATACATCACGTAATCAGGAAGGCAAATGGAATGTTGGCCTTTATTGCAAGGGGGGATGGAGTATAAAAGCAGTAAAATCCTGCTACAACTGTACAGGGTATTGGTGAGGCCACACCTGGAGCACTGCGTGCAGTTTTGGTCTCCGTATTTAAGAAGGGATATACTAGCATTGGAGGCTGTTCAAAGAAGGTTCACTAGGTTGATTCTGGAGATGAGGGGGTTGACTTAGGAAGATAGGTTGAGTAGGTTGGGCCTATAATCATTGGAGTTCAGAAGAATGAGAGGTGATCTTATCGAAACATACAAGATAATGAGGGGGCTCGACAAGGTGGATGCAGAGAGGATATTTCCACTCAGAGGGGAAATTAAAACTAGGGGACATAGGGTACGAACTCAGTCGAAGCTGAGGCCTGCCCAAGTACTGCCCAAAGGAACACCAATGGCCGCCGAGAGACCGGGCGGTACTTTGCCTGGGAGATTCCTCTAAATGAGATGGCATTACCGCCCAGCGGCCAAACAATGGCTTTCGCCGTCAATCTGGGCAGCAGCAGGTGGGAGCTCTCAATCTCGGCAGCAAAGGCTCTTGCTGCCCAAGTGCCGCCAAGGATGGAGTCAGGCCCAGGGAGGGTTGAAGACCTGCAAATAAAAATCATAGGAAAGAGAAATAAAAAAACACCGGAACATAGAAACATAGAAAATAGGTGCAGGAGTAGGCCATTGGTCCTTCGAGCCTGCACCACCGTTCAATAAGATCATGGCTGACCATCACCTCAGTACCCCTTTCCTGCTTTCTCTCCATACCCCTTGATCCCTTTAGCCATGAGGGCTGTTATGTATTGATGTGTGTATCGTCCTGGTACCTTAAATGTAATGTAAGCACAATGGTACACCACAGAGGGCGCTGTGGTGGGAAACCTGGAAGTATCTAGAACAGGCAATATAAAAGGCTGACCACCACACCTGGGAGGCACTCTGGAGCTGAACAATAAAGGATGAAGGTCACAGCAGTTAGATTTACACCAGACCGTGTGGAGTCAGTGATTTGTGTGCTACATACATCACATTGGCGACAAGGACACGGACGAACTCCACGCAACCATGGCTACTCTGGGCTCGCGAAAGGATTTTACCGTGGGCAATGATTGGGAGGCCTTCACAGAAAGGCTCGAGTACTACTTCACAGCAAACGACCTGACGGAGGACACATACGCAATGAGAGAGAAGCGTAAGGCGACATTGCTCTCCAGTTGTGGAGATGAGGTTTGCTGTCTCGTCAGGGATTTGCTGGCACCTGGGAGCACCAGAGGGACAAGTCATACGAGGAGCTGACTGAACTCATTCGTGACCAGTTGAAACCGAAGGTGAGCATCCTCACGGTCAGATACAAATTTTACCATCACTGCAGACCTGAGGGCCAGGATGTCACCAAATATGCTGCGGACCTCAGGAGACTCGCGGCGCCGTGTGATTTTGGCGCACACCTTGACGAGGCTTTGCGGGACGTTTTTGTTATGGGGATTGGCCACGAGGGCCTCCTTCACAAGCTGCTGGTCACAGAACCCACAGTCACCCTGACAAAGGCCATCACCATCAGCCGGGCACATATGACCTCGACTTGCAACACCAAGCAAATAATCCACACAGTCTCGAACCCGGCAGGCACTGTCCACAGGATAGAGCCCACCACGGACAAAACTGCAGAATGTGGCTCTGCCCGGGGCAGAGAGCACGGACCTCAGGGTCCTGGAACTCAGAGTCCGCTGAGGGGGGCCAATCAAGCAGCACCATGCTGGCGTGTGGAGGAAGCCATGGGGCTCACCGGTGCAGGTTTGCGGAGTACACATGCAATACCTGCCACGTTAAAGGCCACCTTCAGCGTATGTGTAAAAGAGACACGACTCACCATGTGGCTGAGGAGATGGGGGATGATCCACCATCCAGCGAGGAGCAGGCAGAAGAAGATGAGATGTTGGGACTGTACACGTGCACCGACGATTCACCCCCAGTGATAAGGGAAGTAAAAATCAACGGAGTCCCTGTGAGTATGGAAGTGGACACGGGCTCGGGTGTGTCGTTGGTGAGTCGGAGAACTTTTGATAAACTGGATTAACCCAGCTGCACGACCCAAACATAATCTCCAGTAGAAAGTAGGTACACATAGACAGTACATTTTTATGCGTTGAAGAGTTATATCAAAAGGTTGCAGGTACACTGAACAGTTATTAAATCCCAGCTCCACTGGATGAGGTGTGGTGGCGGCATACTGCCCCTTTTTGCCCGAGGTAATGGGCTGCGCTGAGGCAGGGTATCGCAACTGGTGCGTTGTCTCTGTTCTCAGAAAATAGTTGCCTTTTGCGGCTTGTCTGCAGCCGCTGAACAATTGCATAAATCACATAAAATCAGAAATCGCATGAATCCATTGGTCATGTTAGTCACAGATCCATTAACCCTTTTAACTGTGCATTGTGATATTCTCTCTTTTCACCAATCATCGCAATCATTTTAATCATAGTAATCACTTTAGCACCAAAATATTAACTCTTGTCATAAATCACGTCATCATACAAATCGCAGTAATCATTTTGACTCACTCCTGCCCTGACAAAAGTCTCTTTGTGGGGACCGCCGACGGTGTAAGGCTCCTTTAAGACTCCCAGGTACATTTCCCTTTTAAGACGGCATTTTGATTTTTCCACGAGGATTCTACTGGGCGCCACCATTTTAGGTGCTCTACTGGTGCCTGCCTGTCTCTCGCTGCAGATCTCTGCTGCCACGAGGCTCGCCACCCTCTTGAACTCGCTGTGCTGCTGCCTGTTCTCCCTCTCTCTCTCCCCGCAAACAGCTGGCGACCAAAGCAGCCCGGAAGAGTGCTCTGGCCACGGGTGGAGTGAAGAAGCCTCATCGCTACAGACCCGTCACCGTGGCTCTGAGGGAGATCCGCCACTACCAGAAATCCACCGAGCTGCTGCCTGGTCTCCCTTCTCTCTTCTCCAGCTCGGTCGGCGCTGCTGCTGCTGGTTCCAGCGCCTCTTTCTCACTCTCAGACTTTGCAGGGGAGAGTCGACAGCCACCGCTGCTCTGCCCAACCCCACACATGCTTCCTTCGCTGCCATCTGATCCCAAGGTGGAGGCCTGCTCTGCCTGTGAACACGGGGGACAGCGGTCTGTGGAGGAATGAAGTCTTCCCAGCTCCCACGGACCTTCCCCATCCATCTCCTGCCGAGTAGCGGCGGCCCATCGCCTGCAATGATCCACAAAGGTAAACCATGTGTCTCGCCCCCGTGAGATACCTGCACATCCGCTCTGTTAAGAACAGGTATCAGTTCCTTGGTGTAGGTACGCAGCTTCACCGTGACCAGGACCAGCTTGGGTCGTGCAGCTGGGTTGATCCACAGTTTATCAAAAGTTTCCTGACTCATCAGCGACTGACCCGACCCCGTGTCCACTTCCATACTCACTGAGACTCCGTTAATCTTGACTTCCATAATCACTGGGGCCGAACCGTCAGTACACGTATACAGTCCAAACGCATCATCTTCTTCTACCTGGGACTGGGAGGCCCGTCGAGCCAAACCACAATGCTCCTCACTGGATAGCGGATCATCTACCATCTCCTCAGCCACACGGTGAGATGTGTTTCTTTTGCACATACGCTGAAGCTGGCCTTTCGTGTGGCAGGTATTGCACGTATACTCCGCAAACCTGCACCGGTGAGCCCCATGGCTTCCTCCGCAGCACCAGCATGGTGCTACTCGATTAGCCCCCCTCGTGGACTCTGAGTTCCAGGACCCTGAGGTTCATGCTCTCTGCCCTGGGCAGAGCCACGTTCTGCAGTTTTGTCCATGACGGGCGCTATCCTGTGGACAGTGCCTGCCGGGTTCGAGACCGTGTGGATCATTTGCTTGGTGCTGCAAGTCGAGGTCATAAACGCCCGGCTGATGTTGATGGCTTGCTGCAGGCTGACTGTAGGTTCAGTGGATAGCAGCTTATGAAGGAGACCCTCATGGCCAATCCCCATAACAAAGACGTCTCGCAACGCCTCGTTAAGGTGTTTGCCAAAATCGCACGGCGCCGCAAGTCTCCTGATGTCCGCAGCATATTTTGTGACATCCTGGCCCTCAGGCCTGCAGTGGTGGTAGAAGTTGTGCCTGGCCGTGAGGATGCTCTCCTTTGGTTTCAGTTGGTTACCAATGAGTTCAATCAGCTCCTCATATGACTTGTCCTTGGTGCTCGCGGGTGCCAGCAAATCCCTGACGAGACAGTAAACCTCATCGCCACAACTGGACAGCAATATCGCCTTACACTTCTCTATCTGTGCGTCCGTGTCCCCTGTCAGATCGTTTGCTATAAAATAGTACTCGAGCCTTTCCGTAAAGGCATCCCCTCATTACCCTCTGTGAAATCCTTTAGCGCGCCCAAAGTAGCCATGGTTACGTGAAGAGCTCGTCCGTGTCCTTGTCGCCAATTTGTGATGTATGTAGCACTCAAATCACTGACTCCACACAGTCTGGTGTTGTAGTAACAGCTGTGACCTTGGTCCTTTATTGTGTAACTCCAGAGTGCCCTTCAGGTGTGGTGGTCAGCCTTTTATACTCTGTCTCGCAGGTACTTTCGGGTCTCCCACCACAGTGCCCCTTGTGGCGCACCATTGTAACTGTACATTTAATGTACATGGACAATACATAACAGGCACCTCATTTTTAGGTATGCCTGGTGCTGCTCCTGGCATGCTCTTCTGCACTCCTCATTGAACAAAGGTTGGTCACCTGGCTTGATGGTAATGGTAGAGTGAGTGATATGCCGGGCCATGAGCTACAGATTGTGGTGGAATACTATTCTGCTGCTGTTGATGGCCCTCATGGATGTCCAGTTTTGAGTTGCTAGATCTGTTCTGAATCTGTCCCATTTAGCACGGTGCACGGTGCCACACAACACGATGGAGTGTGTCTTCAGTGTGAAGACGGGACTTCGTCTGCACAAGGACAGTGCGGTGATCACTGCTACCAATGCCATCATGGACAGATGCATCTAAAATAGGTAGATTGGTGAGGATGTGGTCAAGTAGGTTTCTCCCTCGTGTTGGTTCTCTCACCACCTGCTGCAGGCCCAGTCTGGCAGCTATATCCTTCAGAACTCGGCCAGCTTGGTCAGTAGTGGTGCTACCGAGC